>NC_057356.1:44566194-44869051 GCF_016509475.1 Prionailurus bengalensis
CCTTTGCTAATTCCTCATTTCTCATGTACAGATAATGTCATAGATAACCTCACTTGAATGTCAACTAACTTCTGCATTTTCACTACAGGTGTTTTTTGTTTTGTTTTGTTTTTCTTTTTTTCATATGGTGAACAGTTTTTGTTCTGGCTGAGGTATGCCCTGGAAAATTTCCATAAGTAGGTGCTTTTTCTTGGACATTATATCAAGGGTTAATTCAATATTGTACCCTTTAGTCAGAACTTACCGCTTTCTTAGACTGTTTTATTCTCTTTTTATTTTCAATGTTATTGCTAGCAGATGGCTTTCTTCCTGGATATTTTTACATATCAGCCATATTTCTTTCTTACTGTTTAATAAGAGTTATTATACATGCCACAATAAGTAGAAAACCATTTTGAAATGTGAATAAGCTGGATGCTCGGGTAGACTCATGACCAAAGTCTTTCCTTCCTGTGCTCCAGCTTTATATACATAACCTCAATTCGTTTTAAAACAAATTACTGTGTATTAGCATTCAGAAAAGAAGATAGAACCATAACTATAAATTATAAGAAAGTAAAGGAAAACATTAGGCTACCTCCAGTTTTATTTTGTACTGCTTTCTACTTCCTCTACTGCTGTCTTTTCTTTCCTGTTGTAATTTGGTAGTGTACTTAAAGTTTAAATTAGGTGGTGTTATTTTTACCTTTTGGTTAGGTGGCATTACAGCCAACTGGCTACTACAAATTGAAAGAGCGAGGGATGGTTCATATCCTACTCAAATCATGTGTACTTGGTGGTGGTCCACTTGGTGATTTCTTTGCTTTCTACTAAGTAGATCTAAGAATTAAGGGATGGTACTGGGTAATGTCTCTACTGATTAATGCTGTTTAGAAAAAATATCTTATGACAATGAGTCTATATAAATATGCCCCTAGTTCTTTTTTGTTAGTCAATACCAATATGTATGTTGTTGCCACTTAGATGACCATTTTCAACTGAAAATTGGGTTGTCCCTAAAACGTTTCCCCAAATATTATAGAGAGTACATTGCTTCTGAATCATAATCATTCATTTGTTGATTTATTCTAAGGTCTGTAGCATTGAGATCAGAGAATTGATGTGATATGCTTAAAACCTGAAAGAAAGTTTGTATTGTTATAATACTCCCATTGTAGTATTTTTATTTGTGATTATCTTTGGTATGGCTTCTAAATCTTGAATTGTTACTTGTCTCTAACTCTCTACTTTTTCTGAAGTTATAACTTGAAATACATAAATTGGAGAAAGCTGGGAATACTGATGGGTTGGAATTTAATGCAGCTTTCTATGGTAGTAATTATAACTTGCCTGGGTACTATCTGTAGTAGCGTACAAAAATAACACTGATGATAGAAATATTAAAAAAGGAAAAGTATGTGTTCTAGATGTATGGGTAATGCTTGTCTGTTAGTAGTTAAGGTTTGAGATCCTCCTATGTTAGCAGCTTTATTTGATGCTTTACAGAAAGACTCTCCCAACTCTTGAAGAAATTATTTGAAACCCAAGAATCTGGTGACCTCAATGAAGAATTAGTTAAGGCTGCTGCCAATGGAGATGTTGCTAAAGTGGAAGATTTGCTAAAAAGACCAGATGTGGATGTGAGCATTTTAAAAATTATTTGAAGCATACACAAAAATAGAATAGTATAATGAACATTAGAGTTCAGTAATTTCATTTAAGTCCAATTAATTTCCAACTGCGCTTCATCTATTCCTTCTTCCTTTTTTCTCTGAGGTATTTTAAAGACACTGGACATCATTCTTCAGTGTACTTTTCTAAAAGATCTTGACATTTTCTTATTTTAACATTGTGACCTCCTAAATTTATGATTGATAATCAAAAAAAAAATTTTTTTTTTAACATTTATTTATTTTTGAGAGATAGAGAAAGACAGAGCAGGAGCAGGGGACGGGCAGAGAGAGAGGGAGACACAGAATCTGAAACAGGCTCCAGGCTCTGAGCTGTCAGCACAGAGCCTGATGTGGGGCTTGAACTCAACAAACCATGAGATCAAAACATTTAAACTTTTTTCCTGTGAGAATTGACTTACAGTTTAGAATGCAGATGAAGTAGAGGTCACACATTTTGTAAATCTTAGTAGTTTATTGTACTTTACCATTCACATAAACCATATTTTAGGTGGGCCATTTTGGCTCTAGTTTAGTCATTCATTGGCTTTGCCATTGCTCCCATGTCAGCACCAATACAGTGTTCAATGTTGGCCCAGATTGTGGTTGGAGTGGCACTTTGAGTCATTGTCACTGTTCTGTGACTCTGTTTGTTGCCTTTGTAAGTATGCTAGACAGTTTGAAGATCTGATCTATAATTGTAAGATATAAACATCATATTCCCAGGAGCTCATGTGGCATTTCATGTTTATTAGGGAGATGTCAGTTGCAGCAGCACAACACAGTGATTCCTTTTTTTTTAAGTTTATTTAGAGAAAGAGAGAGAGCTAGAGAGAGTGCGTGTGCGTGCACGCGCAAGTGGGGAAGGGGCAGAGAGAGGGAAAGAGAGAATCCCAAGCAGGCTCCACACCACCAGCACAGAGCCTGATGCAGGGCTTGAACTCAGGAACTGCGAAATGATGACCTGAGCCGAAGTTGGATGCTCAAGTGATTGAGCCACCCAGGCGCCCAAGCACAGTGATTTCTTTATTGTCAGATATCACAAATAATTTATTTAAATTATCAAAATTATGTAAATTATCAAAGTTTAAAGTATCAAATGATTTTTGTGTTTGATAGATTTTTTTTATAGTCAGCCAAGCAGATTTATATTTTATTATACTTAATTTTTTCTTCATTTAATTACTAATTTAGTTTTTTTTTTTTTAAAAAACAATATACATTCTAAAAATTTAAAGGGAAGAAATAGTTCTACAGGTTTGTTACAAAAATCATTTCCTTCTCAACTCTGTTTTCCCATCCTTTAGGGGCAGCTGTTTTCACGTCTTTCAACTGATTTTCTTCATATATTTTGCCTCCATATCTTCCAGTAACATCTATTGTTTTTTCTTGATTTTTATGTTTGGGGAGTTATCTTTCAATACCTCACTGTGAAAATGAGGTTTCAGCTTTCTTTCCAGCCCATTCCCTTCACACACATACACGCTCCTCCCAGTTTCTTTATGTGGTTAGGTTGTATTGTAACTTTGTTAAGATTAAAATCGACTGTGCATGTTATTATTTAAATGACATTCATATCTGAGCTGTGACTAATTCTAGATTGTATTTTCCTATACAATTGTTTGCTTTCCTTGATGTTCATAATTTTTTTTTATTTAAAAAATTGAGGTGTAATTTACATATAGTGAAATACATGGAAAAGTTTTGACAAATGCAAACATCCATGTAATTCACACCCCTAATAAGATCTAGGACTTTTCCTTTATTCCAGAAAGTTCACATGTAGTTTTTCCCAGTCAGTCCCTCTTAACTGCACACATAAAGTTTTTTTCATTTGTTTGTAATCTATATTGTTATAGTTAATTCTTTTCCAAACTTCTAATTGACTAATCTTCCAAGACACTTAGTTATGTCAGGTATGTATTCATTTCATCTTCTGAGAGATGATAACATAGGAGAAAGATGTGTTTTTTTAAGTTATTTTTTTTAATTTGAGGTCTTCCTCAAATCTCTGATCTTTGCTTGTCCATTCATCTCTGAATAAGACATTAAGCTACTTGGTGCTCTCTTTGCTTGGATAGAACTTAGTGACTGACTTTGCATTATGGTGATTATGCATGTGGAGCTTTTGGGGTCTCTGAATGCTATCATGTAGAGGTCTGTTCTTCATGGCTATTCAGTTGTTTAAGGGAAGAAACCATTTTTCTGTCTAGAGTCTATTTGCATGGCAACTAATGCTCTGTCATTGAGTTTGAGGAGAGGGTCTGGAGTGTGGCCATTGCACATCAGACATCTGCCTGGGGTTTTTCTTCTTAGCCCTGTGATGTGCTTGTTTTTGCAGGCTTTGACTTTGTCTGAAGTTCCTAGGTTTTGTGTTTCTTTTGTCTGTAAAGTCAGAACTTCTGTCTGCTTTCTCTCTTTCAAAAATGTGTTGCTTTTTATTGTTTTCTGATGTTAGCTCTTCCTTTCTCTTGGTCTTTATGTCTTTTTGTGTTTTTAATTATTTTACTGTCTTTTTAGTGTAGTCTGAGGAGAAATGTGATATAAACGTGTGACCAGGCTACCATTTTTAACCATCTTTTATGGTTTTATGGATGGGAGCGGATGGGGTGGGATTAAGGAATTGTACTTAGCCTTGGGTATGTCATTGGGAAATTATGCATTTATTCAACATCTGAAGTGAAGAAAAGATTGGAAATTATTGCTTTATAATATAATAGTTGTATATGGCTACCTTGCTAATTCATTTGTGTATTCCTCATGATAGTTTGCTTATAGTTAGTATTCAGTATCTTTGTCAAATTGAATTTATTTATATAGTAGGCCATCTTTTCTGAAAGTTTTTATTCACCTCATTGTTTTTTTTTTTTCATTGAAACATACTCTGAGCTTTTTAATTCAAATAGAAGTGAATATACAAAACTAAAACGACATTTCTCCCTCCCTTACTTTCTTTTTTTAACTTTTCAGATTGGCTAAAATAGTTCTTTCATAGCTCTTTGAACAGTGGAACTTTAACCTTTAAAACAAACAAAAAAATGCCTGCCTCACTTCTAAATTACAGAAGAGTTTCTGGTGGTCTATGCTAGGATATATGGAAAACCAACCTAAATTATTTTCAAAGAATCCTACAATGTGCTAGATTTAAACCTACATTATATATTGGCTCTTGGTGACATTCCTTCATCCTTTCTTTTTTGTATAGGTAAATGGACAATGTGCTGGTCACACAGCTATGCAAGCTGCTAGTCAGAATGGACATGTTGACATTTTGAAGTTACTTTTGAAGCAAAATGTGGATGTAGAAGCAGAGGTAATTAAACTGTTTGAAACATAAGTAAAAATTAATGTCCTAGAAATTATACTTCTATATTATAAGATGGATTGCTTTCATTCCTAAAGTTTAATCTTCACCTAAGGCTCTTGTGATTGAAAAGAAAAATTTGACAAGAGATAACATGAAGCATTTCTTGTTTTTCTTTTGATTCTTCAATATTGTAGCCATAACCATAAGTGAAGATAGGAATTGAGTTTTCCTTTACTATGGTAGGACCACCATGCTGCTGGGGGCTGAATTGGATTCATCCAAAAATCATACTGAGGAAGTTGAGGGAAGGGGAATGTATAGATCATGTAGGTCAAGATTTTTACTGATCTGTGACACTCAGAGGCCTTTCTTTGCTTTTTGTTTTCCCTTTCATAAGGGAATCAGTAATTTAGAACTTGTTTAGTCTTATTGTTTCTTGATTTTAATGTGGATCTTTGAAAATTTTACATGGCGTGTTTATCACTGTGTGTGTGTGTGTGTGTGTGTGTGTGTGTGTGTGTTTGTGTGTGTGTGTATGCTTAAATTAATTTAGAGTATATTCTTTTAAAAAGGAAATGAATATTTTTTACTGTCATTGGAATTTTAGTTGAGAATCTATGTATGGTGTGAAGGATGGCTTCCTTTGTTATAGTTAACTATAACCTCATTATTGAAAAAATGTTAAAATCACATCTGTTTTAGTCTAGTGGAAGATTATTTAGGAATAAGTAAAATTCTATCAAATTTAGACTAGGTAGAATGTTGTAATTTTGTCCAAATGATATTCCCATTTGAGGAAGCTTAATAAGGACTTGGATTTCTGAGGGCTAAATTAGTAGACGAACCTATTTTTACTAATTAAAACATTTTAAAGACACATATTTCAAAAGAGAAGTCTTAAGTTATTTTTGCATTTTTCTCAGATTGAATGTATTTTGACAGCTACTGTTTTTTTACAGTTGACAGCTAACTATGAAGAATCATTGGTGTTGTAGTTGTAAATAAGTGATTTTTGATACTGTAATTTTCTGTTGTCTAAAAAGAACTTGAATTTTATTTTATTTATTTATTAAAAAAAATTTTTTTTTAACGTTTATTTATTTTTGAGACAGAGAGAGACAGAGCATGAATGGGGGAGGGTCAGAGAGAGGGAGCCACAGAATCTGAAACAGGCTCCAGGCTCTGAGCTGTCAGTACAGATCCTGACATGGGGCTCGAACTCAGGGACCGCGAGATCATGAGTCGTTCGCTCAACTGACTGAGCCACCCAGGTGCCCCTTGAATTTTAAATTAGCATGTAGATGTTTATGAACTATATGATAGTTTCATTATTGTCATGTTTTTATGAATGAGATTATATGATTTGATTTTGCTTTTACAGTAGCAATTTTTAAGTCACTTCTTTCTTAGTTGTGAATTTAGGAACACGGTATCACGGGGTCTTTTTTTTTGGTAATGAAAGAAAGACAATTTAAATTTAGTGTTTTGTAAATGGGAGACAGTTACTTTATTGTGTCATGGCTTGGAGAGATAGAATGAAATTCTCTGAGTTCAGTATCCCATTTTTTAATTTAATGAATCCAGAAACTACAGTAGCAACAACTACTAAGAAACCAAGGCCTTTCTGATTATAGCTAATAAGACAAGAGGCCCCAAACCAAATTTTTTTGCCTCGTTTTTTATAAAGTGTGCTTTCTGATTCAGAATTTAATTAATACACCTGACAACGTGGGACTATCTAGCCATTTGTATTTCTAAAGACTTCTTGTTCACATTAGGTGTTGTGTACAATGGGAGTGCAGTTGTGGGACTGGGAACAAAGTTGGCACTGTTCCTCTATTGAACTCAAATATACAACAAATGGTTAGTTGATACTTAAACCTGATGAGATTGGAGTGTGGCTCAGTAAGCTAAGTGTTTACAAATAATTTCTTTGAGAGTTTGAAAACTATGTCACCAGATCAGTGGGATACATCTGGACTTCAACCATACGTCCTCATTTGGATTTCCATTTTGTGCATTTTCTGTTTTAAAAACCATTGCAGGCAGATGTAATTCTATAAATTATTTCTATATGTATTTCTATAAAATAGTGTGAGGAAGGTGAATTAATAACAGTTTACCAATTGCAAACAAAAACCAAATTTAAAAATTGGGTTAAAATATAAATGCCAATTCATCGCCTAAGACTAAAACAAAACATCCTCAAAGTCTCATTTTTCTAGAATTTAAGACTCTATTAGAAGCAGCAGTGTAATTTTTTTTTTTTTCAACAGTGGTTTTCAAGTGGGAGCATTTTTGTCCTATGGGGGACATTTGGAAATGTCTGGGACCATTTTTGATTGTCATAACTGGTAGGAGGTGTGGTGGTTTGGGTACTACTGGCATCTAGTGGGTAGAAACTAAGGATGCTACTGAATATCCCATAGCACATAGGACAGCTCCCATAACAAAGAACTATCTGGCCCAAAAGGTAAATAGGTCCAAAATTGAGAAACCCTGGTTTAAAAGATGGAGAAAATAGTTAATTTTACAAATGCACTTAAATTTGTGGTTCATCATTTGTCATTATTAACTTTTTTTTATTGGAAATTTTAGATATTTATAAAAGAATAGTATAATGAATCCTGTGTTCCCATTACCTCATTCAGTTATTTTTCACGGCCAGTTTTGATTTATCTGTACCCTGTTCCCGCTCTGCTCCCTCTACTGAATTATACTGAAGCAGATCTAGATATATTATTTTATCTGTAAATATTTTGGTATGTATCCTAAAAGATAAGTGCTTTAAACTTCATTATACCTTTACCAAGTGTAAAAGCAATAATAATTAACAGTATTTTTAATTTTTAGTTTTTCAATGTTCATTTTATTTTTGAGAGAGTGTGAGTGGGGGAGGGCAGAGAGAGAGAGAGGCAGACACAGAATCCAAAGGAGGCTCCAGGCTCTGAGCTGTCAGCACAGAGCCCGATACGGGGCTCAAACTCATGAACCATGAGATCATGACCTGAACCAAAGTTGGATGCTTAATCGACTGAGCCCACAATGTTTTTAAAAAACTAATTTTATTAAAACTTTTGAGGTTAGCTGAAGAATAAAGAGAGTAATATATTTTGTTCTTTAGTCATCTCATTCTGTAACCTTTCATTTTTTTCATGTGTATTAGGAAGTGAGTGGGTTGCAAACTATAGCCTGCAGGCCAAATCCAGCCCTCCATTTATGTTGTTAAGTATTACTGGAACACAGCACATTCATTCATTCATTCATTTATTTATTGTGCATGGCTGCTTTCATATTGCAACTGCAGAGTTGAATAGTTGTGACAAGATACTATGTGGTTTGTAAAATCTAAAATACTTTCTGGGCCTTTACAGAAAAGTTTGCTAGTCCCTAGTATAGATGACTGTTGCATTTTTGTTTTTCAGTTGATTTAAGCTATCATTACACTAAATTATATTCCTGAAGCCAATGTTACACCATATGTTAACAAACCAGAATTTAAATAAAAATTTGAAAAAGTAACCACTTAATTATTTCATATATATTGTACCTTTCTGATATGTGATAAGATTATATTTTTTTCCTATTTCTTTTTCTTAGGGAAAACTCAGCTATTTTGAAAAGTTGTCTCCATGTAGGTCATAACCTACTAAGTACAGTAGGATTACATTCTGTTACCTCCTTAATGTATAGGTAAAGGCACTGAGGTCTGTGAAATCTTAGGTATGTTTTTACAAGTGAGCTAATTTTGGATCCTGCAGGGACTAAGTATTTTTTTTCCACTGATGAAATATAATATTAAAGGTGTGAAGGATTGAATGGAAGACCAGTTCTAAAAAGTGTGTCATTTACAGTTAGTTTTCAAATGCAGTACAAATATATACTGCAGTTGTCAGGAAACTTGGGGTGGTTTTATCATTTAAGATTAATGAAAACTATTCTGAAGAAGAACAATACTAAATTTTATCAGGAAACCCAAGTTTTAATGGTATTGTTGCTGTCTAAAGAGATATTGGGCAAAAACTTTAACTGGTATAAGCTTCAGTTTCCTTATCTATGATAATAACTTAAAGGGTTGGGGTGTGGAGTAAGGGAAATAATTAAGATACTATTTATAGTATACAACACCACCAAAGGAATTTATGATGTTATTATTGCCTTTGTTTGACTGTTTCTTTCCAACTGGCAGAAGGTAGACAGTATAGTTTCTCAAGAAGTAGATACTAATTCTGTCCGATTCTGCTTGTCTAGTAATGAAAACTGTAGGGGCACCTGGGTGGCTCAGTCAGTTAAGTGTCCAACTCTTGATTTTGGCTCAGTTTCAGATCGTTTTGAACCATGATCTCATGGTTTGTGGGATCAAGCCCTGCCTTGGGCTTAGCGCTGACACTGTGGATCCTGCTTGGGATTCTCTCTCTCCCTGTCTTTCTGCTCCTCCCCCACGCACGTGCATGCCCTTTCTCTCTCTCAAAATAAGTAAATAAGTTAAAAAAAACCCAAAACTGTAGTAACAGTTTATGTAAATGTAAAACTGAGAAGGAAAGGGCAAGTGGGCTTCAAGACTGGGCAGTTTAAGGAAATTCTTTTCTTAAAAACAAGTTAGGGCTCAGGATAATAATCTTCAAAGTGGCTCTAGGAATTGGTATACATAGTTCCTGAAGGATCCATGTTGATTTAGATTATGAATGGAGGCTTCCCTACCTCCTTATTCCACACTACGTCCACAAAACTGGTACTATTAAAAATGTGGCATGTCAACAAAAGATTAGATTTGTAAGACTTAGAAAACAGTCTTTAAGTTGGCTTTTACAGGAAGGCAGGCTAAAATCTGAGATTGCCCAAACAAAAAGGTCAAGCTTTACAAGGGGACACACTAGAGTTTTAGCCTTCCCTTATCTGTAAATTCTTTTAGTTGCTCAGGTTGAGTTTTAAGAATCCTCGCTGATTTCTCTTTTGTTTTTTCATATTACTTATCTGGTAATGAGTAATTACCATCAGTAAATCCTGTTGGCTCTTCAAAATATATCCAGAATTTGAACACTTTTTTATCCTTTCTGCTGTTACCATCCTAGTCTTCACACTTCTTCCCCCAAATATCCTCATAGCTTTCTCTCTCTCACCTCTTCAGCTATTCTTTGGCTGGGAGGTCATCCCTTGGCTGTCATCTAATCCTTCTTCCCTCCAGTATTTTCCCTATGGCCCTTTTACTACCTCAAATTTACATTGTATTTACTTATTTTGTTGATAATATTCTATCTCCCCCACTAGAATGTAAACTCTATGAGGGTAGGAACTTTATTTTGTCCATTGTTGTATCACCACTATCCAGAACAATACTGAGCTTGTAGTAGGAACCCATTAAATACTCACTGAATGAATCAACCAGAATACACCACTTCCAAACAATTGTGTTTAAGTTTTAGCATGATCAGAATACCAGCATCTTGATGAATTGAATGAGTTTTAGGAAAAAAAGATGAAGTAAAATACTATTAATTATATCTGGGGATAATAAAATAGTTTAACTAATTTACTGAAAGTGTCAGTATATTCAGGAAATGTTTAATTCCATTGATGTTAAAAATCATGGTAGTTACTGAGAGGATTCTGGGAATATAGTGATGTAGGAAGTAGTAGAAATTTATCGCCCCACCTAGATAACAACAGTACTTGTAGAATTCTTTCTGATGTAACTATTTTAGAACTCTGGATTCTGTTGAAATCTTGCTGCTTCCAGGGGAAGGGTTGGAGGTTAATTGTGGTCAGTGTTGTCAATTTTAGCTCTTAATTCAGCAGGAACTACCTATATGCCAACCTTTAGCCCAGTGGCAGGCAGCCGTGTTTATGTTCCTAGATCAACTTGCAGGAGCCAGGGTGGGCAACAAGGACTCTTTTCTACAAACATCAGGATCTGTGTTCTGATCACTGATTGCTGCTTCTGATCATGGAGGTGGAGACACAGAGGTGGGCCGCCGTTGTTGTACCTTCCCATTGTTGTAAGCCATTCCCCCTTCGCTGAAGTGACTTCCAGAAGATTTGAAGATTGGTACACCCTCCCCCTCTTCCCCCCGCCCCTCCCTTTTTTTCTTTTTCTCCTTCTGGGAGCCTGGCATTAAAGACTAGGACATCCAAAAGCAACTACTGTGAGAAACTAGAAGGTCACTGCACATGCCCAAGGAAAGGTGCAGGTTCAGAAAAGACCTTTTTACACCTTAGGCTATAAGCACAAAGAAAGCCTAAAACAATTAAAAACAAAACAGGAAAAAAAAACCCCAGAAAACCCTGCAAAAGGGGAAGCATCTGATTTTAAGAGTTACCATGTTATTAGAATCGAATGTCCAGATTTCAACAAAAAAAATCACAAGGCATACAAAGAAATAGGAAAGTATGATCCATTTAAAGGAAGAAAAATAAGGCAACAGAAACTGCTTGCGATAAAACCAAATAGGCTTACTAGACAAAGACTCTAAAACAGTTATCTTAAAGATGCTCCAAGAACTAACTGAAGATGAGAAGAAAGTCAAGAAAATGATGTATGAACAAAATGGAAATAACAGTGAACACAAAGATAACCTAAAAAGAAATCAAGAAGAAATTCTAAAGTTGAAAAGTACGATAACTGAAGTGAAAAATTCATGGAGATATACAAAGACAGATTTAACCAGACAGAAGAAAGACCCAGTGAACTGGAAGATAAGACAATGAAAATTATGGAGTCTGAGGAGTAGAAGGAAAAAAGATTGAAGAAAAAATGAACAGAGCCTTAGGGACCTGTGGGACACTATCAGGTGGACCATGATATGCACTGTGGGAGTTTGAGGAGAAGAGATTGGCGGGGGGGGGGGGGGGGGGGGGCGGAGGGAAGGAGGAGCTGAGAGATTATTTGAAGAAACTGTGGCCCAAAACTTCCCAAATTTGATGAAAGACCTGATTACAAACATCCAAGAAGCACAGTGAATTCCAAGTAGGATGAACTCAAAGAGACCTATGCTGAGACACACACAATATCATCAAACTTCAAGAGCCAAGGCCAAAGAATCTTGAAAGCAGCAACAGAGGTGACTTGTCACTTATAAGGAATCCTCATAAGATTTTCAGATTTCTCATCAGAAACTTTGGAGTCCAGAAGATAGTGGACTGATGTATTCAAGGTGCTAAAAAGAACACACACACACACACACACACACACACACACACACACACACACACACACACACACTGTCAACCAAAAATCCTGTGTCTGGTAAAACTCTCCTTCAAAAATGGCAGAGAAATTAAGACATTCCCTAAAACTGATGGAGTTTGTTACCACTATGCCTGCCTTGCAAGAAATCCCAAAAGGAGTCCTGCAGGGTGAAATGAGTTGTTTTAGGTAGTAACTTGAAGCCATAAGAAGAAATAAAATCACTGTAAAGGTCAAATATGTAGGCATTTATAAAAGATAGCATTATTTTAACAATATATTGTCTATAATTCTTTCTTTTGTTTCCCACATGGTTTAAGAGACGAATACATGAAAAAATTATTAGTCTAAAATCTAGTATTATTGTAATTTTGGTTTGTAAATCTATATTTTGTTTTCTGCATAATTTAAGAACTGATGGATTTAAAAAAATTATATTTTTGGGCACACAATGTACAAAGTTGTAATTTTGTGGTGACAGTAACTGAAAGTGTTGTGAATGGACCTGTTAATGAGTTTTTGTAGGTTATTGAAGTTAGGCTGGTATAAATTTGAAATTAGTATTATAACTTTAGGAAGTTAAATATAACCCCCATGGTGACTGAAGAAAATACATATAGAATATACATGAAAGGAAATGAGAAGGGAATTAAAATGTTTCACTTCAAAATAACAAATATAAAAGAGGACATTAATTTGGAAAATGAGGCAACAAAAGCTGTATGGTATCTAGAAAATATATAGGAAGATGACAACAGTAAGTTATTCCTTATCAGTAATTACTTCAAATGTAGGTGGATTAAAGTATAAAAGACAGAGACTGGCAGAATGGATTAAAAATGATGTAATATATTCTCTGTATAAGAGACTCAGTTTAGGTGCATAGATACATAAGTTTAAAGTGAAAGGATGGAGAAAGATATTAATGCAAATAGTAACCAAAAGAGAGCAGGAGTAGCTCCACTAATTTTAGACAGAATAGAATTTAAGTCATGAAGGTTATAAAAGACAGAGATGGGCATTATTTTTAAAAAGTTCAATACAGCAAGAAGATATGACAATTATAAATATTTATATACTTAATAATAGACCAAACAAATAGATGAAAAAAATTGACAGAAGTGACAGGAGAAATAAACATTTTTACAATAGTACCTTGAGACTTCAGTATCCTACTCTCAGTAATGGATAGAACAACACAATAAAGCCAAATAGAGCTAATAGACATCTATGGAACACTCCACCTAACAACAGCGTGCACATTCTTTTCAAATGCACCTTGTACGTTCTTCAGGACAGACCATATGTTAAGTTGCATATTAAGGCTCAGTAGATTTAAAAAGGTAGATGTCTTACAGAGTATCTTCTCTGACCACAAGGTGATGAAGTTTCAAATAAATAACAGAGGAAAAACTGGAAAATGCACAAATTTGTGGAAATTAAAATTAAGCAATGAATGGATCAAAGAAATTGCAAGGGAAATAAGACAATACTTAGAGATAAATGAAAACAAAAGCAGAACATAACTAAAACCTCTGAGATGTAGTGAAAGCAGTATGAAAGAGAAGTTTATAGCTATACATGGGTACATTTAAAAGATAGATCAGATAGGGGTGCCTGGGTGGCTCAGTCATTGAAGTGTCTGACTTTGGCTCAGGTCATGATCTTGCAGTTTGTGGGTTTGAGCCCCATGTTGGGCTCTATGCTGACAGCTCAGAGCCTGGAGCCTGCTTCAGATTCTGTGTCTCCCTCTTTCTCTGCTCCTTCCCAACTAAGGCTTTGTCTCTCTCTCAAAAATAAATAAACAGTAAAAAAAAAAAAATTCAGGGAGCCTGGGTAGTTCAGTCTGTTAAGTGTCCGACTCTTGATTTCAGCTCAGGTCATGATCTCAGGGTTGTGAGATTGAGCTCCACAGCGTGAGATTGCTTGGGATACTCTTTCTGCCTCTCTCTCTCTGCTCCTCCCCTGCTTGTGTATGCACTCTTAAAATAAACATTAATAAATAAACAATAATAATAACAAAATAGTAAATGAAAATAAACATTAAAAAAAGACTCTGAGTACTAAAATCAGAAATGAAAGTGGGGACATTACCATTCCAAAGAAATGGAAAGGTGTATAAGTGAGTACTTTAAAGAGTTGTATGCCAACAAATGGGATAACCTAGATGAACTGGACAAATACCTAGAAACACAAAACCTAAGACTGAATCATGAAGATACAGGAAATCTGAATAGACCTATAGCTAGTAAGAAGATTGAATCAGTAATTTAAAAAAAAATACCCTGACAAAGAAAAGCCCTGGAACTGATTGATTCACTGATGAACTCTACCAAACATTTAAAGAGCTAATACCAGTTCTCAGATTTTTCAAAAATGTCAGAGGAGAGAACACTTCCTAACTCATTCTATGAAGCCTGCTTTACCCTGATGTCATAGCCAGACAAAGTTACTATAAGAAAACTACAAACCAATATCCCTTGTGAAGAATGATATAAAGTTCCTCAACAAAATACTAACAAACCAAATTCAGCATATTAAAAGGATTATACACCATGACCAAGTGGGATTTATTCTTGGACTAAAGGAAAGTTTAGCATACAAAAATCGATCAATGTGATAGCATCACATTAACAGAATGAAGGGAGAAAACCATGTGACCATCTCAATTGATGTAGAAGCATTTGATTAAATTCAGTACCCTTTTATGATTAAAAAACCCCCAGCAAACTAGGAATGGAAGGAAACAACCTTGACATAATAAAAACCATATATGAAAAACTGAAAATTTGTCCTCTGGGATCAGGAAAAAGGTAAGGATACTCACTTTTCCACTCACATTCAACATGGTACTGGAAGTCCTAGCCAGAGTAATTAGGCATGAAAAAGAAATAAAAGGCATCGACCTTGGAAAGGAAGAAGTAAAATTATCTCTGCAGATTATGTGATCCTTTTATCTAGAAAACCCTAAAGTTCCACACAAAAAACTTTTAGAACTAATTAAGATATTCAGCAAAGTGTCAGGATACAAAGTCAATGTACAAAAGCTAGCTGTATTTCTGTACACTAACCATCAACAATCAGTAGGGGATATTAAGAAAACAACTCCATTTACAATAGCAACAAAAATAATTAGGAGTTAATTTAACCAAAGAGGTGAAAGACTTGTACAATGAAAACTACAAAATACTGCTGAAAGAAATTATAGAAGACATATGCAAATAGAAACCTATTTCATGTTCATGGATTGGAAGAATTTATATAATGATGTCAGTACTGTCCAAACTAATCCACATGTTCAATGCAAACCTTGTCAAAATATTAGTGATTTTTTTTTCCAGAAATGGAAAAATCCATTCTATAGTTCAGTATGTCATCTCAAGATACCCTGAGATAGCCAAAACCATCTTGAAAAGGAATAAAAAATCTGGGAGACTCATTCTTCCTGATTTCAAAATTTACTGCAAAGGTACAATACTCAAAACAGTTTGGTACTGGCATAAAGACAGATCTATAACTCAGTGGAACAGAATAAAGAGTCCATTAATCCTTGCATACATGGTCAAATAATTTTTGACAAGGGCGCCAAGAGTATTCAGTGAGGAAAGGACAGTCTTTTCAAATTTATTTTTTCAACGTTTATTTATTTTTGGGACAGAGAGAGACAGAGCATGAACGGGGGAGGGGCAGAGAGAGAGGGAGACACAGAATCGGAAACAGGCTCCAGGCTCTGAGCCCTCAGCCCAGAGCCCGACGCGGGGCTCGAACTCACGGACCGCGAGATCGTGACCTGGCTGAAGTCGGACGCTTAACCGACTGCGCCACCCAGGCGCCCCAAGGACAGTCTTTTCAATAGATGGTGCTGGGAAAACAGGATATCTATGTACAAAAGAATGAAGGTGGACCCTTACCTCAAATCATCTACAGAAATTAACTCAGTAGGTCAAAGACTTAAATGCAAAAGCTAAAAGTATAAAACTCTTAGAAGAAAACATTGGGCAAAGCTTGCAACATTGGATTTGGCAGTGATTTGTTGGCACATGCAGCAAAAGAAGAAATAGGCAAATTGGACTTCCATGAAAATTGAAAAATTCTGTGCACCAAAGGACACTATCAACCATGAAAAGGCAACCTACAGAATATGGGACAATACTGGCAAATTGTATGTTTGATAATGGGTCGATGTCCAGGATATGGAGAATACTTAAAACTTAACAACAGTAACAAAACCTGATTCAAAACTGGGCAAAGGACTTGAATAGACATTTTCCAAATAATATATATGGATGGCTCATAAGCACCTGAAAAGATGCTAAACATCACAAATCATTAGGGAAATGTAAATCAAAAGCATAATGAGATACCACCTCACAGCTAGCTAGTCAGATGGCTACTATAAAAAAAAAAAAAAAAGAAAAGAAAAAAAGCCAAACAGAAAATATGTGAGGATGTGGAGAAATTGGAACCCTTTGGGGAGGTTGGTGAGGATGTAAAATTGTATGGCTGCTGTGGAAAACAGTATGGTGATTTGTTAAAAATAGAATTACCGTATGATCCAACAATTCCATCTCTGGGTATATACCCACAATAATTGAAAGAACAGTGTTCATATCATTATTCAAAGTAGCTAAAAACTGGAAGCAACCTAAGTATTCTTGATTTATGAATGGCTAAACAAAATGTGGTATATACATACAATGGAGTATTATTTACTTAAAAAGAAAGGTAATTTTGCCTCATGCTACAATGTGGATGAACCTTGAGGACATGATGCTAAATGAAATAAGACAATTGCAAAATACAAATAGTGTATGCTTCCATTTATGTGAAGTACCTGGACTAGTCAAAAATCATAGAGACAGAAAGTAGAATAATGGTTTCCAGGGGTTGGGAAGAGGGACAATGGAGAATTATTGTGTAAAAGGTATAGTTTTAGTTTTACAAGATGAGTTCTGGAGATGGATGGTGGTGATGGGTGCATAACAATATGAATATGTTTAATATCACTGAATTTTACACTTAAAGATGGTTAAGATGATAAATTTTATGTTACTTGTATTTTACAGTAAAAAAAAATCATTTAAAAAACATGATTGTAGGGCACCTGTGTGGCTCAGTTGGTTAAGCATCTGACTCTTGGTTTCAGCTTAGGTCATGCTCTCACGGTTTGTGGGTTCAAGCCCCACATTGGGCTCTGCACTGACAGTACAAAGTCTGCTTAGGATTCTTTCTTTGCCCATCCCCTGCTCATGCTTGCTCTCTCTCGAAATGAATAAATGAACTTAAAAAAAAAAAAAAAAAAAACATGATTGTAGGGATGCCTTGGTGGGTCAGTCAATTAAGTGTCCAACTCTTGATTTTGGCTCAGGTCATGATCTCATGTTTGTGAGATTAAGCCCTGCATCAGGCTCCATGCTGAGCTTGGAGCCTGCTTAGGATCTCTCTCTTATGCCCTCTCCCCTTCTCCCCCACCACTGCCACTCTCGCTCTGCCCCTACCCCTCACATGTGCACATGCTCCGTCTCTTGAAAAAAATAAAACCAAAAAACCCATGATTGTAATTAAGGCATATTAAAGATTCAACTCTGTACCCATTTTGGTTCTTACTAGCTAGTAGGTACTGTGGTGCATCCTGGGGATAAAGATGACAAAGATACAGTTGTAGCCCAAAAGAAACTCACAGTCAAATAAGAATAATGTACTTGGAGGGGTTCCTAAGTGGTTCAGTTGGTTAAGCACCAACTCTTGGTTTCTGCTCAGATCATGATCTCATGGTTCAAGCCCTGCATCAGGCTCTATGCTGGCAGCACAGAGCCCTCTTGGGATTCTCTCTCTCTCTCTCTCTCTCTCTCTCTCTCTCTCTCTCTCTTCCTCCCCTTGCTTGCACTCTCACTCTCTCTCAAAAATAAAAATAAACATTTTAAAAATGATGTACTTGAAAACAAATAATTATACTACAGAGTGATAATAAGATTTGGTGAGAGGGGATGTTTCATAGGGGAGGGAGAGGTTGTCTGAGCTGAATTGTAAAGGGTATCTGTTCTCAAGCCAACAAGGTGAGGAATCAACGCATTGATAATCTGGGGTGAAGTATATGAACATAGGGGGTCAAATAAGTTGGTAAGTTAGAGTTTTATATGTGAAGCAATAATGGCAGCAGATGGATATGATATGGTCCACAGAAATAGGTTTTAAAAGAGGTTTGTTATTTATATAGTAGGGTTACATTAGAGTTTTAAACATAGATGTTATACTTTACAGAGGGAATTTGTGTGTGTGTGTGTGTGTGTGTGTGAGAGAGAGAGAGAGAGAGAGAGAGAGAGAGAGAGAGAGCGCGCGAGAGAGCGCAGAATAGATTGGGGTAAAATAAAGTGGAGGCAGGGTAAGCTGTGGCAATAAGTTAGGTGACTGAGAATCAAGACCTAAATTAATTCGTGGTAGGACTGGAGAAGAGAGAAGAGATCTGAATGTAAATTGAAGAGTAACAAACATAGAATTTTGTGTTTGTATATTTTGTGTCTCAGGGAGAGGAAGTAGGTGAGCATAACTTACACATACTGATTTTGTTGACCATATGGTTTGTGGTTCTGTCAGCTAACCTAGGGAATGAGAGCAGATTTTGCAAAGTTCAGAGGAAAGAGGGGGATAAGAGGGTAGAAAGACCCAAGATCAGGTTTAATTTGAGGCCCCTGCACAAATCCTTTCAGGTAGCCTTATTGAGATCAGCTGTGATCCTGTCCCTCAACATCTCATTTGGTGCCAGGATGGGAGACATAATAATGAGCTTCTATCAGGTGTATTTGGATACTACAAATGGATTCAGAAGAAAGCAACAAAACCTATTGAAGTTTTTATGCAGCTGAGGTTTTTTATTTTGAAGAAAAACAAAGTAATTGTTTTCTACTGTATATATTTTCCAGAATCTTGAAGTTTCTCTTATGTATATATCCTTTTGACATATAAGAGTTTTTAATTTTTTAGTGGGTTTTTTTTTTGTGTAAATAAATTGTTGACAGGACCTGCATAACAGTGTTTCAGTAACAGCTTTCTAACAATCATAAACATATGGTACATTTCATAAATAGTTCCTGTTTTTATTTGGCGAGTGTTAGTGGATTGATGTTATTTTTAACAGAAGAACCACTTAGATTGCCTTAAAAATTATAACAAAAAATAAATCTAAACAAATTACAGGGAAGGAAGAGCTTAAATCTAAGATTCTGAAACATAATGCTACTAGAGAGGTTTCATCTCTTTGTCTCTCTGTCTCACACACACACACACACACACACACACACACACACACACACACAAATCTAGAATTTTCTTTTGTAAAAAGCTGATTTCTGTGGGTTGCTTAAATATAATGCTCAGAGACACATGAGTTGAGTCAAATCTTTCACGTGGTAGTGTGCTAGTTCCTTTATGCTCAAGGTTGACAGGTAACAACTAGTTTGGCTTAGTTGGCATATTAGTAAGGTAGAAGTACTGCTGAGTTACAGTTTCCTACCTTTGCAAGGGAGGTTGTCAAATTGTTGTGAACCCCTATATTAGCGGTTTTACTTTTAATATCTGTCTGAGAATATTCTAAGGCTAAAAACTATTTTGAATTTAGCAACTGTTTTGAACTGTTGTTTTGTTTTTTTGTTTTTAATTTTTATTTATTAAAAAAAATTTTTTTTTAATGTTTATTTATTTTTGAGACAGAGAGAGACAGAGCATGAACGGGGGAGGGTCAGAGAGAGGGAGACACAGAATCTGAAACAGGCTCCAGGCTCTGAGCTGTCAGCACAGAGCCCGACGCGGGGCTCGAACTCACAGACCGTGAGATCATGACCTGAGCCGAAGTCGGCCGCCCAACCGACTGAGCCACCCAGGCACCCCTGTTGTTTTGTTTTTAATTTAAATCTGTGAAAAGTAGTTCAAATAATGCTGAGTACCATATGGATTTTCAAACCACTTGCTAAAACTGGACTCCATGAGAGGGAAGGACTGTGGGTTGGGAATCATTGCTCTGGAGAAAGTCTCAGAGCATGCTTACTTCTGAGTGTCAGAATTTGAGATGTCTGAAATAAAGATAGTATCCTTATAATACATATCTCCATCTGGATCGAGCAAAGTGATGGGACTTCTTTTTTAGTGTAGACTATGTATATTATCTTCATGGTACAGTATGGACATTTTTTTCCTCTTTAAAAAGTTGTTTCTTATATTTGAAAAAATAAGTAATTGGGTCTTTCTCTGCCTCTCATCTCCAGAAATATGCCTGTTATAAAAGGTAAGACTTTAGGGGTACCTGGGTGGCTCAGTCAGTTAAGCATCAACTCTTGATTTTGGCTCAGGTCATGATCTTGCCATTCATGAGATTGGGCCCCATGTGGGACTCTGTGCTGATTTAGCAGAGCTTGCTTGGGGTTCTCTCCCTCCTTCTCTCTCTGCCCCTACCCTGCTTGTGCATACCTCCCCACCCCACCCCCGCCAGATAAATAAATGATCTTAAAAAAAGGTAAGGCATACCTCCTGGATTTTTCTGAAATAATTTTGGGTTTTGGGTATGTCAAGTTATGCTGATTTGTGTGTCATTTTTTTATCTTTTCAGGTAGTACTTAAATTTTTTCTGTTCTTGAATATACAGAAGAATGTATCCTTACTAGCCAGAGATAACCAATGTTAATATATTGATATATTTCTCTCAAAGTTAATTGAGATCTCAATTTGGCATCCTGTCTTTTTTAAATTGCTCAACTAATATTTATATAATTTTTATGTCATTAAAAAGCCTTTGTAAAATTTTTTGAATGGAAAAAACGTTTATAAATGGTTGTCTCATCATTTAACATTTTCCTAATGTTGGCTTACCATCATCACTGTTAACTTCTGATAAAAGTATTGGTCCACTATATATGTGAAATAGTGTATTGATCCAGGTTCATCATTTCTGTTTGGAGTTAATCACTGTTCAAGTGACTTGCTAGTTATTTTGTTGGCTCTGTTCTTTGTAACCTTTTCTCACATTAATCTGGTTCTTGATGAATTATTATAGCTTCAGGTATTATTTTTATTTCTAAAATAATTCACTCACTAATTCAGATTTCAATGATGATGTTTAGGATAAAGATGGAGATCGAGCTGTTCACCACGCAGCTTTTGGAGATGAAGGTGCTGTTATAGAAGTACTGCACCGGGGCAGTGCTGATTTGAATGCTCGCAACAAGCGCCGACAGACACCACTTCATATTGCTGTTAATAAGGGCCATCTTCAGGTTGTGAAGACTTTATTGGACTTCGGCTGTCATCCTAGTCTCCAGGTAAAGTCTTTCATGAAGAATATTCTGCAGGCATTGCTAGGATTCTGTTAAAGCGAAGTACTAAGTTCTCTGGTAAGCATTCCTTTGTTACCAGTTCATTGTGTATGTTTGGTCATAGGAAATGATCCCAAAGGCATAGAATATGATAAAATTGGCAGCTATTCCTTCTTAGAAAAGCCTTTTTAAAGAAAGTGTCCGTAGATTAATTTTATATTGGAAGGTGAGGATGGGGACTTCTTGCAAATATATCAGCTTATGAATTGATTTAATTTTATTGATCATAACGATGAGCTTCTGCAGCTTAAGGAAGTGTAATAGGCTACATTTCATGATGCTTTATAACTATCTGAATTATTTTAATTGTAGCTGAATTTATCTTAGAGTCTTAGTCTAGTCATTAGTTCAGGAAGATTTTTTGTTTTGGAAAATATACAGGGTTTTAGGGTTAATTTACAGTAGGACCTAATTTTTGAGGCAAGAATCACCTAAGAGATGATTCCTTCCACAGTTTTAGCAACCAGATGGATTAGATTGGATAAGTGTCAGAGAAGTAATGAAGAGGAAAAACAGGAGTAATGGGACTGGAAGTTTGAGAACTGAAAGAATTGGAGATTTTGTTCAGCTAGATGGTTATCAGAGACTGATATATCTGAGGCACAGCATTTTGGAACTGACAGGGTTTGGAACTTAGACCCTCTAAGTGGATGGCAGAATTGGAGGATGGAGGAAGTAGAGAGTGTTAATCTGTTGAAGGAGAGATAATTTATACCTATTGATTTTATTTGGTCTGAAATGGGAGGCAAAGTCATCTGTTGAGAGTGAATGGCCAGTAGTAGGTATAGAAAAGGTAATTGAGAAGAGTGATAGAATATTTGGAATAGTTACTGTGGGGACCAGAAGGTATGACATAGCAGGGCCTGTAGAAGCTTATTCCAACCATGTGAAGAGCCTAGCTGAAGTTGAGTATGAATTTTTAGTGCCACTGCATCGGAGGACAGAAAGTAGACAGTTGGATTGAACTTGGGTTAGGAATCTGTTATGAGGGTACATGAGTATATGTCTGGGATTGGCCAACTTTTTCTATAAAGGGCCAGATGATAATTTAGGCTTTCATATAGTTTCTATAATGACTATCCAGTGCTCCAATTATAGCGTGAAAGCAGCCATTGATAATACATAAATGACTGTGTGTGGCCGTGTTCCAATAAAACTATTGACAAAAACAGGTGGCAGGCTGGATGTAGCAACCGTGGTACATGCCATAGGTATGACTTAACATTTATGGAACTATGAGATGAATGCGGTCTAAATTACCCATTTATGCAGATAACTGAAAATGAATAATAACTTACTGCTAAGTAAGTTCATTAATGAAAAAAGTAGTCAGCTTGAAAAAAAGAGGAAGACTGAGACTGCTAAATTTTCTTTTACATTTGTTTCTATTTTGATTAACTAACTGCTTTTCTGCCCCTTGCAAACATTTAGATTAATGATTTTCACCCATGACTACACAATATATACAGCTGGGGAGCTCTGAAAAACTACTAATGCTTGGGTCTCACTCCCAGAAATTCTGGTTTAGTTGGTCTGGAGAACAGCCTGGTATCTTTTTAAGAGCTCCCCTATAGATTCTAAATGTGCAGCCAAGATCGAGAACTACTGATTTTTAATTCATTTCTATAGGGCCCCAAGACTGGTGTAAGTTTGCTTTGAAATTTCAGGCATAACAATTACTGGTAGGAATGGGTATAGCCGGCTATTTTAAACTAATGAATTTTGAGGGCAGCTTTTTCACCTCATTACTTTTTATAATTAGCTGAATCATACTTGAACGTGATTATTTTTCCTTTTCTTTGGTAGGCTACGTGTTCATTGTGTTTAGATTGAGTATGAATTTATTTAATATAATGAGGCTCATATCTCTTGCCTGCATCTTAAAATTTAACATAGGATGTTTTGTTGATGGTTTTTGGATATGGCTTCTGTTTAGTAGTTCAGTATATATATTAGTATTACATATGATGTTTGGTTCAAGAACTGATGAAAGTCTCTTTAAATTAAAAAAAGGATTCTGAAGGTGATACCCCTCTTCATGATGCAATAAGTAAGAAACGTGATGACATCCTGGCAGTTCTTCTAGAAGCTGGAGCAGATGTTACCATTACAAACAATAATGGATTTAATGCTCTGCACCATGCAGCACTAAGAGGAAATCCCAGGTAAAAGATCTCACTTTTTACTCTAGCAGTTTAAAAATATTTTCCTAGTGCTAGTTCTTTTTTTCTGATACTGATGAGGAAATAATGACTTATTTTAGTATTTTATAAATCATTTTAAGGTCTGTAGAAATTATGTCTCCACTATTAATATTATATTATATTTTGGTTGTTAAACTAATGCAAGGACTGCCTGGGTGGCTCAAGCATTAAGCATCTGACTTTGGCTCAGATCATGATCTCACAGTTGGTGAGTTTCAGTCCCATATCGGGTGAGCTCGAGCCCTGCTTCAGGTAAAAACAGGAGGCCTGGGTGAGCCCTGCTTCTCTCTCTCTCTCTCTCTCTCTCTCTCTCTCTCGCTCGCTCTCTCGCTCTCTCGCTCTCTCGCTCTCTCGCTCTCCCTCTCTTCCCCTTCCTTCTTCCCTCTTCCTCCCCCCCTCCTCCCTTCCACCCCTTGGGGGATTCTCTCTCTCTCTCTCTCTCTTTCTCTCTGCCCCTTGCTCACTTGCACCCCCCCTTCTAAAAACAAACAAACAGAAATTAATACAAATATTATGAAATGATTACTGAAATATATATTAAGTATGGATATAAAATATCAAGAATACTTATATCTAAAGATTTAATTAAAATTTATTCCATCTTGAGAGTTATGTCTCTTTAAGATTGTTCTCAATGTGTCCTCTCATCTCCTTTTATCCATTTGCATGATTATTTTTAACATGTGGCTAGATAACTGTTAAGTACCTAACTCCATATTAATAACATAAATATATATGCTTCTGGTGAGGATATTCCCAGCTGTTGTAACAATAGTGATGGGCAGTCTGCCAAAAAAAAGTATTTGCTGGTTATAGTTTGAAAAAAAACTTCCGGGAAGTCACAGAACTCATGAAGGATCTGCACTGTCTCAGAGAATAGGAAAAAGCTTAGTTTTGCTTAATCTAGAGCTTTCTATGAATAAATTTTGGGGAACATCTTAACCACGAAAAGCATTTTAGAAAATTTGGTATTAGAGGTCCTCTGTTTATAGTTGAATTAAGCCTGCATTTCTTGACTGAGGGAGCTGTTCACTTTCAAGTTTATTTTGACACTTTAATCTATCCTAAATTCTTTTTTAAAATTGAGATATGATGGACATATAACATTTTTAGTTTCAGTTGTACAACATAATAGTTTGAAATCTGTATATATTATGAAATGATTATCACGATAAGTCTAGTTAAGATCCTTCACCACATGTGGTTACAAATGTTTTTTTCCTGTGATAAGAACTTCTAAGATTTACTCACTTAGCAACTTTGAAATACACAATACAGTATTACTAACTATATTACATCCCCATGAATTCTTATCCTTTGGTTCCATATGGTATTTTTATATTGTGTTTCCTTCTAGTTTTTGTTATTTTTTGGTTTCTTAGAATCACCACTAGAGGGTGAGCACAGAGAACAAGAGGATTTTATTGCTATTGCCTGTTGGTACTCTTAACAAGGGGTATATAATGTAGGATGAAGCAAATGACCATATTTTATATTATGTTTTGATTTTTCAAATTACGAATATTTGAACACTTTGTACTTTGGCATTGTGAAGGAGACAAAATGGTATGTTCCCTGCCTTTTAAATAGAAGATGATGATGATAGTACTTACCATAGGCAAGGCCTCCACTAAGTGGTTTACATGCATTATCTCCTTTAATCCTTTCAACAGCTTTTTGAGGCAGGTGTTAATATCATCTCTTTGTAGATAAAGAATATGAAGCTTATAAAGAGATGAAATTATTTATTCAAGATATAGTGACTAGTGGAGTAGCTAGAAGTTGAGCAAGAATCTGACTTAAGAATCATAGGTCTTACCCACCTTATGTTACTTCTGTATTATGGTCTGTATATGAGGCAAGACTGAAACACATGGACAGAGAATGATTTAACTAAGAATGTATTAATACATCACCCCCCTTCCTGCCTCTTTGCTTAGGGTTGTCATTGACTACACTGTCAATAATTCTCAACTTCAGTTCTCAAAATTCCATTTATTGTACCCAGCTTTCCAATCTATTCCATTCTTCCTATTCCCATTTTTGCTGATCTAATTAAGTACTCACCACTTTTACTTAAACTATTACAATATTTTTCTAATTGTTTTCTCTGATTTCAGTCTTATCTCTGATTGAACTTTTATCTAATTGCCAACTTACCATTCTAAAGACATAATGGCTCCCCTTCCCTGTTCCCAAATCTTCATTTGTTCCCTATTGTACATAGAATAAAATTTATATACCTTGAACTTTGCCTTCACACTCATTTGTGATGTGTCCTAAGCCTGTCTTTCTAACTTCATCTCCCACTAATTCCCCCTTTCCACCTTTCCCTTCAGCTACATTATGCTATGCCCTTTTTCTAAAATATTTTGTCTACTTTCCTCATTTATTTAAGCGTTTCCCTTAGTGAGAGTGCCCTTATCCTTTGTCTTGATCTTAAGCATCTTTTCCTTCAGAGCTCCTAGATCACATCATTGAAATTATTTTCTATTTGCCCTACACTAACTTGTTCTTTGTTCTTATTTTATTTCACTTTATGTCTATTAGTGTGGCATTTCTGTGTTTCTGTTAAAATTTTGAGCACGCCTATTCATCTGTGTATCTCCCACAGTGCTTTGACTATGATAGGGAGTTAATAAATGTTAGTCTTAATTTGACAACCATGACAGCGCTAGATATCACAAGATGTTAATATGATTAGTTACAGATTTTGTAGAGAAACTGTTAGAGGTCAAACAGAACAATTATTTCAGATTAAAATGGTTGAAAAGAGATTTTATTGAGGATATTTAGGTTATATTAAATCATAAAGTTTTTATATATATATAACTTATTGTCAAATTGGTTTCCATACAACACCCAGTGCTCATCCCAATAGGTTAAATCATAAAGTTTAAGATAAACTGAAAATTGAAGTGTTTAGGAAATGAGGGACTTTTAAGTATTTTGAATTATTTCACTCTACTGGGGGTAGGGTAGTATATTTAATAGTGCTAATAAGCCTATACAAGAAAGAGAGAGTATCCTACTTAACATTTCTTCAGTTCTTGTATAAATTTTGAGAGTTCCGCTGAAAATTTGTACAGTGACTCTTCCAACCAAATGATTGGTGTCAGGTGACATTTAATAAAAGGGAAAAAAGCCATTGTTATTCTGCAGTAAAGTGATGCTTTAGTTAAAACTACGTGACTTTTTAAATTCTTATTTCTTCAAGATATTTCATGCAGTTGTGACTCTAGATTGCCAGATAAAGAGTATGATTCCTTTTTTTTTAAGGAGGGGTCGCAGGGAGTGGAATATGGAGAGAGAGAATCTTAAGCAGGCTCCATGCCTAACACAGAACCCCACATGGGGCTCCATCTCAGGACTGTGAAATTGTGACCTAAGCTGAAATTAAGAGTCAGACATTTAACTGACAGCCACCCACGCGCCCCCCAGAGAGTGTGATTTTAATTGGACACTGAAGAGTATCAGAAGGTGACACAACTTATATATCAGTTGAAATTGCAAATTGAAATTGAAATTGCAAAAACAACTGAGGTTGTTTTGAGGCTTTTCATATCAAATTTTTTATTCTTAAAATTTGCTTTTCTTCCTTGCACTGGTCAGTGATATCAGAAGACAGATGAGCCATTTCTGGTGTACTTAGAATTTTTATCTAAAGTCTTTGGCCTTGAGGTGCCTGGGTGTTTCAGTCAGTTAAGCATCTGACTTTGGCTTAGGCCATGATCTCACGATTTGTGAGTTTGAGACCCGCATCAGGCTCTATGCTGACAGCTCAGAGCCTGGAGCCTGCTTCAGATTCTGTGTCTCCCTCTTTCTGTCTCAAAACAAACATTAAAAAAGAAATCTTAAAAGTCTTTGGCCTTTACATTTATTTGAGGAAACCAGATTATAGTAAATTATTATTTCCAGAACCTGATGAAATTAGCATTTTTGAATAAAATATTAGATGTGATTAGCATGTGTCAACATTCCCCCTTTCTTGTGTTTTATAATTTATATATATTGATGAATCTCTTACTTTGAATTATAACATTTTTTTCTTTGTGATCTTTGTTTTATATTATAATTATACTTCTTCGTATACTTGGCTTAATTGTTGGATTTCATGTATAGTCAATTTTAATTGCAACGGATGGTACTTTAGTTAGTATAATTCTTAGCTAATTCTGAGGTTTTTCTTTTACTAGTATATATTAGTTCTACAGTAAAATATTTACATCATTGTGAATGTAGCCTGATACCAGCACAAATAATTATTTCAATTTATTATGGTTAATAATATGGAAAAGTTTTCAAAATTTATATGTGCGTGTATATACATGTGGGATTTAAGTAGCATTCTATTCCTTAGCTTTGCCTTTAGTAAGCAGTAATAATTTTTCAGCAATTAGCTAATAATATAGTAGAGTTAATTATTGGTAGTGCTTTTTAAAAATAAAGTGTGATATTCCTGGTTATCAAAAATATGTCTAGATGTCATATATTTTGGAGAATACAAAATCTGGATTTCAAAGTTTCAGATCAATGTAGATTCTAGATTTCAAAGCTAATCTTGATGTTTCCTCATGATGTAACAGTAACTGAAATAAAGACATTAAGAGAGTTATAAAGCCATTTGTTTTCTTTCACAGTTGTGGGAGACCATATAAGTTTTTACTCTGAGACACTGAATATTATAGTATCATGGTTTATAAAATTTGGAGCAGTGTAGAATAGCAGTTCCAATGTGTCTTTTTTTTTTTTTTTAATAAATTTTTTTTTTTCAACGTTTATTTATTTTTGGGACAGAGAGAGACAGAGCATGAACGGGGGAGGGGCAGAGAGAGAGGGAGACACAGAATCGGAAACAGGCTCCAGGCTCTGAGCCCTCAGCCCTCAGCCCAGAGCCCGACGCGGGGCTCAAACTCACGGACCGTGAGATCGTGACCTGGCTGAAGTCGGACGCCCAACCGACTGCGCCACTCAGGCGCCCCCCAATGTGTCTTAATATAGTATTTTTTTTATTTCAGGAATTTTAACTAAAAACAATGCTGCGTTTTTATTTTTGATTATTATAGAGATAGTTTCCATAGAGTTTAGCCATATTATCTTTTCTTATATACAGGTGAAATTTCAGATTTAAATGAAGAGCAGAAATCATTTCTGTTGTTGAAAATGAAAACTAAATTTCTTTGAATTAGTATTAATCAGCACGTTACTTAGGTACTTTCTGTGAATTGTTGCATTTTTAGCTTCCTTTAAGTTTTTAGAGCCCCTTCTCAGGCATGAGAATAAATTAGCAATATTCTCTGCAGAGCTGGCCAAAAACCAGCCAAGTGTTTTGGAGATACTGATACCAGATTGATATTTTGGAGGCACTGTTAATAGTATTATGAGGTTACCTTACATAGTGTTATTTACACATTTTTCTTTAATATAAATTGAGTGTGAGAAATAACAGTAAAATATAAATGGACCACATGATGTAATAATCTTGTGTTTTCAGGTTAGTGCTAAGATAATTTCACAGGCATTTCTTACTGCTTATTCTAACAAAGGCACATACTAAAGCTTACTGAATATGTGAACAACTCGTAATTTTCCCTCTAGAATATTATGATGCCTTCATTTAACTTTTTAAATTCTGAAATCAGGTGTGATAAATGAGTGATATTGTGTTGAATATATAAAGATTTGATAATCCAATCCATATCTTTGTGTTGAATATTTTTCTTTTTTAATAAAATTTGAATATTCTGGGTGCTATATAAAATGTAGCTGAGAGTATTATTAAATGAGACTATACTTATAGTGTGTCCATTTTCTCTTATATGTGCTATGCATCCAGTCTCAAACACTGTGTGCCTTGTAATACATAAATATATTTAATTGAATTGAAATGTGATTGATATGAGCAGGAAGGCCTAATAACTTGAATGAAGTGATAAAATTTATATTTATATATATATTTACAGACACACACACACTTTGCCTCCATTCTTTTAAGGGATGGTCTTCACTTTGAAATAGTGGAGTAGTCTCTTGAGGATTGTGTGAACATGTAGAGTTTTAAACTACTACTTGGACATCAGTAACCCTTGATTAACTCCTGAAATGTTTGTTTCCATGTATTAAGGAGCATGACATTATCTATGGTTGTATTGTGGTCAGTAAGAAAAACAAAGAGATGTTGGATAACTTGTCATTTTTCTCTTCATTTTCTCTCCACTGAGAGAGGGAGGCTTGTATGTGTATTTTTTTGTGAAGGACAAAGAAGAAGAGTGAGGAGAGTCATAAGATGTTATTATTAGAAGAGATCCTCATTTTACAACTAAGGAAACCAGTATGTAGAGTTGGAATATCTACACAGTAAAAAGACATGATACTTGGCATTTTCTTTCTTTTCTGAGGGTTAAAAACATCTGTTTTGGGGTTGGAGGAGCTAGATACTGTTTCAGTCTCTGCACAAGATATTCTGCAGTATCATCTCCTTTTTCACCTAACTGAACAATATTCAGGTGAATAGCAGTAAAATTAAATGCTAATCCTATGGAAGATAGTGACCCAACATTTCTAGAGTATTATTATATTTAATGTTATATTTTTCTTTAATTTAGAATATGTGCATGTCCATGAGAACCACACTGTAGTGTCCCATTATAGTTTCAGTTAGGTTTTGAGTGACCTTCCCAATTCTTTTCTTCCTTTGAAGGAAGTTTCATTTCTTTTATCATGAAGCATAGGCTACATTTCATTACCGTTTCTTTTCTGAAGGATAAGAAATTTGACACCAAGAGAGGATAAATAAGTAAAATTATTTTATTTGCAATCCTTAAGTTGTCCACACATTTTTCATAAAACATTTTATAAACATTGTTAACCACTATGGTTCTTCCAAGGGGAATTAACAGTAACAAATTATTTGATTGAAACCACAATCCAAATAATGTAAATAAGCTGAAATTCATTTACATGTGATTGATATTTATCAGTGAAACGTTGGCTGTCCTGTAGTAATCAATGCATAGCTACAGCTGGTTGAAGGGGACCAAATCCATTGAAGAGGCGATTTGGTTCCATTTTACCAGCTCTAGCAAAGCATTGCAGTGTTGCTAGTTTGGGATACAAAACAGCAGAGCTGTTTTTTATTTGTATAATTATGGTTATGGACGTTCTACAAATGTTACAGATTCTCCTATCAGTAGTAGTTCAGTCATTACATGTAAACTTTTCTATTTTGAAGGCACTTTTCCTACTTCCTACTCGAATGGAACAGATGTTTTTGCCCTTTCATGTTTTGTTGATGTATTAAGGGATTATCAGTGTACACCTTTGTGTAATTCTTAAGTGTGGACAATAACCTGTTTTTAAAACCAACAGCATTTAAAGGAACAAATAGACCTTGATGTATTTCAGAGTACTATTTTCTGTTTGTAGGCACTGAACCAAGTGAATAAGCTAATAGGGAAGAGCACTAAAGTCATACCTTTCTACTGTGGCTCCTTCAGTATTATACTTGAGGACTAATAGCAAGTTGCTGACAGGGAAGGGATGGAGGAATATGAGTGGCCTTAAGAAAGTACCTCTGCCCTTTGGTTTATAAATAGATCCCATGTGTATTCACTGTATTGCTTGGACTTGTGTTGAAAGGCACTACCATGCATGCCAGCTTTTTTCTTTGTTTTTGCTTATGTAGTGTTACTAATCCTAGGTTAGTAATGTAACCCTTTTCAAGTCTGTTTCCCCTGCGGAATTCTCTATCATTTTGCGTACAGATTGCCTAGTTACTTCCATTATCAGCTTAATAATACATTGACTTTTGGTGTACAGCTATAATCAGTGAACTTGAATATTAAAATCAGGTAAGTAATACTTTAAAAGTCAGTAGAGCAGATTTTTGCTATAATGTGATTTCAGTGTTGCATTTCAGAATCAGGGAGGGGAGATCCTCTGAAATATACTTGCAAAAATAAAAGTTTGAGAAATTATAGTTGGCCTATAAAGTAATGAGTTAAGTACTTTCAGTGAAATGCAGAGTAAAGAAACAGTTAATGTTTTGAACTAAACTGGGAGAAGGTCAACACTAATTCAGGCAATATTTAAACAATTCTCATATTACGTATATTGTGCATCTGTTGGTTGTTAAGTATCATGCTGCTGGTGAAATTAATGTAACTACGACTCTTTCCATTTATTCTAATAGAAATGAAACAGGTGTTAAATTGCGTAGACTTAAGTGCTGAAGATAGCAATAAAACTGACTTCTATTTTTACTGGTTATATGGGAGCTGGTTAGCAGATCCAGTTGCTCAAGTGTGCTTTTGGATGGCAGTGCAGTTTCATATACTGGCCATATCGGGGCAAGGAGAGGCCATGGCATTTGATAATGTCAGCATCTGTTATCCCTGTCAGAGAGACAGTTGAAATGTTTGAGTTACACCAGTGTCAGCAGATGCCCAGAGTTTACTATGTACTCAGTTAAAAATGAACAGCTGATCTAAGTGATGGATGTGACATTTTAGAGTGATTGAAAATACTCTTAGATATGTTAAGTTAAACTTGTAAGCACTAGAATCAGTATATAATCATACTTTTTAAAGTGAGTAACAGGTGCTGTCATTTTTTTCCTAAGGATTACGTACTCTTAATATTATAGCAATGAGAGTCTTAGTCACTGGGCTGTTTCAAAATAATTATTAAAAACTTGTATACCTATAGAATAATGAATATTATCGTTCATTATAAAGCATGAGTATAGTAATACCCTTTGAATAGTTTTATAGAGGAACCTGTATTTTTGACATACATATTTTCAGTAGTTAACTGTAGTTAACTGTAGTTAAAACCTCATAGCCATTTCTGTTCAACTTGTGACATGTATAAATTTTAAACATCATTTTGCTTTTCATATGTGTCTGAAATTATAACTTTTAGTAAGAAATGATTAGAATACATGAATATAAATATTAGGGTTTTTTTTCTAAGTCTATCATAGTAGCTTGAAACAGGTACTGCTTATAAAGTATTGCCAGCAGCTTTATGATTTTTATTAATAGTTGTATAAAATAAATTTTGTGTAAAATATGAAAAAAGTGTTTTGATATCTCCAACATAGTATAAATAGTGGGCCTATCATGTTGGTAAAAATTGAATTGCGGTTGCATAGTACCAGTAAAAGATGATTATTCTGTGTAAATTGATTTCTTAACTATAGTGTTTTCATTTGCTTTGGAGAAAGCAAGTTCAAGGATAGTATAGATAATAAGTTAATTTCTTTTAAATATTTGGCAATCTATTACCAGTTTGCCCTGTTAACTTACAACTGTGGCCCAGAATATGTCATTTTTCCTGCATAAATTTCATATTTTAATTTATTCTAAGTAATAATTTAGCATTTAAAGTGAAGACTGGGTTAAGGACCTGATTAACTTGGTGATTAACACCACCACTTTTTTTTTTTTTTTGAGAGTAGAATGTGTTACTTAAAAGATAGTCTTTTAGAATTATGACTGTGTAGTTTTAAAAAGAGAAAGCCTAAAATAACAAAACTTGCTTCAGAAATTCCTCTAATATTAGCAGACTATAAATTAATCAAAATATGAAGAGCAGTTGTTGAAATGTAATGGAGTTAAGCTTTTGTCATATCTTATTTTTCTTAACAAATCAGTTGATCCTACTAATGTGATATGATATACTTCAGTTAAGGTCGAATTGTGGAGACAGAAACTGGGTCATGTGTATGTATCCCTCATTCATTTTGCTAGTAATACTGGTTTCTTTTCTGTATTCAAATGTTAATCATGTGCATACTTAATTTAAAAATGTAAAAGGTAGTATATTTTAAACTTAAAAGATTTAAAAGGAGTTTTGTGATAATTTAAAATCTCCTTCAAACTTTTTTCTTCACAAAATAGAAATCTTAGCAGCATTTTGTTTCCATCTAAAAGTAGTAGGTACATTTTTATGGTGTTAGTATTGTCAAAGGTCATCTCTTTGATACTAGGTTAATTTACCGTATGAAGGTCATTCACATAGAAAGAAGCAAAGGCTTCTTTTAGCTGCAGTTTAGTTCCCTCTTGGCAGTTTATTGCCTACCAAAAATACATACTTCTTTACATTCCATAGCATTGTATGTTCATATGGGTACATAAAGAAGTATGTACTCTGAGTAGGTTTCACTAAATTGTTAGCTGTAAAAACATGAAATGTTTTATTTTCCCATTTGTTAGTAAAACATTGAGCTTACTGATACAGAGCAATAATAGATCATTTGCAGAGACTATCAAAGACTAAACTATAACAGATTTACCTGAATCATAGCATTAGTGCCTTTTATGGTTCCTTGTTCTTGGTAGACATAGACATGTCTAAACACTAACCAGTTATCTGTTGAACTTTGTCCTGGTCTGGTTGTTTTTGCCAGAGATTCAAAGAATCAGTGGAGTTTTTACAGAGTATACTTCAGAAATTGGGAAGATCAGCCTAATGTTTCTTCATAGTCTTCAGAGAGAATTTCTTCTTATTTTGTAGTTTGCTTCTAGATCCTACAAGTAGATAGTAATGAATTCAGTGCAAATTCTTTTACAAACTGGATATTACAAACTAGATACTATTGAAACTTAACCAGTTAACCAATTAGTACTTCTTCTGATTGACTCTAAAGTTGAAAGAATAGGGAGAAAACTAGAACTTTTTAGAGTGTGAATGAACTGAATTTTTAAAGGTGATGAATTTTTTGTTAGTTTTTTTTAAAGGTCACAGATAAGAATTCTTGATTATTTGAAAACTTCTTTGTCATTCCTTTGTTAGTTACTTCCCTGAATTTTGCGTTTTGGTGCTTTGAGTTGAATACCCATTCGAATAGATGTATAAATATCTAATTTTGATGAGTTTGGTTCTTTTGATTCTTCAATTTTTTTTAATATAAAGGAAAACTACCAGAACAGTCAACTTTTCTAAAGTCTCACTTTTAAAAGAACTGAAAGGTTTTTAGTGCTTAGCCTGTGAGCACTTGGGTTTGAGCTTCATCATTTAGCTTAAAAAGACATTATGGTTGGTAAGTCGCTTTTAATTATTGTGGTATTAAAAGGTTAATTTAAAAGAACACCGTAAGAAATGTTCATATTTGGGGAATGCAGGGAAAACAGAATTTCTGCAGCCTGTGATAAAGAGCGAGTGCAGCTCCTGGAGAGCACGTCAGAGCACAGCAGTAAATGGCCCTGCTCCATAGCAGTTTCAGCAACGCAGCAGTAGAATTTACCATGCACGGTCTGATTTATTTTTGTGACCAACCCAAAGTGAGCATTAAAAACTATTTTGTGATCTACCAAGTCTCTTGGTTCACTAAACCTTGAAATAGTTAGTAGTTTTTAAAGGGTAGCCTACTTTGCAAGCAGGATTTACTAAGGATGCAAAATCATCGTTTAATCTGAAACAAGAAAGACTCAATCTTTAGTAATGTAGGTGATAGTAATGGATTTGTACATTTTTGAGATAAAGAATTATCTGTCAAGATATTTGAACAACATTTCTTTTTATACTGCATAAACTATCTACTTGAACTGTGAAGTTAGGCAATGCCCAGATAGAATTTAACAATAGAAACATGTATTGAGCCAATAATAGGTAAGCATGCAGAAAGTCATAAGCATCCTTAAAAGTGCAGACCTCATCATGCTCTGTTACCTGGTAAGCTTAGTGCCATGCAGCATTTGCAGGAGGAAGAGAGATGGTGACCTAAAGAGTCACATCAGCAGCAGCCATTTCATCTTGATTGTTCCTTCACTCTGTTCGCTGATTCAGCACTTCTTTTCATGAGCCGAGAGAAGTAAGGGGGCTGTATCAGTGAATGCAGAACCTCACCTTTTAAGATACATTTGAAAAACAAATGAATGAACAAACAAAAAAATAAGCTGTCTTTTTCCTCTCCCTTGCCTTTACCTTAAAAAAAAAAAAACAAAACTGCAATAAAATCGAATCACAGTTGGCCATTTGATTTGCAATGTCATATTACCAGTATTGCACAGATAGGAGTACCTTGTATCTGCTGTACAGAAAGTTAAGCAACCAAGCAAGGTTGCTGTAACGGCCAAGAAAATGAACCTCGCTTATTTTTCAGATGAAATGCTTCAGAAGAGGGGAGAAAGTTGCAGAAGAAGTTAATTTTATAATCTAAAAAAGACAAAAAACCAAAACCAAAACACACCTCACTCCCCCCAAGTAACTAAACATTCACCCTATTTTCCTTTGCCCACCAGAATACATTGGGTTCTTCTGACTTCGCAGGAAATATTCTGTATCTTTCTTGCTGTGAAGTTTTTTGTTTGTTTGTTTGTTTTTTGTTTTTGTTTTTTGTTTTTTTGGTTTTTAGTTTCCAAGATTAATTGGTAGATCTGTATTGAAGCCACCTTGTCATATCCAGAGGTCAAGTCTGCAAGCAAGGTCAGGACTTCCACATGGTCACTACAGAGGTTAACTTATATTCTTCCCTCAGTGGCCACGGGCTAAACTGTTACAGCTTTATAGGCAGCTAAGCATTTGAAACATGCACTCCCAGGCAAACAGGCTCTCTTGTGCCTCTCTCTTCCCTGACCATATTTAGTCAACCATAGCGAAAAATAGTCTCTCAGCTGTCGATTGTCGATCCAAAAGCTGAGGAAGCCTCTATCTTGCTTTCTGCCTATTGATTGTTCATCCTGCGGTCCAAACACTGCTTTGCCATTTGTTCTGCTTTTTTTTTTTTTTTTTTTTTTTAAGCACTGCCAAATAAAGCGGTCTCTCATGTTTCTACTTACATTTCCCAGATTTTCACTGAGCTTGCGCTGAGTCTAGGAAAGCCTGATGCGGCTGTCACTATACTTAGAAGCACTGAAGAGAAAAAAGGAAAGAGGAAAAATATTACTCTGGCTAGTTGCAAGACACTCTTTAGACAGATCTGGAACAAGTAAAATCCCTCTGCTGCCAAAATATATTTCATAACCTAATTTTTTGTTGGTAAAAAATATTGTGGAAGATGATATTTTACATAACTAAAGGCCTAAAGAGATTTTGCAGGGTTATCTTTAGAGCTAGTTGTTGCTACACATGCTTTTTACATTTAATGAATAATATTTGAATGGAAAATATGTAGAAATGGTAAGTAGAACTTACATATTAAAGGTGGAGAGAGATTATTAAGGAAGAAAAGAGTAGTGTGTAAAAGAAATCTTGGAAAAATGCTACTTAAAACTTTTAATTCAGTGTCAATTTTAGTTAATTTTTTGTAGTGCTTAGATGAGAAATAGTCTGGAATGTTTTTGAGTTATTGTGTACTTTTATATTGAAATTATATTTACCTATAGAACTATTAAAATGCATTTTATTAATTCTATCTCATTTTCAAATGTGAAGTGGTTTTTTTCCCCCCTCCTGTCGACGTTGCCATTCCTCTAAAATTTCCTGAAATAACATTTAGGCATGATCATTTCTACATATCAGAGATTATAAAATAGTCATTAACCTAATCTGTAATATTGCCGCACAGTGTATGCTTCAAAGGAAAAGTACTTTTGCTCTAAATTTTAATGGCATATTCACAATAAATTATAATGTTGAAATTTATTTTTTTAACCAAGGAGGGAAAAAATATTATACATCAAATCTAATGAACTTGTAGAGATATAATTTAAGATTTTACAAACCTAAAAATGCCCAAGAGAAACCTTGTTCTTCCCTAAACAAAACCTATATCTTATTCCTAATTATTGTTAAGTATTTATTCAGTTAAGAATCAAGAAAAACTATTACCAGTTTTTTAAGCTCGTCCTCCTACAAGGAAATTTTGTTCTTGACATTCTTTTTGTCTTTAGCATTTAATACCTTAGCAGGTGAATTATTTTGGATGGCTATTTTAAAATAGTGACATTTTTTTCCCACTTCCCCTCCCCCATGGTATTCTGTTAAAAGTTACAGAGAGGGAAGGATGCAAACCATAAGAGACTCTTAACTGAGAATAAACGGAGGGCTGATGGGGGGTGGGAGGGAGGGGAAAGTGGGTGATGGGCATGGAGGAGGGCACCTGTTGGGATGAGCACTGGGTATGGTATGGAAACCAATTTGACAATAAATTTCATATTAAAAAAATAAAAATAAAATAGTGACATTAAGAATGCTTCTGTAGACATTTGGTAATTTTAAAGTCAGTTTTTGTAGATATTGGAATACTTTTACACATCTTGAGAGAAGATGATATACGTGTCTCAGTTTAAGATAGGTTAATTTTCAGGTTTCTAAATTGCCTCATTTTTTTCTAACCATTTTGTAGCAGTGAAAGCTTTTTTTTTTTTTTTTTTTTAAGCAAACACCTGTAGTGCTGGGAACTCTTCTAACCCCTTTCAAATTATCCTAACAACTTCTTTGAGACAGGATTTGTGATTTTTCTCACACTTTATACATGAGGAAACTGAGGCATAGAAGTTAAGTAACCTACTTAAGTCATCATCCATTCAGCTTGCTAGTGCCAGAATTTGAACCCAGATAGTTTGGCTTCAAACTTTGAGCTCTTTACCACCATGCCATGCTGTTGCTCTGATTTGTAATCATGAAATAATTCCTAATGAATTACCACTTTTGGGGACTTGAGAGTATACCCAAAATTTAATAGGCTACTAATATCCTTGTCTCTGTTATATTCAGAAAATGATTATTCATTTGATTGTTTCTTCCGTTCCATTCAACAAAACTTTGAGCTCCTTACATTAGACATACAAAGGAGATAAAAAGCTAAGTAAAACGGGTTTCCCTGGCTTAAAACATAGAAGGAGAAATAACTGGTCACTTAAGAGATAATTTTGGTTGTGTTTAATGATTGAGTACTTAGCTATACAACTCTTATGCAGCCTGCATTGTTACATATCTCTTTCTCATTTTGAGCTAAATTTTACTACAGTACCAAATTCCTGCTTAATGAAATTAAGTTAAATTAATGAAGCTTTTAATTGTGGCATACATAAAATAAGAGTTTGTGGGGAAAAAATAAAAGCCCACCCCCCCAAAATAATTGAAAACATCTAAGTAATGTCTATTCACTGTAGTTCTTTCCTCTACTTACAGCTAGATAAAAGAAAATAAAAACCAGCGATACTAATTTTTTAAAGTGATTCCCATGGGTAGCATTTTGGTATATATCCTCCTAGGTTTCTTGTCTGCATCCATTCAGATAGGGATGGGTAATGAACAAAAATATGTTTAGAATGTCACGTACTAATCTGCTTTTAGTTCGCCCTGAAGAACTTCTGCTGGGGATCAATTTTTAGTAGGTTCCTTTTATGAATTCTGGACCAACTGGTTTTATTATTTGAGGAGTTGTTCATTAACTTAGCATTTATTGAACACCTAGTATGTGCTATAGTGCTACTCTAATGTCTTTTTACATTAAATAATATTAACATGTAAAGCCTCCATAGGTTAGCTACTTTTGTTTGTTTGGAAAAATGTTCGCCTATCTCTGAAGAAAGATTGTAAGGCATGGCAGGCCCTAAAAATGGACCCAGTGCCATTTGACTGCTACATACCAATGTGGACAGCTGCTTGTCCCCTCTACTTCTTAGAACTCATTTGTTCATCATTCAGCAAACGTTTGAGTATTACCATGTGCCAGGGATTATGCTAGGCACCGCTATTAGTTGTTCCGGAACTTAATGCTTCTTTGGCACTATTCACAAATGCCTGCTTAACTGGTCGTAAGACCTTATCTTTAAACCATCCATGTCCTTAACCTCTTGGAAAACAACCAGATTGAGAAGTAAAGAAGAGTGTTTGGGCATCAGGAAAAATACCTCCAAATCTCATATACTGTGCTCCACAGGTGAGAGTCTGTTGACTCAATAAAATTATTTTTTTAAGTTTGTTTATTTATCTGCGGGCGGTGGCAGAGAGAGGAGAGAGAGAATCAGCACGGAGCCTGACATGGGGCTCGAACTCCCCAACCATGAGATCATGACCTGAGCTGAAACCGAGAACCTGGATGCTTAACTGACTGAACCACCCAGGTGCCCCAATAAAATTACTGATGGATTGAACTGGTAACACCCTTATCTCTGCCGCTCTGTGGACCTCAGTGATTGTAGTGTAAGTCTCCTCTTCATTAACTACAGTGCTGCAGGGGACACCTGCAGTGGCCTTCCTGGCTGTATTGTAGGCTCCTCAGATTGTCCACCCCACTTAAGTGGGACTAATTAACAGAGAATGGGTTTGTTCTGAAGTGAAAACTGTTCTCTGAAAGTCTAAATTTTGCATTTTAATACTAGGATTTGATTTACTTTGTAGAATGTGATCTAGAAGGGACTGGAATCTTTTTTGGCACTTTTAACTTCTTTTGTTCTCACAGTTCAGTTATACATTTTGTACTGAGAGAAAAAAGCAAAAAGACACAAGGGAGTGAGGGAGGAGAGAGAGGCAGTAGGCTTTCAAGAATACGTATCTCTTTCTGTTTGAGTACCACGCTACTCTTCTGAGCCATTGGCTCTTATTTCTTAGAGACTTCAGCTTTCTCCAGTTCTTTCACTGAGGAAGTGCAAGCCTGGGAGAACAAGTTAGTGATGGTTCCATCTCAGTGGATAGCTTATGCCCAGAGAAGGGACTGCTCCTCTTTCCCTTTCTCTCCTTTGAGTTTTTGGAAGTATAATATGGGAAGGTACTTCTGAAACAGGAATACAAGTCAGTGGGAAACATGGTGTCATAAGAACCATCTTCTCAAGGAGATCTAGTCAATAATGTGACTTGAAAAAAAATAAACCTCATTAGGGGCACCTGGGTAGCTCAGTTAGTTAAGCGTCTGACTTTGGCTCAGGTCATGATCTCACAGTTTGTGAGTTTGAGCCCACTTCGGGCTCTGTGCTGACAGTTCAAAGCCTGGAGCCTGCTTGGAATTCTGTGTCTCCCTCTCTCTCTGCCCCTCCCTTGCTTGCACTCTGTCTCTCTCTTAAAAATAAACATTAAAGGGGCGCCTGGGTGGCGCAGTCGGTTAAGCGTCCGACTTCAGCCAGGTCACGATCTCACGGTCTGTGAGTTCGAGCCCCGCGTCGGGCTCTGGGCTGATGGCTCAGAGCCTGGAGCCTGTTTCCGATTCTGTGTCTCCCTCTCTCTCTGCCCCTCCCCGTTCGTGCTCTGTCTCTCTCTGTCCCAAAAATAAAAATAAACGTTGAAAAAAAAATTTTTTAAAAAAATAAACATTAAAAACAAACAAACCAAAAAAACCTTGATGAGATTAGCATAAACCACACCTTGGAATGCAGAACTTACTGTCGTATTTATATATATTGACTATAAGAACTAAGGTAGAAAATACAAAATATTTTAATATAGTAAGCCTAAATATTATTTTAGTGTTTTGACTTTTTAAAATCAAACTAATGTATATGTGTAGTTAAGTCAAATACTACTACAAAGCTTATAATGAAAGGGAACTGTGTTCTGCTTTATCCTTCATCCCTTTGTCTATGCCCCACCCAATAACTTCCAGCTTATCCTGCAGTTTTCTTTTTTTTTCTTTTTTTCTTTTTTTTAATGTTTAATTTTGAGAGAGACAGAGCGTGAATGGGGGAGGGGCAGAGAGAGGGAGACACAGAATCGGAAGCAGGCTCCAGGCTCTGAGCTGCCAGCGCAGAGTCCGACGCCGGACTCGAACCCACAAACCATGAGATCATGACCTGAACCGAAGTCGGACGCTCAACCAGCTGAGCCACCCAGGCGCCCCTATCCTGTAGTTTTCTTAAATTATCAATTGTAGACATTGTCTGCTGATTTCATGTCATGGAAAAAGAAGATTTAAAACTCTTGACATTGTCTATTATCCTCATGTCTCTCAACATAGTCCTATCACAACTTTTGTTTAAATCAGTAAGTGTTTACATTATCTTATGATTACATATTGTTTTTAATAAAATTTTTCCCCCCACGTTATACTTGTATCTTCTTAACTCTAGAAAAGAATTCTAAAACCTTTTAAATTCTGTTTCTCACATGGTCATGTGTGTAGCATACTAGATGTTTGGTATTAGCATCATGATTATGCCAGATCTAAACATTCAGTAGTATAATGTGGTACCAGTACTTTTCCCAGGTAAGAATCTGAGTCAAAGTTACATAATATCTGTTTTTTTTTTAAGAGTTTGTTTTTAAGTAATTTCTATACCCAATGTGGGGCTCGAACTCACAACCCTGAGATCAAGAGTCACATACTCTACCAATTGAGCCAGCCAGGTGCCCCAGTATATAGTATCTTATTTTATTTTATTTTTTTCTGGTTTATTTATTTATTTATTTATTTATTTCAGTATATGAAATTTATTGTCAAATTGGTTTCCATACAACACCCAGTGCTCATCCCAAAAGGTGCCCTCCTCAATACCCATCACCCACCCAGCCTCCCCTCCCTCCCACCCCTCCTCCCTCCCACTCCCCATCAACCCTCAGTTTGTTCTCAGTTTTTAAGAGTCCCTTATGCTTTGGCTCTCTCCCACTCTAACCTCTTTTTTTTTTTTTTTCCTTCCCCTCCCCCATGGGTTTCTGCCAAGTTTCTCAGGATCCACATAAGAGTGAAAACATATGGTATCTGTCTTTCTCTGTATGGCTTATTTCACTTAGCATAACACTCTCCAGTTCCATCCATGTTGCTGCAAAGGGCCATATTTCATTCTTTCTCATTGCCACGTAATACTCCATTGTGTATATAAACCACAATTTCTTTATCTATTCATCACTTGATGGACATTTAGGCTCTTTTCATAATTTGGCTATTGTTGAGAGTTGTAGTATCTTATTTTAATCCACCAAATCAGGAAGGTTGGATTATTTATTTATTTATTTATTTATTTATTTATTTATTTATTTATGTTTAATGTTTATTTATTTATTTAGAGAAAGCACAAGCAGGGGAGGGGCAGAGAGAGAGGGAAACAGAATCCCAAGAAGGCTCTGAGCTGTCTGCACAAAGCCCCGATGCAGGGCTCGAATTCATGAATTGTGGGATCATGACTTGAACCGAAATCAAGAGTTGGATGCTTAGCCAACTGAGCCACCCAGGCACCCCCGTAATCCTTACAGTTACTGTAAACAAATGACAGCAGGAAACCTTAGCTTTGTATGAGGTTTGTGAGTGGGATTTAGGGGTTTGTAGACTCTCTCAAAATTGTAGGTAGATAGATGTATATATGTGCATTTCTCTGGAAGGAAGTCCATAGTTTTTCATAGATTTCCAAAGAATTCTGTTGCCCCTTAGCAATGATACAACTTCAGTAACAACCACTGAAAGCTGTCTATAACCTCAATGTACTTTGGGTTATAAACCTGTTTTAAAATCTGATAAGAGCTATAAACTTCCAAATTTAAATACAATTTTAGAAGATCTTGGATCCTCCAGAGCCTGTCAGCCTGTCCTGAGATTTCTTGGGCTTCCTACATGGGATTCAAAGACAGCTACCTTTTTAAAAAAAAAAAAAAATTTTTTTAATGTTTCATTTATTCTTGAGAGAGAGAGAGAGAGAGAGAGCGTGTGCGTGCATGAGTTGGGGAGGAGCAGAGAAAGAAGGAGACACAAAATCTGAAGCAGGCTCCAGGCTCTGAGCTGTCAGCACGGAGCCCAATGCAGGACTCGAACTCACAAGCCGTGAGATAATGACCTGAACCGAAATTGGACACTTTACCGACTGAGCCCCCCAGGAACCCCTAAAGATGGCTACTATTAAGGAAACATATCCTGGGTCATGTTAGGGTTTATTCTCATTATTTTAGAGACTTATAGTTTCCTTTATACACACTCTTATTCTGTATCTTAGGCCTGTTTTTCTGTATGTTTGTAACATTTCTGTATTTCAGATTTTTATCTTTAATGTATATCATCTTGGGAAGAACTATCCCGATATGTATCTTACTATCATCTCTTGCCCTTTAGTATTCTGTTGGCACAATTTTAAAAGTGTTTCTGTTTTTACTTTCTTTGTTAGGAGGGGGGAAAGATCTGTAGTCTAATGTGTGTGTCAATGGTGTCCATGCCAAGTCCAGCACTGTATAGCAGCAGTTATTTTCTCAGTCTTAAACAAAATAGTGGCTAAATATATTAGGGGAGGGTTTTTCCAAATTATGAGTTTTCTACATAAAATCTTTCTGTTAAGAAAAATTACTGGCAGGCACCTGGGTAGCTCAGTTGTTTAAGCATCCCATTTTTGATTTCAGCTCAGGCAGTGATCTCAAGGTTAGTGGGATTGACAGCGCAGAGCCTGCTTGAGATTCTCTCTGTCTCTCTTTCTCTGCCTCTCTCTCACTTACACACAAGCAAGTATACTCTCTGTCTCTCTCAAAATAAACAAACATTAAAAAAAAAGTTACTACCATAAAGTAAATCACATTTTTTTTTTTAATTTTGAGAGAGAATGTGTGTGCACATGTGTGAGTGGGGCAGAGGGGCAGAGAGAGAATCTTAAGCAGGCTCTATGCTCAGCACAGAGCCCAGCAGGGGACTTGATCCCACAACCCTGGGATCATGACTGGAGCTGAAATCGGGAGTTGGACACTGAACCGACTGAGCCTGTGGTGCCCCAAGAAAAGTTACTTCTAATTTTACTTTTCTTTTTTGGGAGTGGGCTAGGTTTTTCTTTAAGACACATCATTTCTTTAAAAATTTTTTTTTTTATTTGAGTGTAGATGAAACACAGTGTTACATGACTGTCAGGTGATTTAGCATCTCTACATTATGCTGTGTTCACCACAAGTGAAGATACCATCTGTCCCCATACGGTGCTGTTAATTATTGACTCTGTTGTCTATGCTGTACCTTTCATTCTATGACTCATTCATCCCATAACTGTAAGCCCAGATCTCCCACTTCCCAACCCCATGTTCCCTTCTCTTCTGGCAACCATCAGTTTGTTTCAACCATCAGTTTGTTCTCTGTATTCGTAGGTCTGATTCTGCTGTTTGTTTGTTTATTCATTTGCTTTTTAGATTCCACATGTAAGTTAAATCACATTCTCTAATGTATTTAACTTAGTGTAGCATCCTCTAGGTACATTCCTGATGTCACAAATGGCAAGAGCTCATCCTTTTTATGCTGGGTAATATTCCATTGTATATATGTACCACATCTTCTCTATCTGTTCGTTTATCAGTGGACACCTGGATTGCTTCCATATCTTGGCTATTGTCAATAATGATGCAGTAAACAGGAGTGCATATATCTTTTCTTTGGGTAAATACCTGGTAGTAGAATTATTGGATCATATGATATTTTTAGTTTTAGTTTTTTGAGGAACCTCCATACTGTTTTCTACAGTGGCTATACCAACTTATATTTCCACCAGCAGTATAGTAGGGTTCCTTTTCCTCCACCTCCTCGCTAACACATTATTTCTTGTCTCTTATTTTAGCCATTCTGACAAGTGTAAAGTGATATCTTATTGTGGTTTTGATTTACATATCCCTGATGATTAATGATATTGAGTATCTTTTCATGTGTCTGTTGGCTATCTCTGTGTCTTCTTTGGAAAAATGTGTATTCAGTTCCTCTGCCCATTTTTTAATCAGATTGTTTGTGTGGGTTTTTTTTGTTTTTTTGTTTTTTTGGTGTTTGTGTAAATTCTTTGCGTATTTTGGATATTAACCCTTCATCAGCTATATCATTTGCAAGTATCTTCTCCCATTGAGTCAGTGGCCTTTTTGTTTTGTTGATGGTTCTCTTTGATGTGCAAAAGCTTTTTATTTTAATGTAGTCAAAAAAGTTTAATTTTTTATACACTTTTTAAAAGTTTATTTATTTTTGAGAGAGAGTGCATGTGCGAGCATGCATGTGAGTGGGGGAGGGGCAGAGAGAGAGAATCCCAAGCAGGCTCCGTGCTGTCAGTGTGGAGCCTGATGTGGGGTTTGAACTTAGGAACCAGGAGATCATGACCTGAGCCAAAATCAGGAGTCAGACGCTTAACTGACTGAGCCACCCAGGTGCCTCTCCCATTAGTTTATTTTATGAAGAAGCATCCCTTCTTGATAATTACTTCTCTTGCTCTTTAATACTTTACTCTTTGATGGTCTTTAGGATAACTTTTTTACTCTAGAAATATTTTGTTATTGGTACTTAAATTTTAAATATTAAATTATAATTACCATTTATTTTGTGTGTTTTGATATAACTAGACTTATCACGGCTAAATGCCATATATCAGATTTTTAGCTGCAATTCATGATAATCTGCCAGTTACATGAAGTTTGTCTTTTTTAAAAAAAAAACCCTTTGGTTTTTTTTTTTCTTCCTCTCATAATATTCTCCCCTTGTAACACTCCCATTCTGTTTTGATTCTGTCCCCCAAATGGTGGTAGTTTCTGTACCTCTTAAAGCATGAAAAAGCTGTGTATTTGAGATTTACAAAAAAGATACTTCATTTGTCTTTGAGGGCATAATTTTCTTTAAAGAAAATTTAGTTTTATTTGACTTCAAGTTTCTTTTGAATAATTTTTTAAAGAAAATAATTTAAATATCAGATTGTGTAAATACCAAAATCATGTAAATTTGACTTTCAGTGCAATGCGTGTTTTACTGTCTAAATTACCAAGACCATGGATTGTGGATGAGAAGAAAGATGATGGTTATACTGCCTTGCATCTGGCTGCCCTTAACAATCATGTAGAAGTGGCTGAACTGTTGGTACATCAGGTAGGAAAAGCTGTGCAATAATTTTTAACAATTTGGACCATTACCATTTATGTACTTATTACTTCATCAGCTACCTCTTGGTAGGTGACAGTAAAACCCCATGATGATGCAAATTCAGATATGGTGCGTTTTCATTCTTCTGCCTAACATGGGTTCTTAAATGGAGGGAGGTGGTGTGTATATGTGTGTAAGGGTTGGGGGGGGGGGTCCCTTAGCCCCTTGTATTCCCTCCCACAGTGTTCTGGATTAGTCCAGTGAAATAGGTATCAACGAACAGAGATTTCCCAGAATCACTACCACTGTTGTACAAGGACCAAGAACCATCATGTTGATATCAAAGCTAGTGTGGCCAGTTGCCATCTAGTAACAAGACTGCAGCCAGGATCTGGCGGTTCAGTTCATGACTCCTGCTGGATTCCTGGAAACTGACTGGATAGCAGTACGGGTTCACTTCAGTCATTCCATTCATCTCTGAGATAACATAATGCTACATTCTTATGGTATTGGATTTTTGGGGAACTTAGTTCGTGTAGTTTTATGATGTTTTAGGTTTTCCAGCAAAACTTTTAAATATCTCAGTCAAGCATATGTCATATAGAAGCGTTGAAGTTACCAAAGAATTACTTATGATCTCTGATTTTCAAGGAGCTTACAGGCTACTGAAGAAGATGAAATAGCAGACAAATTTAGCGAATAGTTCATTGTGTATAATTAAGTACCACATCAGAAGATAGACACTGCATGAACTATAGAAGCTAAGATAAAGAAATAGTTGCCATTTTAAACCTTTATTCTTACTTTTTTGAAGTGTAGTTGGCACTCGGTGTTGCATCTGCTTCAGGTGTATGACGCTGTGGTTTGACAACTTGAATGCTACTTGTTGTGCTGTGCTTACCGCAAGCGTAGCTACCATCTGTCACCGTACGGTACTATTACAGAACCATTGACTAGTAAGCCTTGGTTATTAAATATTGAAGTTACTGCCCATAAAAGTATTGTTAATTGGGATAATTTCCTTTTCAATTCAAGATACAGATAACTGACCATTACACTGTCTTGGTAATTGCTGTTTTTTAGTAAGTCTTAAAATCAGTTAGTTAACCCTCCAACTTTGTTCTTCTTTCTTAGAATTACTTTAAGATCTTTTGAATTTCCATATAAATTTTAGAATTGGATTATTTCTATTAGAAAGTCATGGCAATTTGGTTCTGCACATTTTAGAATTATCTTTTTTTTTTTTAGATTTATCTTTAAGTAATTTTTTCATGCTATTGTAAGTTGTTTAAAATTTCAGTCTCTAACTATATATTGCAAATATACAGAAATACAAGTATTTTCTGTATGTGGACCATATATCCTGCAATTTAGCTTAAATTACTGTAGATCACGAGGGGATTAGAAATTGTGACCACAATGAAATACTGATCACCAATGAAAATGGCTAAAACTAAAAATGCCAACAAAACAAAATGTTGGTTAGGATGTGGAACAGTTAGAATTCACATACATTGCTGGTGTTTTTCAAAGCAGCCACTTTGAAAACAATTTGGCAGTTCTTAATAAAGTTAAACATGTATTCACTATACAACCCAGCAATCCCCCTTTTAGGTATGTACCCAAGAGAACTCAGGACATATTTCCATGCAAATACTTGTACTAAACATTTGTAGCAGCTTTATTTGTAATAACCTCTAACTGGAACCAAGTCAGATGTTCATCAGCTAGTGTCTAGATAAATGAATTATGGTACATTCATACAACGAATATGGTTAATACTAGGAAAATCTAATGATGGAAAGTTTAGGAAACTTAAAAAGAAAATCCCTCACTTTCTGCATTTATATGAGAACAAGGCATGATAAGAAAACAAGCTAAGATCAAGTTCCTTGTAATTACACTCAGAGAAACATAACTAATAAAAACAAATCAGAAACTCCCATCTTCTAGAATGTCATAATATTAGTAGAGTTTGAGCTCTACCCAAGCAAGGGCACAGGTGGGTTTCAGAGTTGTAATCAGAGGGCTAAACAGAATGATAAAGTTTATCTTTTGAATCTGTAGCCCTTTGCTTAGTTCCATTTTTAAAATTATTAGTATATAAGACATTGTGTTAGGCAATTTACATGTTATTTTTCTTAATCCTTACGGACGGAAAGAAAATTTTTCTTTCCCGTTTCTTTGGCCGGTCTAATAATTAAACTGACATGAGACATAACCACAGGAGAAAAACATGTTCAGTATTGCATACATGGGAGCTCAGATATGAGACTCTCCTAAGTGACCAAAGCAGGCAGCCTTTGTACCTTTTACACAAACAGTTACTTGTGGAGAATTCACAAAGGGGTTTGGGCTTGGGGTAGCAAATAAATAAATGAAGTAACAAAGTTTATTTATATAGTCCATTCTTGGCCCGTAATTCCCTATCTCTGACAATAAGGATGCCTTCTACCCTCCAGGGTCAAGGAAGATAGCCTTCACATGGGGAATTTATTTCTTGCTTTCAGGAGACAAAGGAAGGTCTGAGTGTCCTTGTGCTAGCTGTTTAAGTAACTTTAATTCAAAATAATTAGTATGCCAAAGTGGCGTTATTTAGGGGCAGCCCACCCTAAACCCCATAATCCCATTGACCCTGTGTAGTAGGTTGTACTGTCACCATGTTAGAAGCAAGGAAATGAGTGTGAGATGGTGGAATGCTTGCTTAAGTTCCTGAAGCTCTAGGTCCCCTGGTGCCAGTAAGTTCTGGACTTTTGCTCCTTTCCTCTGTCCTTGGCATCAGCTGTTCTCATATAGGGCTTTGACTACCCCAGGACCCTGGTAGGGCTTTCTGCTTTCCCTTTAATAAGTATTTTTATATACTAATTAAACATTGTCTTCTCATCCTCAAGTGAAGTTCCTTTTCACTGAATAAGAGCTCAGTTATGCAGCAAGGGTACATGACCTTATTAGGTCATTAGTTTAAATCTAAATCCAATATGACGATTCATTAATAGAACGTTTTAGGAAATACTATTTACAGTTGAAGGGAGCTAATTGTCTCTATTGCCGTAAAATGGAGCTTGAGAAGGAGCTGTGTTTGAGCTCTGTATTGAACTTTGTTATTTAACTGTTCCTGGATGGAGTCACTATAGTAAAAATAATTATTGTAAGCTTGCTTTTCTGCCTCTGAAAGATGCTGCCCCATCTGGTTCTTCCTGTATTACCAGCAACTGTTATGAGAACAGTGTTGCAGTAGCTAGAAGAGAGGAAAGTGGTCAGCAGTGTTTGTGTTATTTATTTCTCATGAAGAGTTATAGTTTTAGTGTTGCTTACGATTGTCAAATGTTGAGTATATAAACTTTGTTCTTCTTGTTCAGGGTAATGCGAACCTCGATATCCAGAATGTGAACCAGCAAACTGCCCTTCACCTTGCTGTTGAACGACAGCACACCCAGATTGTGAGGGTAAAGTATTTACTAACAAGAATCTTACAAGTGTGTTTTACCAGATAGATTTCTAGAAGGTCTTGAAAATGATACATAGATTTTTCAGAAGGCATAGTTAGATGAAAAAATTATGAGTTTTGGCTAATACTGGGCAGAGAGTTTTAATTTATAATGGGGAAAATCTTAAAACTGATATTCAAAGTCTGTTATGTAATTTTGTTGCCAGACTATTTTGTTGCCAAAATATTAAATCAGAGAATTTCAAAGTAATATATAAATTAGTTTTTTAAAAAGTACATTCCTGGGGCTCCTGGATAGCTCAGTTGTTTGAGTGTCTGACTCTTGATTTTGGCTAGGGTCCTGATCCCAGGGTTGTATAATTGAGAGTGAACTATAATTAAAAACTTAGGCTGGACGTTTGCCACAAATGTATACATATTTGACTAACCTGATATTCCAGACAAAATATTTGAAAGATTATCAGTTTAAAATTTTTTTGTAGAGCAGTGATTCTTAAAGCTTAGAAGCTGAGCCAGCAGCATCGGCATCACCTGGGACCTTGGTAGAAAATTCTTGGGCTCCTCAGACCGAGTAAATCAGAAACTGCAGGGGTGGGAACTAGCATTCTGTGCTTTAACAAGCCCACCAGGTAATTCTCACGCATGTTCAAATTTGAGAAACACTGTCAGAGAGTGACATCTCATGTAAACTTCTGGGGACAAATTAAAAAAAACCCAAAAAACAAAACACCACCAAAAAATGGCCGTTTGCCAAGACAGGTAAGACCATATGCTTGAGATTGATTATGGTGTTTTTCTAAAACTCTGACAGCATTTGTAGAAAGAATTAGGAAAATCGTTAAAAAGTACCATAAGCAAAGCCTTAACAACAAAGTTATATTTGCTACTTAAAACATCTACTGAACTATATCAATTATGCATTTTATATCAGAGGTTGTAGTTTAGTGAACACTTCACATTTATTATGAAGATTACTTTAAAGATTACTTTAAAAAATAAAATCTGGAAGGAAGAAGGAAGGAGAAAGAAGGAGAAGGCAGAAAGGAAGAAAGGAGAAGGAAGGAAGGAAAGAAAAAGAGAAAAAAAGTCTTCAATTTCTCCCAGTTATCTTGATCTTGGAGTCTGTGAATTGGTTCTCATTTCTTTCTGTTTTCTCTGATTCGATATATTTGAGTAACCAGAGCTCATCACTATTTGTAAAGGAGACACAGGAGTTTTGAGAGTAGCAAGCGAAAACATAAAAATAATTGGCTTTAGTGGCAAACCCCTTCAGGTAGGTCCAGGGCTCTGTCACTGTTACTTTAGATATGTTGTAATTTCTTGTGGGCCAGAGAGACCTTAGCAAATGAGATGTCTTTCTCTTTTAGCTTTTGGTCCGTGCAGGTGCCAAATTAGATATTCAGGATAAAGATGGGGATACTCCTTTGCACGAAGCTCTGAGGCACCATACCTTGTCTCAGCTACGTCAACTCCAAGATATGCAGGATGTGGGGAAGGTTGATGCTGCATGGGAGCCATCCAAAAACACAGTGAGTAAATTAATCTTTAATTCAGTACTACTGGAAGAATCTTTTTTTTTTTTTTTTTTGGAAGTATCTTTTAATGCAAGATCTTAAATTTATGGCTAATTTAATCTGATGAAGTATTTTTTCAGAACTGCATATGTAGAAATACAGTGTATGAACTAAGCAATAGTTAATTCTAACTACATTGCTTCAAATTCTTAGTGAAAGTTGAAAGTTGTTTGGTTGTTCTTTTTTAACTTTAGCCATTCATGTTGAGTGTGTAGTGCTATGCTGGGATTTTGATTTGCATTTCCCTAATGACCACTGCCTGATATTGAACATCTTTTCATTTGCTTGTACTTACATATATTTGATGAAGTGTCTGTTCCCATCTTTTGTGCATTCTTTTGTTGAGCTGTTTTGTTACTATTGAGTTTTGAGAGTCTGAATTCAAGTTCCCTATCAGTTTATAGAATTTGCACATATTTCTTCCTGGTCTGTGACTTGTCTTTTCATTCTTTTAATAGTGTTTTTGCAAGAGCAGAAGTTCTTAATTTTGATGAGATCTAATTTATAAATTTTTCTGTCATTGTTTGTGCTTTTTGTGTAGTATCCTATCTGAAAAATCTTTGCCAAACCCAAGGACACTAAGGTTTTCTCCCCTTTTGTACTAGAAGTTTATAACGTTTCAGCTGTTACATTTAGCACTACCATTCATTTTGAGTTAATTTTTATATATAGTATTAGGTATGGATCAAGGTTCATTTTTTTCCTTGTGGATGTTCCAGTTATTCCTCCACCATTTGTTGAAAAGATTGTCTTTTTCTACTGAATTGCCTGCTGTGCGTTTGTCCCAAATCGATAAACCATATTATGTGAAGTCTTTCTAGATCCTGTATTCTGTTCTGTTGATCTGTGTCTTTAGGTATGTAATGCCAACCCTATTGTCTTAATTACTGTAGCTTTATAGTAAACATTCAACTCAGGTAGTATAAGTCTTCCCAACTTTTTTCTTCTTTTTCAAAGTTGTTTGACTTATTCTAAGTCTTTGACCATTCCATATAAACTTTAGAATCATTTTTAAGACTGCAAAGGGGGTCTGAGACCAAAGTGTTGTAGATTGCCACCTTTCTCTATGTCCATAGCTAAATTCTCTAACCTTTGTGTACCTCCTTTTTCTCACTGTAAAAAGGAGGGAGTGAAATAATTAACTCCATAATAAGGTTGTTACAAAGATTAAATGAGTTAATTCATGGAAAGTGCTAAAAATAGTACTTGGTCTGTTACAGATGCTCTACAGATGTTTGATAACATGTTTGAGTCAGTAGCTCAGATGAAATCAAAACCTGATTAATTGCCTTCTCCTTTTCTTGGCTCACTTCCTTGGTGTTGGTTCTTTTCTCTGTTGTCTCTCCTCTTACTATTTCATGTCAGTTGCTAACAGCTCCAGAGCTAAATTGAGTAGAAAGGCGAGTACTGTTGGAGCGCCTGGGTGGCTCAGTCGGTTAAGTGTCTGACTTCGGCTCAGGTCACCATCTCATGGTTTGTGAGTTCCAGTCCCACGTAGGGCTCTGTGCTGACAGCTCAGAGCCTGGAGCCTGCTTTGGATTCTGTCTCTTTCTCTTTGCCCCTCCCCTACTTGCTCTCTGCTTCTCTCTCAAATATAAAACATAAGAAAAAAATTAAAAAAAAAAAAAAGAAATGAGAGTACTGTTTCCTCAATATCTTGAATCAGAAGTCCTGGTCTTGAGTTTTATTGACCTTAATTGATCTGATTTGTCATCCCTGAACTAATCACCTAGATGAAGTGGATATCTGACTGGTCTCAGCCTTCTTTGGTCCACCTGTAAAACTAAAGAGTGGATCATTCCTCATACTATATTCCTGAGAAAACTGGAGTGAAGGGGAATGGATGTTAGGACTGCAGCTCATAAATGCCCACCATACTTGTGTAGGCTGTGAGTTCTTTCCAGACATTTTTATATAATTTTTACATAATATACACTCAGACGTGCACACACACATTTAGGGGTGAGAACTGATAACAGATTCTTAAGGGGAAAATAATGACTCTTTTTATTTGATTTCAGTTAATAATGGGACTTGGTACCCAGGGGGCGGAGAAGAAGAGTGCAGCATCTATTGCCTGTTTTTTGGCTGCCAATGGTGCTGACCTTAGCATTCGAAATAAGAAAGGTCAATCGCCGCTTGATCTCTGTCCTGATCCAAGCCTCTGCAAAGCACTGGCAAAGTGTCATAAGGAAAAAGTCAGGTTTGTATCATTTCGTGTCATAAAACTTACTGTTCTTTGTAAAGCACCATGTGGTTTCATAATGGAGGACTTGATTACTTGAGACTGTCTTGGTCTTTGCTCATCTTCCTTGTGTTGATGCTTTCTTCCTTAAAAATTTTTCTCTAGACACTGTGTTTCTTACTTAGTATCCTATTCTCTGCATTACTAAATACGATGCTTTATGCATAATAAGTGCTAAGAAACTTTTCTAAACCAGCCTGATCTTCTAGTGCTCCTATACATTAGAGGAATTCATCTATAGGAAGAAGTACTAGTGAAATTGCTGTGATTAATGTTAGATGTATTCAAAATTGTAATAGACTTTTATTTTTTTAAATGTTTATTTATTTTGAGAGAGAGAGAGAGAGAGAGAGAGCAAGCAAGGGAGGAGCAGAGAGAGAGGGAGACAGAATCCCAAGCAGGCTTCATGCTGTCAGTGCAAAGCCCAGTGTGGGGCTTGAACCCACAAACCATGAGATCATGACCTGAGCGGAAATCAAGAGTTGGACACTTAACTGACTCAGCCACCCAAGTGCCCTGAAATTTTTAATAGACTTAAAAAAAAATGTTTATGTATTCTGAGAGAGAGAGAGAGAGAGGGAGAGAGAAAGAGCGCAAATGCGAATGGGGAAGGGGCAGAGAGAGAGAGAGAGAGTGAGAGAATCCTAAGCAGGTTCTGCACTGTCAGTGGAGAGCCCGATGCAGGGCTTGATCTCAAAAACCATGAGATCATGACCTGAGCCGAAATCCAGAGTCAGACACTTAACCAGCTGAGCCACCCAGGTGCTTGGTAGACTTTTATAAGAGAGGCAGTGTACATGCTCACCAGTAGGGTGTATGTCACACAAAGTCTGTAATAATTCTAGCACCTTGTACAGTGCCTGACAGACACTCACTCACTAAGTATCACTGAAGGATTGAAAGAATGAACACATGAAGGAACCGATTCCTGATGGGGTTTTCTCTAAAAATGATTTCACACTTGTCTTTTTTTTTCTAAAAGTAAAATATGTCAGTAATTTTAATTATTTATAACACAATTGCTTTTCTTATTATGAAATATTGTAGACATATAAAGAGGTATGTATATTTTGTTCCTTTTTTTATCCCAACAATGCTGTGCAGCTATTACTGCCGTTTATACCTGGTTCTGGCCATTCAACATTTTGGTAGTTTTCCCTTAACTTTGTGTTCTCTTGCCTCTCTTTTAATTTGGGTGTGGAGATGAAATGACATCTCTTTGGAATCTATACATTGAGCTGTTAATGGAGAAATTCATATGAGGTATATACATTTCTTTAAGTGTGTCCTTGAGGAACATAAAATTCTATTACAGCAGGACAGAGCATATCTCAAAATATAGATATAACGTGCTATAATTCCTGCAGTAGTAACTTTAATGCTGGGGTCTAAGATGGAACCAGTGTGTGTGTGTGTGTGTGTGTGTGTGTGTGTGTGTGTGTGTGTATGTGTGTGTGTATGGATGTTCATGAGTTTCTGAAATTATGGTAGAAACAGAGTATCCCTTTTGTATAGCTGTAGTTGGTCATATATATGTATTTCTGTGTCTTGTATCCAATTATTTATGGATGTGTTCTGTCTTTCCGTAGTAGAGTTTTATGCCCCTTAAGGATACATTTAAAGAAATGTCAAAACAGCAGCTGCAGTGACGTATTTTCCACAGTGCCCTGTCAGTTGTGGACTCTAATGATGCTTCATTCTGTCTGTAGTTAGGATAACTAATGTGGGCTCTAGCTAGAATTTGTGTTTTATTCCTATGCCCTTCTCTGCTGGTTCTTTATAGGTAACAGATTCTGAGTGAAACTGTTTGTTAAATTTTTTGTAACTAGTGTTTTTGGTTTCTTTGTTAGAAGAAGATTCACCCTTTTCCATTGGGTGAGCTATTTGTTCAATTTGAAATTTAAATAGTATCAGAAGCCTGTAAAGATGCAGAGATGTATACAAATGGAAAAATATGGTATGCAGTGTTTCATATACAGATGTTAAAGCTTAATTTTTTAATGTAACTAAAGCTGTTTTTATGTATACGAATGATGCTCTAGATGTTTTAAAAATATTTTAATGAAGTTGTAATATAAATATTCTGATAGGATTGATGAGAAGTATTTTCTTTTATTAGTGGTCAAGTGGGTTCTCGAAGTCCTTCCATGATTAGTAATGATTCTGAAACCTTAGAAGAGTGCATGGTGTGCTCAGATATGAAGAGAGATACTCTTTTTGGCCCATGTGGACATATTGCTACCTGTTCTTTGTGTTCTCCACGAGTCAAGAAATGCCTCATCTGTAAAGAACAAGTTCAGTCAAGGACAAAGGTAATATATTTTTAATACAGTATTTTATCATTTTATGAAGTTCTTTGAGATTATAAATTATGATAAATAAGATTATATGATGCCATATGTCTGTTAAACTTTGTTCTAAGAATGATTTAAATTTGAGGTGCCTGGGTGGCTCAGTAGGTTAAGTGTCTGACTTTGGCTCAGGTTATGATTTCACGGTTCGTGGGTTTGAGCGCTGCATCAGGCTCTGTGCTGACAGCTCAGAGTCTGGGGCCTGCTTTGGATTCTGTGTCTCCCTCTCTCTCTGCCCCTCCTCTGTTCATGCTCCTTCTGTGTCTCAAAAATAAACATTAAAAAAAAAAAAAAGGATGATTTAAATTTAAATTTAAGAATGTATAATTTATATATTTATCAAGAAAACAATTTTGAGTTTCCTTCTTTGTATATAGAAACTATAGAAGTTAAAAATCAATCTATTTTGCTTTTATAACCTAAAGCTGTACTTAATCCCATTTTTCATTGTAGTTATTATATATTGCACCTTTTTTGAGTACACGGACTCTCTTGCATTCATCTTCATAAAACACCAGTTGTTTGTTTGTTTGTTTGTTTTTTGTAGAATGTCACACTTTCTGGATTTGATTGTTTTATCAGAGTGTTGTGTAATTTGTTTCTTTATCCTCTGTGTTTCCTGTAAACTGGAAGTTAGATCTAACAGCTTGATCAGGGTCAGCTTAAACATTTTTGGCAAGAAATTCTCACAGATGGTGGTACTCACTTTGTATTGTGTCCCACCAAGAGGCAAATAAAGTCTGTCTGTCATCTTGCTGTTAGCAAGGGCCAAATTCTGTATCCACTCTGAACTTTTTATCTTGTCTGACTCTACTTTTTGAGAAGTATTACTCGTTTCTAGGTTTCTGGTTTCATTCTTTTTCTGTGTAACTTAGTGCTCTATCATAACTATATTGTCTTACCCATTTTCGTTGTACTGGAATAATTGATTTTCCTTGTTAGTTTTTCCATGTGTGTGTGTTAAAATGAGATTTAAGTTTTTTACAAATGATTTCTCTTAAGGTGAGTAGCTTAAACCAAAAGATCTCTTGGTTTTCTTTGGTTTCATTTATAAAGCTTATACTCTTTTTTTTGTTCTCTTTTTATTCTCTTCATTATTCCCTTGATGTTTCTTAAGCTGTTCATTAACCTTCATTAATTAGAAAGGAGCTGGCACTAATTCTTATAATGAATTAGCTGGCAATGACTTAAAAGGTGTTACATTGCCGGTGCTTTGTACATTTTCATAGGGAGCCTTCTAAAACTAGATGTTTTCTGTGATCCAAATGAACAAATATTTGGTAAAATTTTTGGCACAGGAAAATTACAAGGAAGTTATTTTTGGATAGAGGATTTTGGAGTAGTAAGGTGTGTATAGCTGCTTAGTCTCTTTGTAAAGGTAGGAAGGATGAACTAACAACACTTAACTGTCTGTTAAGTGCAGACAGTCTCGTAACTGCAGGTGCTGTGTTGGCATTTTATATGCATTCTATCTAGGTCATCCCTGCTTAATAGAGTAATGCAGATCATTCTACTTGGTATTTATAATTTGCTTTAGTTACCTGCTCACTAAGCAACAGTTTGGGAAAGAATCTGAAAGGGTAAAAATTCAAGCCATTCTCTTATTTTTTAGATTGATCTATGCATTCTGTTGTTGGGCCTGAAACTTTTTGTGTTGGATTAAGCCTTATTTTAACAAATCTTTATTGAGCACATGTTTTGTAGTCAGGACAGAGATGAATATGATAATTAGCTGCTAAAAACTGGTAATGTGCTGGTAAACTTACATTAAAATCTACTTTGCCATATAGGATGTTATAGGTGCTTTGAGAGAGATGTAAAGTTCAGAGTTCAGAGCCCCAGGTTGCCAGAAGCGGAGTCCCAGATACTGAATAACCCTTACTGGTTGTCTAACTCTAGGATTCACAGTTGGAAAAATTGAAGCTCAAAGAAGTGTACTCAAAGAATCAAATGCAGGTCTCATGATTCTTAAGTCCCTGCTCTTTCCCCCATGTGATGATACACAGACAAGAGTGTCTACAAAGGGAAAATTGATGGAGCAGGTAGAGAGGGAGGAATGTGCTGTCATACCTTTCTAGACCATTTCTGAATTCCAAGAATCAGTAGGCTTTCAGTTTGACTTTCAAGTTATAAAATTTTCAAACCTGCAGAAAAGTACAAAAAGTAACATACCCCCCAAACAGATTTGCCGGGTTAGCGACAGAGCTTTGAATATAAAGAAATAGTGACCCCAAGTGGTTAAAGAGTAATGAACATCTTCATTAAAGATCAAACAAATTATAAAACTAATATTTGGAGGAAGGGGGAGTAAATAAGCTTTATCTCCTTAGCAGTTAAGGAAATATAAATAAAAAATTATGAATTACTATTAATCATTCCTATCAAATTAGCATAAATAAAATTTTAAAAATGCTATCCTGGACAGTGGAAAATGCACACTCTTTTAAACACTGCTGGAGGCTGAATAAATGGGTTCATGTTTTTGAGAGACCATGCTGACAGTATTTGTGAACCTTTGCAATAAACATGCTTTGATTTAGTAATTTCATTCCTGGGAATGTAACCTGAGGAAAAAAATCCAAAGGGGGAAAAATGTTAAGGCTACAAAGATTTTTTTAACTAAACACTCCATACATAATATCTGGTTTAACCACCCTGTGAAGAAGGGTTTGTTCTTTATCATTTAGATTAAAAAAAAAACTTTGGCTCAACAGTGTTAGGTAATTTGTTCTTATTGGGACTGGAATTTAAATCCAGAAATATAAAGGTCCCAACCAATCATATCTTACTGCTTTCTCCTGTTAATTCAACTATAGAAATTCTATGTACATAACAAGGTACACATTGGGAAAGTCCATAGAGAGAGCACATGCAAAATTTGGTTAGTTAGGTGAAATTATAGATGAGTGGTGGTCATCATTTTGGGGCAGTAATATTAATGTCACAAGATATGGGTAAATGTGAATGTGTGTCAGAAGGGGGGAGAACAAGTGAAAAATGCAAGGGCAGTGGGGTGGGATGGGGTTGAAAAAAACCAAGAGCCAAGGTTGAGAAATAGTTACACACTCAAAACTCAGATGAAGTGGAGATGAAGAGAAGATAAAATTAAGGAATATTATGAATAGATAGTGGAAGACTTGTGCCTTTAGAGATTATAGGGAAAGAACAGGCCAAAGCCATGGACTCCCACCAGCATGGGAGAACTGACTAGGTCCCAGAAAAGGATATGTTGGGTAGAGTTCCTTGGATGTGGATAAATAGAAAAATTCCCCTTGGGCCCTAGCAGTCTGCTAATCTGGCTGGTTTTTTATTAATATTAGAAATCTAGCTTATCTTAGATTTATTTTTATACTCCTTTATTTGTTCTTTTTATTTTTCTTTCAAAGTAATTTTTGAATAAAAGAGAATTAAAGTCTATTCTGGTCTTTCTGACCACAAAGGAAATGGAGTTTTCTTTATCATTCTTTAGGATAGGTAGGAAGACTAACATGGAAATAGAACCTATGAAGGGCCAGAGTTTATAAAGGTGAAAAAATGAGCAACCCAGAGAGTCAGGGACAGAGAAGTAGAGTGTGTGAAGTTTCACTGTGCTAAGAGTGTTTCCTTATAGAGGAAATACACTTGGATACAAAAGAAACTGTTAGAGTTACAGGATTTATCTGTACATGTTCACACTTACGCTGTAACCTCTTTTTTTGTAGATTGAAGAATGTGTGGTATGCTCTGACAAGAAAGCAGCTGTTCTTTTTCAACCTTGTGGACACATGTGTGCTTGTGAGAGTAAGTAGCCTGTACAGAACTTCCTTGGTGTTTTTATAGAACTAGAAAATGAAACAAAGTATAGCTTTGAGGTTTTTGTTTGTTTGTTTGTTTTTTGTTTTTTTGTTTTGTTTTGTTTTATATATAACCCATGAGCAAAAACATTGGTCAGCCTTTCTAGTACCTTCCATCTCTTCCTCGGTACTATGTACAATGTCACCTATGTCCCTCCTTGCTCTGAGGTTAGAGAAGGCAGAACAGGCTATGTTCTACCTACCAGCTCACATTTTGATTTCATTTGTATCAGCACAAAATGATCTCTTATCACACACAATAGAAATTTATTTCCAAAAATGAATTTTGAAACATTTAGTCTAGGCCTTTTCACATATAAAATTAGCACATCTTCATTTGTCTTCACCTTAATATTGCCTCTCCTGCATACTTTTTTCCCCCACTACTGAATCACCCACAGCAACTATTTGGGGCTATACTGTCTGGCCTTCTTAACCTTTCTTAGTCGTTATGTTAAAAGAGCTGTTTTGGAGGATATATTGAAAGTTCATGATGTTTTAAAATATCTTTTAAACATACTATCTCAGAGTCCCTTCCTTTTTATATCCCCCTCTTGTTCTTTTCAAATTCATGCACTGTTCAACATTCTCCTCTTCCCTTTGCTGGTTTCATTTGTCAGTGAAGGATTTTATTTATTTATTTATTTATTTATTTATTTATTTTTTCAACATTTATTTATTTTTGGGACAGAGAGAGACAGAGCATGAACGGGGGAGGAGCAGAGAGAGAGGGAGACACAGAATGGGAAACAGGCTCCAGGCTCTGAGCCATCAGCCCAGAGCCCGACGCGGGGCTCGAACTCACGGACCGCGAGATCGTGACCTGGTTGAAGTCGGACGCTTAACCGACTGCGCCACCCAGGCGCCCCTGTCAGTGAAGGATTTTAAACAAGTTTAACAACTTATACTTTACTTAAATGAGCTCAAAGTAAAGCATGGTGTTTCCTATTACAAAACAGTTTAGTCAATAGGTATTGATTTTCAGTGTAATATTTAAGTAATACACAGATTATATGATAGATTAATTTAATTGACATAGATTTGTTTTAAACCTTGGTGGTTTTTTTCATTCTGATAGGCAGCGAATTAACTAAATAAAGGATCAAGGTTTCCTCCTATAACATTCTGCCTCAAGTAATTGGTTTTGTTTTCCAAAGACTAGTATAATGGCTGTTATCAACTGTCAGAGGGCTTGTGGAAAGAGATTTCTGTCTTAAGTAAAAAGAGCTCAGGTTACTTAAGTTTTCATAGTCTAGGGGCTAGCAAACTTTTTCTGTAAAGGGTCAAATCATATTTTTGACTCTATAGGCCACATGGTTTCTGTAGTAAGTACTTAACTCTTTCCTATTGCTCAACTCTGCCATTGTAGTGCAAAAACAACCATAGACAGCATGTAAATAAATAGGCGGGATTGTTCTTCCTTAAAATTTTATTTATAAAAACGGACCTGGTTGGGTTTGGCCTGTAGGCTGTAGTTTACTGACCCATGTGATAGAACAAAGTGATACCTACAGAAGAGACTTGAAAGCTGGTTATAATGAGTAGTTGATAATACAGATTCTCAGGCCTTATTGTGGTGTTTTCCCCAGGAGTTTCCCAACGTTCTTACATTGTCTTTGTATTCAGATGTAACAAGTGTAACAGCTAACTTTTATAACAAGAGGAATAGCTAACTTTTATTAAGCTCTTGACTGGTACCAGACATTTTAATTTCTTTTAGAATACTTCCTCACTTATCTTCACAACAACCCTAAGAAGTAGATTGTTTTCTCCATTTTACAGACAAATTGTTAAACATTTATTTGCTAGGGAAGATGAAATTGAGGTGGAAAATGCCCCTCTTTCAAGGAATGGTGAAGCAGTCCATATCCCAGTAATGTTAAACAGAGTATTGAAGCCTTGAAGAGTGTAAATGCCTTGACAGACCAGAGGAAGGAGAGATTGTATCCATTTTGGGGGGGAGTAAGAAAGATTTTGTAGAAACAGTATAACAGTCTAACTTAAAAGAATTTCAAATAATTGTTACATATCAAATTAATTAATTAGTTTAATCCACTAAATTTAAGGAAAAAATGTGCTCTCAGATTGAAGACAAATCCCAAACCAGATTTCTATTAGCATTTGCTCCTACCTAGTGCATCGTGCATAGGCCAGCATCAGACCCAGCTCTGTCTGGGCCTTGACATGAGATTGGTCTTGATAATCCTTCTCTGTCCACCAGTGCAAGCACCATTAGGAGCGTACGCCCCACCTTGTCTACATAAATTATCCCTGGATACCTGTCACAATTTTCCTGGGGTTTTTTTGTCCCCCGTTTTTGAGACGATAAAGACACTTGGTACATAGACTAAGATATGGAGTATACGTTCATAATACATGCTAATGAGGAAGGGTATATTGCAGGATGTTAGTTTGTAATTAGTTAATAACTTTAGATATAGAATTAACAATCCACAACCTGTAATTTTGCCTAGGTATTTCCTCTTGGGATGGGAGAGCATTCCTCTGATACATAACATAAGAAAGCCCATTATGATATATTTTTGATATTTTCATGGCTACTACATTAAACAAGTAGTTACTAAACAATTCCATAATAAATGACATCAATTTGATAGAGAAGGAAGAGAATTGTTCAACATATTTTAGGAATTTTAGAGACAAACTGTTTACAATAGAAAGTACATTTAGAAAATTATGTGAGCAACCTTATAATTCTATATTAGTTAAAACTTATAAAAAGTATCTTCCTTCTTTATTCTCAAGCCTTAAGATCTTGAAGTATTTTTTATTTAAAAAAAATTTTTTTTTAAACATTTATTTATTTTTGGGACAGAGAGAGACAGAGCATGAACGGGGTTGGGGCAGAGAGAGAGGGAGACACAGAATCGGAAACAGGCTCCAGGCTCCAAGCCATCAGCCCAGAGCCTGACGCGGGGCTCGAACTCACGGACCGCGAGATCGTGACCTGGCTGAAGTCGGATGCTTAACTGACTGCACCACCCAGGCGCCCTGAAGTATTTTTTATTTTAAAAAAAAAAGGGGGCCCTACTAAAAAGGAGAACTATAGACCAATTTCCCTGATGAACATGGATGCAAAAATCTTCAACAAGGTATTAGCCAACCGGATCCAACAATACATTAAAAAAATTATTCATCATGACCAAGTGGGATTTATACCTGGGATGCAGGGCTGGTTCAATATCTGCAAAACAATTAACATGATTCATCACATCAATAAAAGAAAGGACAAGAACCATATGACTCTCTCAACAGATGCAGAGAAAGCATTTGACAAAATACAGAATCCTTTCTTGATAAGAACCCTCAAGAAAGTAGGGATAGAGGGATCATACTTTGAGATCATAAAAGCCATATATGAATTACCCAATGCTAATATCATCCTCAACTTGGAAAAACTGAGAGCTTTCCCCCTAAGGTCAGGAACAAGCCAGGGATGTCCACTCTTGCCACTTTTGTTCAACATAGTATTGGAAGTCTTAGCCTCTGCAATCACACAACACAAAGAAAAGGCATCCAGATCATCCAGGAGGAGGTCAAACTTTCACTCTTCACAGATGACGTGATACTCTATATGGAAAACCCAAAAGATTCCACCAGAACACTGTTAGAACTGATTCAGGAATTCAGCATAGTTGCAGGTTATAAAATCAATGCACAGAAATTGGTTGCATTCCTATACACCAAACAGTGAAGCGACAGGAAGAGAAATCAAGGAATTGATCCCATTTACAGTTGCACCAAAAACCATAAGATACCTAGGAATAAATCTAACCAAAGAGGTGAAAAATCTATACACTGAAAACTATAGAAAGCTTACGAAAGAAATTGAAGAAGACACAAAAAAAATGCAAAAAGATTCCATGCTCTTGAATAGTAAGAACAAATATTGTTAAAATGTCGATACTACCTAAAGCAATCTACATATTCAGTGCAATCCTTATCAACATGACACCATCATTCTTCACAGAGCTAGAACAAATAATCCTAACATTTGTATGGAACCAGAAAAGACCCCGAATAGCCAAAGCAATCTTGAAAAAGAAAACCAAAGCAGGAGGCATCACAGTCCCAGACTTCAATCTGTATTACAAAGCTATAATCACCAAGACAGTATGGTACTGACACAAGAAGAGACACTCAGATCAATGGAACAGAATAGAGAACCCAGAAATGGACCCACAAACGTATGGCCAACTAATCTTTGACAAAGCAGTAAACAATATCCAATGGAAATAAAGACAGTCTCTTCAGCAAATGGTGCTGGGAAAACTGGACAGCAACATGCAAAAGCAACCTGGACAGCATCCTGGACCACTTTCTTACACCAAACACAAAAATAAACTCAAAATGGATGAAAGACCTCAATGTAAGACAGGAAGCCTCAAAATCCTCGAGGAGAAAGCAGGCAAAAACCTCTTTGATCTTGGCCGCAGCAACTTCTTACTCAACACATCTCTGGAGGCAAGGGAAACAAAAGCAGAAATGAACTACTGGGACCTCATCAAAATAAAAAGCTTTTGCACAGTGAAGGAAACAGTCAGCAAAACTAAAAGGCAACCGACAGAATGGGAGAAGATATTTGCAAACAACATATCAGATAAAGGGTTAGTATTGAAAATCTATAAAGAACTTATCAAACTCAACACCCAAAAAACAAATAATCCAGTGAAGAAATGGGCAAAAGACATGAATAGACACTTCTCCAAAGAAGACATCCAGATGGCCAACCGACAGATGAAAAAATGCTCCATATCACTCATCATCAGGGAAATACAAATCAAAGCCACGATGAGATACCACTTCACACCTGTCAGAATGGCTAACATTAACAACTCAGGCAACAACAGATGTTGGCAAGGATGCGGAGAAAGAGGGACTCTTTTGCTTTGTTGGTGGGACTGCAAGCTGGTGCAGCCACTCTGGAAAACAGTATGGAGGTTCCTCAAAAAACTAAAAATAGAACTACCCTACAACCCAGCAATTGCACTACTAGGTATTTATCCAAGAAATACAGGTGTGCTGTTTCAAAGGGACACATGCACCCCCATGTTTATAGCAGCACTATCAACAATAGCCAAAGTATGGAAAGAGCCCAAATGTCCATCGATGGATGAATGGATAAAGAAGGTGTGGTATATATATTCAATGGAGTATTACTCGGCAGTCAAAAAGAATGAAATCTTGCCATTTGCAACTACGTGGATGGAACTGGAGGGTATTATGCTAAGTGAAGTTAGAGAAAGACAAATATCATATGACTTTACTGATATGAGGACTTTAAGAGACAAAACAGATGAACATAAGGGAAGGGAAACAAAAATAATATAAAAACAGGGCGGGGGACAAAACAGAAGAGACTCATAAATATGGAGAACAAACTAGGGGTTACTGGAGGGGTTGTGGGAGGGAGGATGGGCCAAATGGGTAAGGGGCACTAAGGAATCTACTCCTGAAATCATTGTTTCACTATATGCTAACTAACCTGGATGTAAATTTTAAAAAAATAAAATTAAGTATTATGTTGAAAAAAAAAAACTAGCTAGGGCACAAGGCATGAAAAAAATAAAAAATGAAAAAAAAATAAAAGGTGTACATATTGAAAAGGGATAAATAAAATTGTGCTTATTTGCAGGTGGGAAAAAAAGGGGGGTGGTGACTGGGTGGTTCAGTCTGTTGAATGTCTGTCTGACTCTTAATTTCAGCTCTGGTCATGATCTCACAGTCGTGAGATTAAGCCCCACTTTGGGATTCTGACAGTGCAGAGAGCCTGCTTAGGATTTTCTCTCTCTTTCTCTCTCTCTCTGCCCTGTCTCTGCTCACACATGCCCTCTCTCTCTCTCTCAAAAAAAAAAAACAAAACAGTTAAAAACCCAGAAAAACAACTTTGACAATTTATTCTAATATATTACTAGAAAATGTCATTATTTTCATGACAAGGGGTGCTCTCTTCTAGAGGCTGCCTCTAGAGAATATACATTTGTAAGATGATAACATTTTAAGATGATAGAATTGTGTATTCATAGAACTTGTTTAATGTTTATCTTAATGTGAAATTTAAATTTTTTTTAAGTTTATTTATTTTTGAGAGAGAGAGATAGAGAGAGGGAGAGAGCGTACGTGAGCAGGGGAGGGGCAGAGAGAGGGAGACGCAGAATCGAAGCAGGCTCCAGGCTCTGAGCTGTCAGCACAGAGCCCGACGTGGGGCTCGAACCCACAAACCGCAAGATCATGACCTGAGCCGACATCAGAAGCTTAACTGACTGAGCCACCCAGGTGCCCCATCTTAGTGTGAAATTTAAAAATGAACAAAAAAGGCCAACCCTCTTATCATGTTGTCTCTTGTAAGAAGTATCCTATTGCTGTTTTCCAGACTGTGCTAGCCTGATGAAGAAGTGTGTGCAGTGCCGGGCAGTAGTTGAACGAAGAGTGCCTTTCATTATGTGTTGTGGAGGGAAAAGTTCAGAAGATGCCACTGATGACATCTGTAAGTGTATTTTTTTACTTCGCTGTCTTGTTGGGACTTTCATGAACATCTCTTCTCATGTGTAGTAGAATGTTGGCTTGTGAAGCACAAGGTACGTGACCTCAGTCTACAGAGGAATAGATGGGGTTTTGTTCTTATCACAGGAAACTTGAAATTGTGTTTTTCTAGCTTGCAGTATGATTATAGAACTTTGAGCATTTGTTTTTTAAGAAACCTCCATGTGTAATATAAAGAAAATTGTTGTGTTCTTGCTTAAAGAAAATTTGCTTTTTTTTAACATTAAATTTAGAGTATCTTGGTGAATTAGCACATTACAAATTATTTTTTCAGTTATATAAGTGTTAACATCTCATTCTTGGGTGTAGCAGATTTCACCTAGTGCATGTCAGTATTTTATAGAATAGCATTTATTCGGGACAGAGTAACTGTAGATAAACTGAAATGTAACTCAGTAAAGAGGTGGAAAGATGAAAAATTATTTACTTTCAACCTTTTAAAAAATTTTTTTTAATTTATTTTTTTATATATAATTTATTGTCAAATTGGTTTCCATACAACACTCAGTGCTCATCCCAACAGGTGCCCTCTTCAGTGCCCATCACCCACTTTCCCCTCTCCCCCACACCCCATCAACCCTCAGTTTATTGTCAGTTTTTAAGAGTCTCTTATAGTTTGGCTCCTTCCCTCTCTGTAACTATTTTTTTCCCCTTCCCCTCCCCAATGGTCTTCTGTTAAGTTTCTCAGGATCCACATAAGAGTGAACATACGGTATCTTTCTCTCTATGACTTATTTCACTTAGCATAACACTCTTCAGTTCCATCCACGTTGCTACAAAAGGCCAAGTAGTATTCCATTGTATATATAAACCATATCTTCTTTATCCATTCATCAGTTGATGGACATTTGGGCTCTTCGCATAATTTGACTGTTGTTGAAAGTGCTGCTATAAACATTGGGGTACAAGTGCCCCTATGCATCAGTACTCCTGTATCCCTTGGGTAAATTCCTAGCAGTGCTATTGCTGGGTCATAGGGTAGATCTATTTTTAATTTTTTTGAGGAACCTCCACACTGTTTTCCAGAGTGGCTGCACCAGTTTGCATTCCCACCAACAGTGCAAGAGGGTTCCCATTTCTCCGCATCCTCTCCAGCACTTTTCTTTTCTTTTCTTTTCTTTTTTAAAGTTTATTTATTTATTATGAGACAGACAGAGACGGTGTGAGTGGGGGAGGGGAAGAGAGAGGGAAAGAGAGAGAATTCCAAGCAGGCTCCACGCTGCCAGCATAGAGCCCAATGTGGGGGCTCAAACCCATGAAACATCAAGATCATGACCTGAGCTGAAACCAAGAGTCAGAACCTTAACTGACTGAGCCACCCAGGCGCCCCCTACTTTCAACCTTTTCAGTACTATAGCTGTATAAAAATATTTTTCATCTTTGCACTAGATAGAAGCTTGGAATGGTACCTTTGATTTCTTTGTTCTATGTATGCACGAGGAAGAACATTAGTGTAGCCAATTCTGCTCAGGGCTCTTTGTCTTTATCACTGATAGAGCAGAATTAAAATCCCAGAAACAAGTTAACTAGAGTAAAAGAGTAAAAGTCTAAAGAGTAGGAAAAGTGCAATAAAAAATTTCCCTCTAGGGGCGCCTGGGTGCCTCATTCATTTAAAGGTTTAACTCTTGATTTCGGCTCAGGTCATGATCTCAGGGTTGTGAGATTGAGCCCCACATCGGGCTCCACACTGGGCGTGCAGCCTACTTGAATTTTCTCTCTCCCTCTGCCCCTCCTCCGCTTGTTCTCTCCCTCTCTCTCACTCTCTCTCTCAAAAAAAAAAAAGCTCCCTCCGTTTAGTAGACCCACTGATCACATCTTTTCTTTCATGGAATTCCTCATCTCCAATCAGTAACAAGGAGGGCCGGGAAGAAAGGAAGGAGGTTAGGTTTTTGTGTGTTCTCCTAAACATCATCTAAGAGACTTTATGATTATTGCTGCCCAAACTGGCTAAAGTGCTGTGCTGCCTCCCATCTTGGCTTTGTAAAATGCAGGAATAGAGAAAACAAGCATAGAATGTGTTTGTGAGCTTGCCAAAGGAAGCAAGTGGAAGCGCCTCGGAGAACTCAAAAGTCTGTGTGTAGTTTGTTGTCTAGCTGAGTTAAATAGAATTAGAAAATAATGTGCAAACCTGTTTCCTTTTAAAGATTATAAATGAAGGAGTATAACGTGAATGTCACTACTGTATTGGTTGTCCATGAGTGAAAAAAAAATTTTAAGGGGATTCTAGTAATAGTCTGGTTTTTAATAAAGTAGTAATAATTTTAGAAATAAAAAAAATCATTGCTATGTCAAAACAGTCATAACATTAAAATATTTTATTTGTATTATAGCAAGTGGAAATATTCCTGTGTTACAAAAGGACAAGGATAATACCAATGTCAATGCAGATGTGCAAAAGTTGCAACAGCAGTTACAGGACATTAAGGAGCAGGTAATGATGATCTCTTCATGGTAAATGATGATTCTAAGGATGGCATTTAATATTTTTCTATAAAGCTGTTGGTGTTTTACATAGTAAGTAGGATTCACATTAGGGTATCATTTATAGTATTTGAATAGTTTGTAAAAGGTAATATGATTAAAAGATTTAATCAGGCCTTTTCCAAAATAAGAAACAAACAGATGACCAGTAATGCTCAACCAGACTAGTAATCAAGAAATGAAAATTGGGGTGCCTGGCTGGCTTAGTCAGTAGAGCATGTGACTCTTGATCTTGGGGTTGTGAGTTCAGGCCCCACTTTGGGCATAGAGCTTACGTTAAAAAAAGAAGAGGAGGAAGTAGAAGAAAGGAAAATTACAGAAAAGAAAACTACAGTGAGGTGCCTGTCTCCCTACCAGACTGAGTAGAAAACTCTGTGTTAGAAATTGTCAGTATAGGGGCACCTGGGAGTCTCAGTCAGTTAAGCGAATGACTCTTGATCTCAGCTCTGGCCTTGAGCTCACAGTTGTAAGTTAAAGCCCTGTGTTGGACTTCACACTGGGAGTGAAGCCTGCTTAAAAAAAAAGAAAAAGAAATAAATGATCAGTACACAGTATTAGAATACGGGAGTACAAATTAGTAAAAACACTTCGGAAAAGTTTGTCACTGTAATATTAACTAAGCAGGATATTATTTTGAAGTGCAAATTTGGAAAAAATTGTACAGATGGTGTTTAAAACCAAGGGTAGTGGTTTTCCTGGCTGGGATGGCTGGAAGGTGGGGCACAAGGGAAGTTTCTGTATAGAGAGATATAAAGTGCCCATTACGTGCATTTGATCAATTTGTGAACTTTTATCAAATGGTACATTTATGATTTGTGCACATTTCTATATAAGTGTGATACTTCAGTAGAAAGGAAAAATATATATGTTCTCTTTCACTCTCACTCTGTCACGCACACCATAACAGAAAGCAAGGGAAAGATAAATGCAGTATTTAGAATAGTGGGTTTCAGTGATGGGTAGATGGAAAGGATTTGGGAAGATATATGGAGGGGCTTCAAAAGAAAGGGTAGCACTCCATGCTTTAAGCTGGGTGGTGGTTTATATTGTTCTTTATATCTTATACATACCAACAGACGTCCTCTCTTATCTACTCAATATTTCATAGCAGCAACAGTAAAATAAAGAAGCTAGTTAAAACTTGTTACATATATGGTAAGTAAGAAAGTCTGCTTTTTTCCCTTCCCACCTTATCATTTGACCCAGCAATTAAATCTCATTCAAAAGATTGAGAAGCATAGGGTGTTATTTCTTTAGTTTGGGTATCACATCAGTGTTGCCATGCAGTTGTTAGTCATCACTTGTCTTTTCTACCTGAGTTTATAAGTAATATAGTCAATAAATAGGATAACTAATGACCCTTGTGATAGAGTAATATAGTAGATAGTTATTAAAGAATTAAGCATATGTATTTATTAGGAAGTTAAGCACCCATCTGAAAAGATTAAAACTCTATGACTTGGCTAGTTTTTGTTTCGAAATCTAGTACCTAGTAATACTTGTTACATGGTGACTGAGTAAAGATAAACATGGATTTACCAGTTCTTATGTAGCAACATAAAAATAGGAACATATTTAGCTCATTCTAATATAAAATAGAATGTTTCAAAAATCTTTTAAAGCTCCGGGGCACCTGGGAGGCTCAGTCACTTAAGTGTCTGACTTCACAGGTCATGACCTCACGGTTTGTGAGTTCGAGCCCCATGTTAGGCTCTGTGCTGACAGCTCAGAGCCTGGAGCTGCTTCAGGTTCTGTGTCTCCCGCTCTCTCTGCCCCTTCCCTGCTCACTCTCTGTCTCTCAAAAATAAACATTAAAAAAAATTTTTTTTTAAATCTTAAAGCTCCTTAGCATCTCATTTTCTTTCCCATAAGACCCTTATAGAAAGGTAAAACTGATTTTTGAACAAGTCTTCTCTGAAAAGCATTTCATCTCCTATTTGTGAATTAAAATTAATTGTGAATAATGATAATTTTGAACCCTATTATGGGTCCTGAAAAAATAATTCAGCTTAGGGCGCCTGGGTGGCTCAGTCAGTTAAGCATTCCACTCTTGGTTTTGGCTCAGGTCATGATCTCACAGTTTCATGAGTATGAGCCCCAAGTGGGGCTCTGTGCTGGCAGCATGGGGCCCACTTGGGATTCTCCCTCTCTCTCTGCTCCTCCCCCACTCATTCTGCCTCTGTCTCTCTCAAATAAACTTAAAATAAATAAATAAATAAATAATCCAGCTCTACTTTTATCCCAAGTTCAGCACTCCAAAGAAGTTTCTTCCCCCTTAAATAATATTCATGACCAGATTTCATCACAAAAATATATTTAAACAGTTATAACAAAATTCATTCTGAGGACTGATGGGATTTCTTGCAGGGACCTTGGTCCTTGACTTTTGTCAAGGTAACCAAGACAAAGCATCTGAATAACTCTTTTTAAAATTTAAATCTCCAATCTTTCTCTTACCCCAGTGTAATTTCACGTGCTGTTAAGAATATATTAATCTCAAAGTAACTGAAGTTACTAATTGACTGCATAGAACTCTTGGAAATTTAATGGGAAAGAAACCATTTTAATGGTACTAAAAGGCTGGTTTGGCTTTTTTAATTTTTTTATGTTTCTATTTATTTTTGAGACAGACAGAGCATGAGCAGGGGAGGGACAGAGAGAGAGGGAGACAGAATCTGAAGCAGGCTCCAGGCTCTGAGCTGTCAGCACAGAGCCCAACGCGGGGCTCGAACTCACAAACTGTGAGATCATGACTTGAGCCGAAGTTGGAAGCTTAACTGACTGAGCCACCCAGGCGCCCCTGGTTTGGCTTTTTAAAATAAAAAAGTATATACAATTTTCTACAGCTTTGTCTCTCAAGCTTTAAGATAGATACATGTGAAAATTTACTTTGGAAGGGTGGGGCTAACAATTAGATTTGTAGTTCCTTCCCCCTCCCTGCCACAGTGATCATTGTCAAAGTTGATCATTACATTTTCATATAGGCCTTAGGCCTAGTTTATTAGTCTAGAAATTCTTTTTGATTATGTCATTTCTATGTTATTTAGGATACTTTTCCATGGATACTTGTCCCAAATAATGTAGAAATGACTTCATAATATGAAGTATTGTGGTATAGTAAGGTAAAAAATGTTTTTCTGAAAATAAAATGTAAAATGTGTTTTTGTGAAAAATTATGTGATTTCCTAGAGTGTTTTCACCAAAGTATACCTAATGTACTTCTAAATTTTTCTGAGTTCATGAAGTTACATTTGTTAATATGTAAGTAAGGCTAATTGTTTTTAATTGAAGGGGATCTACATTAATAGTAATCCAGTGATGGATGTTTCAAAGCAAGAGCTCTGGGGCCACATGATCCAGTTTACATTATGGCCTGTGGTGGGGAGGTGTTTAGCCCCACGAAGCCCCAGTTTGCTCGTTTTTAAAGTGATAGTGATAATAGGGCTGAGATATTATCGTAGTGTGTGGCACGTGTCTTTAGGGACATCTGTACACTGCTCCCCCTCCCCCATAGGCCTGATGTATTGTGTTACTTTCATACAAGAACAGCATAGTACACAGAGTTGGGGAATCTGAATGAGACTGAATGGGGCTATTTTTCATTCATTTCCTGTTAGATTTTGACATTTGCATTTTTTGTTTTATATAGTATTTATTTAATGAAGTGTCTTTTATACATGACAGTACAACTGATATTTCTATTTTATATAAAGGGATAACTTTTACTATTTAAAAATTTTTAAATTAAAAAAAATTTCTCGAACATTTTAAAGCAACAAAAGATTAAAACAACAAAAGAAAATGTTACAAAGTTGTTATATACAATGTCAAAATATAAAATGTCTCAGCATTTATTACCTTGTTATCTCCCATTCCAGACCATGTGCCCTGTATGTTTGGATCGTTTGAAGAATATGATTTTCCTCTGTGGCCATGGAACGTGTCAGCTCTGTGGAGACCGAATGAGTGAATGTCCTATTTGTCGCAAGGCTATTGAGCGAAGGATTCTTTTGTATTAATTAAGAAACTCAGTGTGTTTTGTTAGCTAAAGTGTTTGGTCATGAGCTCTTAGTGAAGCTGTTAAGCTAGTTGGATGTTCTAATGAACTAATTTTTAATATCATAGTTTCTTTCCTAGAGTGTAATTAGACTGTAAATGTATCAGAACAAAAAAAAAACCTCTATAAGACAGTGTTTGAAGTTGTGGTTTTTGTTTTTGTTTCTTTTAATTTGAAACATCAAATCCATATAATTCATAGGTAATTTACTTGTCACTTCTAAGGGGAAAGTCCTTTAAGAATGTCCTGTTATTTTTGTTTTTATTGCATTTTTCTTTTAGTTTGTAAATTTGTTAGACCTCAAGAAATGTAGATCCTTATGATCAGCTGTCCTTCAGTTTATTGTGATTTTACACAGTTGACACAGGTACTCAGAAAAGTCATGCATCAAGTGAACAGGGCAAGTCAAACCATTATGCCGCATATATTAAATGACAAAATTATAATATGAGTTTTACATAGTTAATATTGAAGATAAGATTATCTGAAGAGAGGATTATCTTTTTAAGATAAAAAGTTATGCAAATGATTGTTTCTGAATTCTTAGAGTAAATGGAAGCATGGAATGAGAGAGTAGTGACTTTGATTTAGCTTAATTTATAGACTTAAAAAGAAAATTGTTAAACTTGAATCAAATTGCCGGTTTCAGAATGATTGACATGAAAAGGAAGAATAAGCAGTCACAGTGGGGAACTGAGGTGGGGGAAAGTGGCCAATGAAAGAGTACCTTTTAACTGACCATTAACAGTTGCCTTTCCTGTATTAATTTATACACTGTTCTGTTTAGCCAGCCTTTAAAAAAAAAAAAGTGTATGAAAAGTGTACCTCAGTTTTCCCTTTGGTCACTTATCCAGGCTTGACCTGACCAGTGAAATGATACTGCCCTATTTGGGCTCTGAGGTTGCATGTTGCTTTTCTCATGTACTGAGTAGTACCCCAGTGATCTGAGAAGGGTAGTGCATTGTCTCAAGGCAACAATCTTTTTTTTGTTCCTGTTGATTCTGACAGTGTTACTGGTTCTACCTACATCGTAAGCCCTCCTTCCATTTTCTTTCAGTTGCTAAGATTTGTTATAAAGAAAACACTCTCTATCTACAAATGAGGATATTATTTAAATTGCCAACAGTATCCAAGACATAGTAAGTAACCTAATAATAAATACTTTAGAAAGAGTGACCAGGACATTTACAGAAATATGCCTGATTATCTGCAGTTTTTCCTTTAACTCAAACTTTTGATTCTAGAGCATCTAATCATTTTCTGCCCTTTGAATGAGTAGTGTTACTCTGTCTAGGATGAATATACATATAAATAAGTGTTTTGAGGTCATTGCTGCTAGATTATAAAAATATCACCTGTTTACAATGGTGTCTACTATATACTGTGTATAAGCTTACTCCTAAGGATAGTTATCTTGTAGCTTTTTTTCTTTTTTTCTTTTGATTCTGGTTATTCCTTCCTTCCTTCCTTCTTGCCTGCCTGCCTGCCTTCCCTCCCTCCTTTCTTCTCTTTCTTTCTTTTTCTTTCTTTCTTCCTTTCTGTTTCTTTCATTTCGGCAACTAAATTTAAGAATATTCCTGGCAATTTAATGGCTGCTGCTTTTGCAAGTCCTGGTGAAAACAGTGGTGAGCTTTGCTGGCTGATTTTGTAGTCTTGGTGATTCCGTATCTGTGTTTAGCTAAGTAATTTAGCATTTAGAATAGTAAAATTTTTATAAGTTTTGAATTTGAAAATTTGTATGGATTCAGTTATCTAATAAAGGGCCACTGAGGCTATTTTTTTAAGCCATATTTCAAAGTTATAAAAAGAGCATCTGACATGATGTCACATAAAGAAACAGACTTATTTTCTTTCAGATTTGAAAATAGCAGCAGTCGGGATTTTTTTCCTTCCATGCCATAGGCTGCCCATCTCTTTTCCACTAGGTCAGCTGGAGAGGAGGGAACACCTGGCTGACTCATGCACAGTTTGGCCAGCCAGTGAATTCTGTCTAGAGCTCTACTTACATCTTTTTTGTCTTTTGAGCTTGCTGTGCTTAAACTTACATCCCTAAAGGGCAATTTCATTTTCCAGACTAGTTTATTTCTTCTAAATTAAAAATACGATAACATAAACTATTACAAAAGTCATATAAGGTCACTGTGATTATAGTGTTGTGTATTTGTGCATTTTCTATATTTATACCACTCTGAAATTTGTTTAATGAATAGAAAATGTTTTCTCTCTTCATGTTTTCAAGCACCTGAAAAATTATTTTAAATTGTTTCGTGCTTGTGAGCAAGAATAAGGTTAAGAACAGAGTTGTTTAAGTGACTGTCTTCTAACTCTGAAATTGCTACCTCTTATGTGTCTCTCAGCAGTACTTTCCCAATTAGGTATGTTTCCTTCTCATCAGCTCGTCATCTTGTGCCTCAGAAGAGCTTTTACTTTTCCTAGAATCATTTAAAAAAACACAGCAGACATTCATTCAAAAATGTATTTATTGGGCCTCAGGGGCTAGATATACAACATTGAAAAATGGTCAGCATTTAGCACACACTGAGTCTATCATGCAGCAGTTGTACATTTGAAGAACTCGGTAGTCAAGAAGGGATCCAAAGGTACTGATAACATTTCTTCCTAATGTTTCAAAAGAGTTGTCTTAAAGTAACATTTGGATTCCCTCTCTGTATCCCCTTACTCCTACCACATTTTCGCCTTTACTCTAAGATTGTCAGCCTTGTTGCCCAAAACACACACACAACTTACCAGATGGTGCTATTCTAGTCATTTTTGTTCACATAATTTAACATTCTTACTGCTTATATTACTAATGTATTGAATTTTTCTGGGAGCAAGAAGGCTTTTCAAGTGAAGATCACTTTGTATTAGTGTAGGGTATGATATTAGACAGTGTTTAGCTGACCAAATCATGTTTGGACAAAGTGTTTGTAATTTTAAACATTGCAAATTGACCAGCTATAACATTAATTGATAATATTGAAAATAGCATTCTTAAATTTGTATCTTTGATGGCTTTAGCCTGTAGGAACTAAATTTTAGCATGTTGAAATGCATGCTGCTTAGGACTAGTCCAACTCAAATGTATAAACTTGCTGGGTCATTTTTACATAGTAGAAATACACAATCTTGTTATGTGTTGCCCAGTTGCTGTCCTTTGTTTATTATGAATTTTGGACCCTTAGTGATCGGGTAGGATAGGAAGACAGTAAGGAGTTGCAAGCAAGCAAGCAAGCAAGCAAGAAAAGTCAGTATCTGAGTTTAGAGAAAAAAAGGGGTTTAAGAAGGTCATGTAGATTTCATCAAAGCGGTAAGCAGAGAGAGTATATTTGATTGAACAATATAAAAAAGGTCTCTTAATCAGTTTTTAGTGTCATTTAATTTACAATTGCTTTGTAAACTATACAGTTTAATACATCTGGCTTTAAAAAAAGGCCAAAGGAAAAGCGCCTATCCTCTCAGAGTGTCTAAAATGTTATAGTAATAATTTGTGTAAAAATTGAATATTTGGAATAGAATTTTTTTTACATTTTTTTTAATTGTGGTAAAAACACATAACATGAAATTTACCATCTGCACCATCTTTTAAGTGTACAGGTCAGTAGTGTTAACTATATTCACATTGTTGTTAAACGGCTATCTGGGAGAACTTTCTCACTTGCAGGATTGAAACTCTATACCCATTGAACAATAATTCCCTTTTCTCTTCACCCCCCCCCCCAGTGGAATAGCATTATGGTTAAATATAAATCAAGGAACAACCTTAATTATCTCAATTGTTTGTGTTTGCAAGATTTAAAGTCACGGTTAATACTAAGTTCCTTAAAATTTGAGGCATGACAGAATTTCTTCCCTTCCTCCCAACTGTTATAAATCATAATTGAGTTGATTTTAAATGTCTGTTAATTGGAAGGGTTTGTTATTTCATTTGGAGCTGGAGGGGAGAAACACATTTTAAACATTAGAATTAGGTTAGCTCTGAATTTGGGAAGGTAAGAGATTTTCACAGACTATGTGTGCCTTGTCAAAAATGTCAGTTGTCTTTAAGTCTCCTTGTAACGGTCTCAAAATATTTTTTTTCTCTCAAAAACTCAACCTAATTTTATTTGCTTGAATATTAATGATAGGAATGCATACTGATACTACTTGATAATCATATAATAGCCTTGGAACTTTAACATATATATATATATATATATATCTATAGCAGTATTAATAATCATAGTTGTACTTCTTTAAAACATTAAATTTGAGGAAAAACTATTTAATGATGTCTCATTTGTACATTGCTTTGCTACAATGAGGGGGAAGCCTTTAGATTGAGACTCAGTTTACTGGTAAATGGTTAGTAGTGGATGAAACTAGAATATAAAAATATGAACGAGTTAGGGGAGCTGATGAATTAAAATTGTAAGTTGCTACATCAGCATTTTCTACCTCCTTTTCTGTCAGAGTATTGCTTTTCCAGCTCTTATTCTTATTTGTGACTAAGGCGGAGAGGGGAACCCGAGGTTCAAATTGAGATTCTTATTTTGTTGAAGATTGAAGCAAGTAGGTACAGGAAGGGTGACCTGTCACGTCACTTTGGTGCGTAAAATCCATAATTACAGGTTGTAATTGACGTGTACAAAATGTGTGAGAAAGATAATATTACTGGCTGTTTTACTTCTCCTGTGTGGTCTACATGACTTTGTTTCATAAACATGACTTCTTTCCTACACAATGCAAAATGGTCTTGTAATTTTCTATAAAAGAAACAAATATGCCATTTTGTCTGAAATCAATAATTTCAGGAAGCTATTGAAAGTTCTGACTCAGGGCTTTGTAACAAGTTTAAGCAATTGTTAATTATATTTGGGAAAATCCATCTACATAATTCTTCAGTGCCTTGAAAGAATTATTAACTTGGCAACACTACTAAAACTTTATAGAAGGCTGTCTTTAGCGTGCGTGTATCATCACACACATTTATACGGCGTATTGCTTAGCTTGTGTGATAGCAATACTGCATGTGTGCTGGCTTTGGGTAATTCTTTAAAGGGAGTTTTCTAGATTTGCACTTGATATTTGTTTTTTAAAAAACTGATTATTTATGGCCATGACACTGTTACTAGAAAAATAATTCTGTAAGTCATTATGCAAAGTCATGTATAAGTAGCATCTGGGAAGAAGAGCAAGGGTTCATACAGTTTGCTGTTTTAAAATGAAAAGAGGATCTGTTTGGTAAACACAGATTGTCTTCCCCTCAAATGAAAAAAAGAACTTTTGTTCACGTGATTCGGTTTAAAAAACAACTTTTTTAAGGGAAATAATGGATTGCATGTTCTTCTTAATGCTAGTCTTATTTAGCCTGAATCCACAAAGTTGTTTTTCTGTTAATTTCAGTATGCTTGTCATTCTAAATACCATATATTCAGTGTGATAGAAAGCAATTTAATCGACGCATAGCAGTGTTTTTGCTTTGTGTTTTTCCCAGTGTTTTTTAGCTCCCACTTGATTAAAGTCTTGCTCGTGAATAGAGTTTCTGTATGGCAAATGATTCTTGCTTATTATTAGCTTTTGTTAAAAAAAATGCTTAGCGAGAACTAAGCTTTTAAAAATTAATGCAAACATTTACCATTAATAAAACTTATGATGTAATATCATTCTATAATGCTTTTCTCTGATCTTTTGAAGTATTCTTTATAGAAGTATATATGAATTTTAATTTTTAAGGTATTTGAAGACATATCTCACTGTATCAAATCTGTTATTGGAAAGGAAATTATCATGTCTTTGAGAAACAAGGACATACATCTCCAACTCAATATAAGACATAGGTGCCCACATCTGGAAGGCTCTCATTGCAATTGTTTACATTTAAGGTACCTCTATCTACAGGGCCAAAGAAGCTTTTCATATTTTAACACCTCACACTCTTTCAGGATATTGTGAAAGTAGTCTGAATAGGATAAATTTGATAGAAAATAAGTCAGCCAGTCAGGAAGACTCAACTTTTTCTATACAGAGTTTATTCCTTTTCAAAATTCAGATGTAGATTTCATGTTCTAAAGATATACATTTTAAAGCAATGATTTATTTGGCTTTCTTAGTGTTTTGTGACTAAATCAGTAATTTGAATGGTTTGGAATTATTTTATTTTTCAAGTTAATAGAAGCAGTTATTTGTCATTGAGAGGTTGTCTGGTTCTAGTTCAAAAATTCAGTATGTGTATCTGGAATGTTCAAGAGGAAAACCATCTGAAACAAAATCTTTTAACTGTTTATTTGAAAAAAAATCTGTATTCCAACTCTAAAATTGTGAATTTATTTTTGGATAACCTCTAACTGTATTTCTGTTGCTGTATAATTAGATATTTCATGGCAATATTTTTTATTAAATTGAAACTGTATAGGTTTTTAAAATAAAGACATTTTAGAAAATCTGATTTATATTTTTTATCATTGATAGTCATTCATCTTTCACAGAAATTCAAATTATTTGTTAGTTTTACAGTGTAGCATTTCCCAAACTTACTGACAGTGAAAACTTTTAAATGGTGCATTACAGAGTAGTGATAGTTTGTAAGATAGAATGAATGCATGGATTAAAGTAGAACACCAGAAGTTATTTCAGATAAGTTAATTGCTGAAGAGCGATCATTTGGCAAATAGGTTTTTTTTCTTTTAAACAAAACTAGTTGATAAACTCATTTTGTTAAATACACACACACACACACACACACACACACACACACACCCTTATAAGCATAATATGAGAGGATAAGACAAGATCCAGAACAGAGGCCATTGATCACTGAGTTGGTGACATATCAATGAGACTGTTAGGTAATGCTGCCTCTGCACTAATGCTCTAATCAAATGTGTGTATTCATGCTTTAGGTACCTTATTTATATCAGGTCCTTGCATTCTCAAATATGGCAGCTTTCTGAAAGGCCAATTTTCAAGTCAAATAAACATTCTTTACTTATATTTAAGAGTATTACCCTCCCTTCCTGTTCTTTTCTTCCTTCCTACAGAACACCAATTAACATCTTGAGTGGAACATTGACATACAGATTGGAAAAAGCTTTTACAGGGGATGCTAACCCTGATTTAATAGGGAAATAGGGAAGCAACCAACTAAGAGAGCTCTGACCATGGCCAACCCGTACTGAAAAAAAGACTTGAGATTCAAAAAGTTTATATGCTGTCAGTATACAAGTACAGTACAAGAGTATCCTAGTGGTTTCCTATTGCTGCCGGAAAAAAATGACCATGAGTGTAGTGGCTTAAAACAACAGAAACTTATGATCTTACAGTTCTGGAAGCCAGAGATTGGACAGAATACTAGTCAGAAAATCCCAAAGTTTTTGGAGATTAAACAATACACTTCTAAATGACATGGGTCAAAGAAGTCTCAAGAGAAATTATAAAAATGTTTTGAAAACACAACTTGTCAGAATTTGTGGGATGCCATGAGAGCAGCTCTTACAAAGCAACTTGTAAAATTGTATACATTAGAAAAAGATATAAAATTGTTCATCTAAGCTTCCACCTTAATAAACTAGAAAAAGAAAAGCAAATTAAATCCAAAGTAACCAGAAGAAATAAGAAAACAAAAATCAATGAAATTGGAAATAGAAAATCAACAGAGAAAAATCAAAACCAAAAGCTAATTCTTTGAAAAGATCAATCAATAAAATTAATAAACCTCTAGCCAGATTATCTAAGAAAAAGAGAAGATACAAATTACTAATATTAGGGGTATTTTTTTAAGCTTATTTATTTTGAGAGAGCACAAGCCGGGGAGGCACAGAGAGAGGAGAGTGAGAGAATCCCAAACAGGGTCAGCGCTGTCAGTACAGAGCCCAACTCAGGGCCCGAACCCACAAAATGGGAGATTGTGACCTGGGTCAAAACCAAGAGTTGGACACTCAGCTGATGGAGCCACCCAGGCGCCCCACAAATTACTAATATTAGGAATGAAAGATGTGCCATCACTACAAATCCCATGGACATTAAAAGGATAATAACTCAATGCCCGCAAACTTGATAAATGAAATGGAACAATTCCTTCAGACAAAATATACCAAAACTCACACAAGGAGAAATAATCTGCATATACCTGTTTCTGTTAAAGAAATCGAAGCATTAATTACCTTTCAAAACAAAAAGCAGCAGGCCCAGATGGATTCACTGGTGAGTTCTACCAAGCATTTAAAAGAGAAATTATACCAACTCTACAATTTCTTCCAGAAAATAGAAGCAGAGCCAACATTACCTTAATTAATTACCAAAGACATTACAAGAAAGGAACACCATAGCCCAATATCTCTCATGAACATAAGATTTAAAAATTTGCAACACAATGTTAGCAAATTGAATCCAATAAAATATAAAAAGAATTATACACTGCTACCAATTGGAATTTATTCCAGGTATACAAGTCTCATTTAACATTCAAAAATTGATGAAATCCATCACATCAATATGCTAGAGGAAAAAGTCACCCTAACAGTAGAATGAGAAAAAGTATTGGACAAAATCCCAATTTGTGATATAAAAGAAAACGTATGATGAAAAATTTCAGTAAAATAGGAGTAGAGAAGAAACTCAATATGATAAAAGAGCTCCTATAAAAATACTACAGCTAACATCACACTTAATGGTGAGAAACTAGATGCTTTCCCTGTAAAGTTGGGAATGAGGAAAGGATATCGCCTCTTTACCACTCATATTTAGCATTATACTAAAGTCCCAGTGAATACCGCAAGACAAATAAAGAAAATAAAAGGTATACATGTAGGAAAGGAAAAAGCAAAACTGTATTTGCAGATGATATTATTGTTTATGTAGAAATTGCCAAAGAATCGACAAGAAAACTTGTGGAACTAATAAGCAAATGTTGATGTCCATAAAATAACTTGCTGGAATTTTGATTGAAACTTCATTGAATCTATAGATCAATTGGGAAGAACTGACATCTTAACAATATTGAGTCTTTATTAAGATAGAATATCTCTCCATTTATTTAGATTTTTTATTTCTTTGATGAGGGTTTTGTAGTTTTCCTCATTTGGTTCTTGTACATATTTTTTTATATAATACATACCTAAGGATTTCAGAGGTTTTGGTGCTAATGTAAATAATATTGTTTTTAATTTCAAATTCCGAGTTTTCATTGTTGATATATAAAAAAAGCAGTTCATTTTTGTATATTTGTATCTTGCAACCTTGCTATAAACTGATCCTGAAGCTTTTATATGGAAAGACAAAAGACCCAGAATAGCCAACACTATATTGAGGAAGAACAAAGTCATAGAACAAACACTACTTGGTTACAAGGCTTACAATAAAGCTAAAGTTATCAAGACAAGTGTGATACTGGCAAAAGCTTTGTTTCTTGGCCTTTTCAATGGGAAGAGCTAGAAACATTTTTAAGAAAAAAAATATACCATGAGTTCAAACAAACTTCCAATTGGGGACTACTGGCTATTTATCCTCACTGATCTTATATCTACATCTCTTTTCAACCATTAAAAAATGTATTTTTTTATTGCACAAAAACAATGTTATCACCAACAATATGGCTTCTGAAAACAGTTAAATTTTTTTCTGCAATTGTTATTAGTGTGTATCTCACTAGGGATATTTACTCAAATTACTGTTTTTTTTTAAAGCTAATTTAAAAAAGTGTTCTTATTTATTTTTGAGACAGAGAGAGACAGAGCATGAGCAGGGGAGGGTCAGAGAGAGAGGGAGACACAGAATCTGAAGCAGGCTGCAGGCTCTGAGCTGTCAGCACAGAGCCTGACACGGGGCTTGAACTCAAGGACTGTGAGATCATGATCCGAGCTGAAGTCGAACATTTAACCAACTGAGCCACCCAGGTCAGGTGCCCCTCAAATTACTGTGTTTTTTAAGCCTGCTGGAATAGCTCATTCTGTGTAGTTATGCTGCCAACTGGGTACACAGGTTTACTTTTACTTTTGGATATTAAGAATTACTTTATTCATTCCTTTATTGAATTTGATTTTAAATTATGTAAAATATGTGCACTATTCCAAAGTGAGCTCAACAAAACATTATATATTCAAAGAAGTCTGCCTTCCATCTCTGTCCCTTCCAACCTCCATTCCCCATGTAAATAATATGGTTTATTCTCCATTGTTTTTATCTTAATATTAGGAAATACGTAGAATATATTGACACCCTGTTTCTTTTTTAAAACACAAATATGCATACTGTGTATGAAGTCTCCACCTAACCTCATATTTTAATAATGACTTTTAATACTTTATACACCTTTTTTTCCCTTATTCCTCTGTAGAGAGACACAAAGAAAAGAAGAGGAGCTTATCATTCCAGAGCTTAGGCACCTTGGGAGAGTGGTCTATAAAGTCACGATTCTGGGCTACCCTGCTTGATGAGTTGGAAGGTCCAGGTTGTCCAGAAAGTTGTGAGGATCCTTCCAGGGTCTTGGCCAAGTTATTCCAAGCCAGACTGATTGGTTCCCTCTAACCCAGTCTCTCCAGTTTGTGTCTGTGATCCTTCAGCCCCCATCTCCCCTCCTCTGGAAAGAAAGGGAAAGAAGAGTGAGGAGGTGTTGCCCAGCTCTAGGTACCCTCTGTGGGGCAAAAGCAAGTCAGCTTAAGTGCTTATCCAAAGTTCCTTCTTTCCATCTTACTACTTCCCTGCTTGGGAGAACCCATCCTCTGAAGAATGCTGAGGGCTTTTTACTCCAAACATTAGGAACCTAAAACTGCAGGTTGGGAAAATAAGGATTGTTTCCTTCCAGTCATAGCAAAGAGCATTTACTTCTGAGTGGGATCTTAGGCATTTCCTATGGGAAGATAAATGAAGACACACACCAGAGCCCAGAACTGTCCTGCTGGCTCCACTGGGGAGGAGAAGTGGTGTTCTCTGTGCCCCTCCAAACCCCTCCCTCCTGTGGAATTTTGCTTGCACAAGGGAAAGAAAGCATCCTGGACAAAATGTCTTTTTTATCTGTGTGTATGGTCAGAGATTGTGTCAAACCTGGCTTCAACTAAGAGAATTGCTCATTGAAGAGAAAATTCTATTCTCTCTCTCTTTTTAAAAGATGTTCTGTAAAGTAGTGTCAAGGAACTGTCTACAAGTCCAGGATAATGAGTAAATATGACATCATTACGTTTAATGATAGCAACATAAGCATTCATTTAGCACCTATGTGTGCCATGCACGGGCACTTTATATACATCGTCTGATTTAACCACTAACATTTTTAGTTTCATTTTACCTCTGAGGATGGGGAGCTCAGAGAGATTAAACAAATTTCTCACAGTCTTTCATTTAGTTTGTAGCTGTGTTAGGATCCAAAATTGGTTTTCTCTGGGGCACCTTGGTGGCTCAGTTGGTTAAGCATCAGACTCTTAGTTTCAGCTCAGGTCATGATCTCAGGGTTTCGTGAGTTCAAGCCCCAGGTGGGGTTCTGTGCTGGCAGCACAGAGCCTGCTTGGGATTCTCTCTCTCTCCCTCTCTCTCTGCCCCTCCCCACTCACGCTGTCTCTCTCTTTCAAAATAAATAAATAAACTTAAAAACTCACAAAAAAACCCAAAATTGTTTTTTTCTTTTCTTTTCTCCCTTCCTCCCTCCCTGTGTCTTTCCCTCCCTCCCTTCTTTCCTTCCTTCCTTCCTTCCTTCCTTCCTTCCTTTCTTCCTTTTTTTAAACAACCAAAGGCCATGTTTCTGACAGCAACACCTCCTGCCTCTGATGAGAGCTCTGAAGTGTGTCAGAAAAAAATTGATATGAGAAGTAACTGGAAATGAGAATTTCAAGTTGAATGGGAAGAACCTGGGCAGTTAGTAGCATACCTCACCTACCTGCTCCTTGAATTTTTCCCTGAAGAATTCTGGTAAAACAAGGTCCCTAAACTGGGATCACCACTGGGTGCAGCAACCTCTCTTTCCCACAAGAGGTCAGTAAAATCCTCTTAGTGAACTGAAGACCTGTTGCTGCCACTAACCACTCCGTGGCTCAGCAGTGGAGCAGTAAGGATCATCCCTTTATTGAAGAGACCTCTGACCTTCATATATTCTCTTCCGCATCATGCTGCTTTTTCCAAGCTGAGTCATCTGACACCTGAACTCTATCCTCACGCTACCATGTGGTGTGAAACAAATGCAATGGGCACAAAGGGACTCCATTCATTCTCTACTTTTAGTTTAAAGTGAAGTTTTTGTTAAAACTTGCTAAAATACGATTATATAACTAATTATAAAGTATGAGTACAAATTATTTCTTAAAATGTTATGTCTTGTAATTCTGGTATCTGAATAACTATTTACAACAAGAGATGACTGGTGTAAAGCAGTAACAGTATCCTTAACACTTAGGAAGTGCCTTCTAAGGCATTCTGGTATATGCTTTATGTTACATTTGAACCCTGGCAGTCTGGCCTGAGTCCTTGCCTACGATCATTGTGATGTCCTGCCTCTCTGCCAGAGAAACAGAAATCAGTGTTTTTGATGGTTCTGCAAGAGTAATTTTCAGGTGTATAAGCCAATATGGACATTGAAGAGATGGCTCAAGATCTTGTGGGGCTGTGGAACTTCCATAATTTAGGGCACCCTCTTTAGAAAAACAGTAAATAAAAATGTAAACATGAAAGAAAATTTTTATTTAGAATGAGAAAATAAATCACAACAAATCAATTAGAAAAAAGACTACAAACGTCTCCAAATCTAGGGGAAAAGGCATATTTTCATGAAGGAACCGCCTGACATATCTAATGCTCTCCCCTCATGTCTTGACAGGAGAGAACGTCCATTTTGACTAGGTGTTCTTTGCCTTTCCATTTATGTGTGTGATGACTGGAAGAATTTGTCACAAGCCAGCTTCTGGCTGTATTCGTTTCAAACTATTTTCTCCTGCACACCCCATGTACTCCAGGTGCTGGGCACCGCAGGACACAAGCATATTGTGATACCCCCTTTGGTCCTGCCCCTGTGCATCACAGCTCATATGAGGCAGCCAGAGAGATGGGAATGCTCCTAGAAGCCATGTCTATTCCAGGACAACTTTGCAAGAACTTAAGTACACACAGAGGTAACTGCAAGTCACATCAAAGTATCCAACTAAATGCCAAATAAACATCTTAAAAAAATTATTTTTAATGTTTATTTATAGTTGAGAGAGACAGACAGACAGAGCACAAGTCAGGGAGGGGCAGAGAGAGAGAGGGAGACACAGAATCTGAAACGGGCTCCAGGCTCTGAGCTGTCAGCACAGAGTCCGGCACGGGGTTTGAACTCGCCAGCCGTGAGATCATGACTTGAGCCAAAGTTGGACACTTAACCGACTGAGCTACCCAGGCGCCCTAAATAAATGTGTCTTTAATGTATCCTCATCTCCCTCATCTCAAAAACCCCATGGCCACCCAAAGCAGAGAGACAAAATAAAGGTGGAAATGGAAACAGAAAGTGGTCTTAACCTGATTGCAGTGAAAATGTATTATTTTTGCCTATTTTACAAACAACGTGACCCAACGAACACACCGTTGGACACTTCCCAGTCGTTGGAAGGGGCCTGCCTAAGTGAGAGCCCTGCAGCGTCAGCTTCTCTGACTTTAGGGTATATCCTCCTGTATACATCCTTAGAAAACTCAGCCACGCCCCAGTCTCACAGACTGCTCAAAGCACGCAGCAAAGAAATGATTGCAGCCCCGTACCGACAAGAATACCTTCATTTAGTGACAGGACTTCTCCAGTGGTAGACAGGCAAGTCACAGGATTTCTCCATACCCCCTAGTATTGCAGTCTCTGCTTTGGACAAAGTGCATTTGCGGGGGGAGGGCCTGGGTCTTTGTATCAGTAAGAATGATCAGGGGACATCCACAGCACAACAGAAGAGAGTGTACACTGAGACCGAAGATTATACAGCCTCCTGTGTCAATCATCCACTTTTCCCAAGACTCGGTGGTGATAAAAGCTTTGCTCATACTTTTCCCTTGGCTTAAAACCTTCTCTCTCCAGCACACATCCCACATTCCGGCCCTGAGTCACGAAGCCTTCCCAGCAGTTCTGAGGCCTCCCCGGACCTCTCCTCCATCTGATCTCCTACACGTTTTAACAAACAATTCCTGCAACAAATATTTGTTAAGTACCCATTCTGGGCTAGCCTTCAGTTAAATCTTAGTGGATTGCTTACAAAGCATTTTACGAAAGTCCATCTCTGTTTAGCCAGATTATAAACAAAATGGTGACAGGGACCAGGGTTCCTTCCTGGCCTATCACAGCTCTGGGTATGTCAGCACTGAATAAATACTTATTTGATTGATGGAGTTCTGTCTCCTCTCTGAGGACCAAACCTCTTGGCAGCTGCCTCCGAGCTGGACTGGAGACTCCCTAACTGGATGGAGAAGGTAGAGTTATCTCCTGAAGAAATTCAGACGGAGTTCCCCCCAACTTTGCTAATGGGCTCTCAGATACTCTGCAGCTCATATTTGAAGGAACCTTTCTTCTCCAGTAAACTGGTTAGAAATTTTGACTTTTGACAAGATGGTAGTCCAAATCTAGCTGCCGACCCCCCACTCGTACCCCCAATGTCTTACTTTGTGAGGTATCCAGGTTCAAGGGCACTGGAACCCAGATCCACACCAGAACCCATAATGCAGGCAGTCATGCTACATGCTGGCACCTCTGACCTTCACTTGTCCTGAGAGGCAATGTAGGAAACGCAGACTCGAATCTTATTCTGACCTGGTTTCAGTGCTGCTTCTGCCCTCACAGGCTGTGGGAGACCTTGGCTGAGTTCCCTTGCCTCCCTGCGGCCTTGCTCTCCTCCTCTGGAAATTGAGGACATTAACAGAATGCACGATGTCTGCGGGGTGGGCGGGGGGTGGGGTGGGGTGCTGTGGAATTTATATATGCAAGGATTCTGGGTGACTGTTGGAGTTCAGTTTTCTGTGTGCAGTTTCTCTTCTCTGTCTCCCAAATCCTGTCCCTGTCAATTGGTGCATCCACTATGGAAAACCGGATGGAGATTCCTGTAAAAATTGAAAATAGATCTACTACAGGATCCAGCAATTCCCCTTGGGATATTTAGCTGAAGAAAATGAAAACACTAATTCAAAAAGTACTCACCCCCAGGTTCATTGCAGCATTATTTACAATAGCCAAGATATGGAAGCGACCCAAGTGTCCACTGATGGGTGAATGGATAAAGAAGAGTGATACACACACACACACACACACACACACACACACACACACACTATATCTATCTATCTATCTATCTATCTATCTATCTATCTATCTATCTAGTATATAATGGGCATATTGATATCTGTCTGACAAGTTTGAGTAAATGTCTTTACCATCTTGATAAAACGCAACTCTACCTTCCCACTGCCAGATCCAAAAGCTCAGTGTCGGTTATCCTTGATTCATTTCTTTCTGTTTCTCCTTCCTTAATTCTGACCTGTCAGCAAATCCTGATGATTGAATCTGAATGCTCCTTCCTGCTCCTACTGCTAACCTGGACAAAGCCACCTCGTCTTGTTGGGATTATGACAATAGTCTTAATCTGTCTGACCTCTGCTGCTGCTCCATTTCAGTCGGTTCTTCACAATACTGCTAGAGTGATCTTTTTAATCAGATTAAATGTCTTTAGTGCTTTGGGTCCTCCCAAAGCTTTGCATCTCACTCAGATAAAAAACAACAACAGAATTATTCCATGCTAACAGCCCCACTGCATCCTCCCTCTCATCACTAACCCCACCCCCATCCGCTGGCTACACCACTTGGGACTCCTTTCTCTTTACTGAATGTTCCAAACACCTTTCTACCGCCAGGGCCTTTGCATTTGCTGCTCCCTCCCTCTAGAATGCCCTTCTCATGGATATCTACAGGACTCACCCCACCTCCACCCCCACCTCTTTTAGGCATCTTCTCAAATGTCTCCTTACTAGAGAAGCCTCTCTAGCTGACTCTACGTTGTCGTATAACAGATCCCTATCCCTACCTGGTTCCCTCACCCTATCATATTTTCTTGTTTCCTGTTTTTCTCCCCGATCCAGAACATAAATTCTGAGGGCAGGGCCTTTGACTCTCCTGGTCACTTTTGGATTCTTAGTGTTCAGAAAACTGTCTGGCACATCATAGTAGGCATTCATTAAATATGTGTTGAAAGATTTGGTTAAGTGAAATAGCCTTTGAAATTGCTTCATAAATTAAAGGGAATATACAAAAAGGAGCTGTCACCAATGCAACTGAGAGCTAAGTAACATTTATTGATCATTCCCTATAGCCAATCACCATATTTAGCAAAGATTAGTGTCTCATTTCATCCTTACAACAGTGTGAGAAATACCTCTCATTATTTATTTTTTTAGTTAAAGAAATTATTTTCTTAGTAACTCAGATATTGATGGAGAAGAGGGAAAATAGTTACCAGCTGGTTAAAACGCTACAAACCCACACCTCGAGTGATTATGCCAGCCTTGTTTCTTTCCTCAAAGTGGCCCCGTGAGCGGGGCTGCTCTCTGCGTGAGGACAAGATACTGGGTAAAGCGAACTATCTTCTCGAAAACACACTGACCTCTCATTTCACTCACTTCTCCCCTCCTAATCTTCTAATAACTTTATTGCTGGGAAAAAGGCCAACGAGGGAAAACCCCGCTGGCAGCCTGAGAACTGGCCTCGAGGTCATGTGCCTGCCCTCTTCTTTTGACACAGGAGGAAATTCAGCCCCCTGCAAGGCAATTTCCTGATAGGACCATGTTCCTTTTGACCTTTCTTAACCAAACATCTTGTCCAAAATCAGAAGATGAACCATATACTCTGTCGATGTATCTTGATGTGTTGAGCTACTTGATGATCTTCAGGGACAAGGGGCCACATTTGCTCGATTTTTGTTGACTTCTTCCTGCAAAACTGAACCCAGTTGGATCCTTTTAAAAATATAAGGGACCCCATTATTCTCTTGAGTGATACACGGGCATCTGTTCTGATGACAGCAAGATAATAACATATTTGGCTGCGTGAAGCACTGGGGTTTCAGTATACAGTATGGAGATGCCTCTTCCCAAAACCTGCTGCCAGAAGCTATCATCACAAATCAGAAATCCCGATCTCGAGTGGAAAATATTCCTGGAAGGCTTTGCAAGCAGCAGGCAAGATAGCTTGGCTCAGAAGAGAAGGTAAAAACTGTTCTTCCTCATCTGTGAGTTATACAAGAAAGTGAGAAAGGCAAAGACTGAAGACTACTTTCTAATAGTAGTTTCTTTTTTGTCTTCATTTTTATTAGAAATACTGTTTTATTTCTTTAAAAAATTTTTTTTAACGTTTATTTATTTTTGAGACAGGGAGAGACAGAGCATGAACGGGGAGGGTCAGAGAGAGGGAGACACAGAATCTGAAACCGACTGCAGGCTCTGAGCTGTCAGCACAGAGCCCGACGCGGGGCTCGAACTCACGGACCGCGAGATCACGACCTGAGCCAAAGTCGGATGCTCAACCGACTGAGCCACCCAGGTGCCCCAATATTGTTTTATTTCAAAATATGTGCCTACCATTGTCTTCACTGAATACATTTAAAACGATTATAAAAATGCATCTTCTGTGTTTTTTCCCCAGAATTCTTTCTGATTGCAGAGACGGGAAAATATCCTAATTTCCCATAAAATGCCAGTATCAGCATAACATGTTAGTACCAAGCAGTGCCACTCCATTATGCATTTCCTGGGCCTCTCACGAAAATATTATTTTAAAAAGACATTCGGAGGTCTCTGGTGCCAAGTAGGTGCTGCCTGGATATTCTGTGATGATGATGATGAACAGCCTTCTAAGTGCATGTACTGAGTTTAAGAAACATAACACCACAGCACGTAAAATCACATGCCAGATCTCACACAGCTGCCAAATCACATCCGTCCCTATCTCTGTGGATGATCCTTCCCCAAAATATAGGCCTGGCATCTTGCCCTGAACATCAGCCAACTGGACATTAGCAGACCAGGGCAGAGAGGGAAATCCAGCTATGTTCCCCTATAAATCTCAGCCAAAGCCAAACCTTGATTATCTGTGGTGTCTGTGGGCAGCAGAGAAAGACGCTGTGGGGTGTGAGTAAGTAGAATTTGCAGATAAACCTAAATCTTATTTTAGACAATCAGAGAAAAAAATAATTCCCAAATTCTCTGCTTTTGAATGCACCGATGAAAGGGGTAACAAGGAACGACCGTTATACCTGGAGTCTTGAATCTAGCCCGTTTGCTTTCTGGGTGAGATGCTGATGAGAGATAAAATAGTCAAGATGTGGACCCTCGAATAGGCTTGCAAAAGCAGTGAGGCCTCAAGAGTTCCCAGGCCAGAAAACGAGCCCCCGGATAATTGAGAGTTAACTATAATGCTGATTTCTTTTGTAATTACCCTGGAGTTAGCTTCTGTGTAAAAAAAGGGCACACGCCAGCTGCAGAGATTAAATTGTTATCCAGAGGTTCACATTAATATTTAAGTGCCTCGGGTCAATACCTTAATCCTTGAGTAATAAACTGTGTATTTAAAAGCCTGGTACTATATACACACACATGCATGCAAACACCCTGAATGCGGACCAGCAGGTCACACAGCAAATAGCTAACAGGAGTTACATTCTGGAAGAGAGATAGGGCTGGGGGGCGGGGAATGGGGGCAGGAACAGGGGTGGGAGGAGACAAAACGGGATGCTTTAAAAAACTTTTCTGTTGAAGTTTTAAAATAAGACTATATTCATATAAGAAACATAAATTATTATGAAAATGAGGGACTTTGAGTTAAAGCTTCTAGAGGGCAGGGAAGTCTTCCACAGTGCCATGTCCCTGGCATGTCAGTATATTTGTGCTGACCTAACCTGAAAGCCCTCTTTGCAAGTTTCTTTTTGTAATTGTATTTGCCTGTCTGGAGTAATTTTATTTGCTGAGAAATAAATCATTGACAGTATCATTTGTTATTTGACATTTATGCAATTCTTATATTGTGGTAGCTTTAAAATTCCTTCCTGTTTCAGTACTCTTGAAAGAAACGTATACACTTCCCTTCTTTTTATAGGTGAGGAATTGTGACAAAAAGAAAGTATCTTTTGAAGGCCTTTATGACAGCAAATAGTTAGCAAAGAGGAGAAATCGTTCATGAGTTCAGTTTTTTTGTGACGTATTCCTTTTCCAAGTCTTTGCTGATCTAACGAATGCTTGTAAGGGTTAAGTCCTTAGATCCTCAATTGTTCTATAACCTAAAGTAAAACCTCCTCACTAGTCAGAACTGCGGACAGATGGATGGAGACGTGGGATCTTTCTTCCAGGGCCCTCCCAGAAAGATTCGCCATGATACTTTCCTTATGAGACCCTGACTCAGGGGCTAACAATGGGCACGAGCGCGAAAATGGTGTTGGGGCCTGGGGTGAGCGTTCCAGGTTATCTCTCATGGGTGACAGAGAGTGACAATATGCCGGAATGACTTCCACTCTGGGGAACGGTAGAAAGAGACTTGTTGAAGTTTTGAAGGGGCAAATTGATATGTCTCTATTTCTTGACAATGTGGACATTGCTTCAGCTCTCTCCTACCCAGCTCAAATCTAGAATTTTATTCCAAGAGAGGCCAACAAGTCTTATAAAGTCAGAGGAGATTGAGTTGATATGTTTTCCCTTCAACTAAGTGGTCTATGTTTTCTTTTGGTTATGAATTAGGATTTGGAAAATATAACAGCAATTTATGCTGAGGACCTTATTCTAGTCAAATGAGGAGGATACATTTTCTTCTTCCTCTTCCTTTTTTTTTTTTGGTTGTCCCATTGGAGAAGGAGAGACAGTCTCGGAGGAGAAAGGCTTTGACAGGTACAGTATAACTTATCAGGCTTTCAAGTAACTGGCTGAGGTTAGCCTTAGTTCAGATATGTCAGAGCTGTCAGAGGCCAGCCCTGAAATCTGTAAGACATTACAGACTGAAAAGCCAGCGAGGACGGCTGAAGGTCTCAATGGGAATCCCAACACACCAAAGAGTCTGGAGTGTCTCCACGCTTGGGCCAGGCCCTTGATAATACTTGAAGTTTGCTTTTTTTGTGATTGTTGCAGGATTACTAAATTTGCTGTATTTTGTTCTTTTGGCTCCTGAAGTTGGTCTACTGCACTTCTGGGACAATTCATCGTCGTGTGGAGAGAGGTGAGGGATCACTTCTGTAGGGTCCACCCTGGGCGGCTTGAGTTATTAAGTATTAGCTAGCAGGGCCAACACAATCCTCCACACTAGGAAGGGACAGCATGAAAGCATGAACACACAGATAGAGTTTTCAGATGCCCCTGAGTTGTGAGTGCTGGTGTTACAGATGTCAGTAGAAGTCAACAAATGGTAACAAAAGGAACTTTCTGAAACGTGGCTTCTCTCTCCATCTTGCTCACTCCAAGGCACATGAGAAAATTGAATACTCCCCCAAATGGGTTGAATAAGAAATGGGATTTACAATGGAAACTTGGTGCCACACTTACTGATAGCCTTCAGTTATTCACTTAAGCTCCGACCCTCAGTCTTCCTATAGGTAAAACGGTGATGCTGGTAATGGTTAATTCATAAGGCTGCTTACAGGAGGATCACGTAGAGACATTGTAGTCCATGATACAAAATTCCAGTGTCAGGTTATTAGTAGAGGCTTCAGGCCGATCTATGAATTAGTATAGACTTTTCGCAATAAATGAAGGCTTGTACTGCCTGAGGATTACCCCAAATACTTTAATCGAAGTGAGATGATAGAAAACAAAAAGCAGACTGCCGCAGACGGTGGTAGAAGAAATGCCAATCCTTAATTAAGACTGTCTCACAGGGAGGCCTGTGCTCCCCTCCTCCCCTCCGCCCCTTGCCTTGAATAGGGTCTTACACATTGTAGGAGCCTGGAAAGTTGTTGTCTCACAAATCAAGAAAGGCCTACCTGTGTAATCTAGCCTTGTGTTCAGGGTGCGGAGGGGGATTTCGGTTTTTCTGGAATAAGGCTCAATAAGGAATTTTTATCTTGAAAATCGTATGGTGTGACATGAAGGGTTTATTTCCTGCCTGTGTAATCTTGGCTTTCTCACAGTTGTTCCATTTCTAACTAACACCCCAGTTCATACAACTCCTCTTAGAGAGAGAGTCTGCATTGCATGAGGCCATGCCTTTATTTTACTTTTATAACTTAAAATCTGATAATCTCTCTCCCTCTGTCTCTCTGTCTCTGTCTCTGTCTCTGTCTCTCTCTCTCTGATTGCTGATTCTTTTATTTTTGTTTATCCAAAAGTCAAATTTAAGATTCCAAAGTGCTGCTTCCAGGCTGATCCCTGAGAACTCACCACTGGTTTTGTAGGGAACAGAGCAGAGGTCAGGAGATAGGAAGGGCAAAGTGGAAAGAATTTACTCAGATTTACTCTTGTTTTGTTTTCATGGAGTCTCCCTATAGCTGTGTTATGAATACATACAGTCAGTTACACAAAGCCCCGTGAAGACAGAATATAGGTTGGCCTCTGGTTTATGCCTCTGTAAGCCACACCTTTTGCAGTTTAAGATTTTTGGATGAATGTTCTCTTTCAGTAACACCTACAGTAATACCTACAGAGGACATGTGTACAGATAAAATAAAAATCGCTTGTTTTACTTTTAAATTTGTTTATTCTTCTGTTTGTCCCCAGTGCAAAAATGCACACTCTACCTGCAGTACCAAAACTCTCTCCTTTGCATCACAAAAAGCTGTGCTTCTTTCTCTCTGTCTGAATGCCACTATCTTTCACAGTTCCAGACTGAGCTCTTCCTCCACAAGGCCATCTTGGTCCAAATCAACCCAGGGAACTCTTGGTACAATGCCTGGCACACAGTAAATACTCGGGAGATCTTAACTGATAGTCTATTACTGAATATTGCAAAGGCTTCACAGCTTACTCACGCACCAATCACTGGCAGGTGAAACACTTCTTTTATTAAGATTCAGCATTATTTGCTTCACCCCTCGAGCATCTCCTTTAGTGAAGTGGTTGACTCCCTGCTTTTTCTCAAGAGCTTTTCATATGAGTCTAATGTGTAGTCAGAATTACAAAGCACAGATTTTTAAAAATATACTCATGTGGTTCTTTTCATTTCCAGTTGTGAACGTCTTCTCCATTCACTGGAAAATTCCCAAGATGCAGAGCTTTACATCGTTTATGCTTTATTGCATCTTCCCTGGTGTCCTGCATCTGGTGGCCATTTAGCGAGCTGAATGAATATTTTGTGGACTGAGCTACATCTATGGTGAGAAAACTCATTATAAATGAAGTGGTTAAGTCAGAAATAGGTGCTTTTGTTGATTACAGTAAACTTACATACTACTTCCTCTGTGCCCGGCACTTAACATGCATGGACTCATTTAACCCTCATGACAATCTTATGTGGTAGTCACTTTATTATCACCAACGGATGGAGTAGGACACTTGAAACTCAGAGATGCTAGGTGCTGTATATAAGGTGAAGCCAGGGCTCTAACCTTGACCTATGCATCACTGTGCTATCCATTCCTTGAGGGGACCAGCAGATACCACATTGCCTCCCACATAGTAGGAGATCAGTAATATATGCTGAAGGAAGGAGTAAATAAAAACTACAGTAGTCCTGGCCTTGACATATTACATTTTCACAGAGAAGAGGAAAATATGAAAAAATCTCAGTTGAGCTGTGGGCGGCATGGCTTCTAAGGGATAGGACTGGTGTCGCGGGTGTGTACACAGGGTGACTAGATGTCCTGCTTGCCTTGGCCTGTCCCAGCTGATGCCACTTGTAATTATTAATATGGTCCCCTTTTCAAATTCCTGGTTTAGATGAAAAATTATATCAACACCCTAAATCTAGAAATTGTGTCAAAAAAAAAAGAAAAAGAAAAGAAAAGAAAAGAAAAGAAAAGAAAAGAAAAGAAAAGAAAAGAAAAGAAAAGGCAGGCTCACAGGGCATGTGGGTGGCTCAGTTAGTCGAGTGTCTGGCTCTTGATTTCGGCTCAGATTATAATCTCACAGTTGTGAGATCGAGCCTGGTGTTGAGCTCCATGCTGAACATGGAGCTTCCTTGAGATTCTCTCTCTCTTCCTCTCCCTCTACCCCTCACCTCGTGCTCTCTCTCTCTCAAAATAAATAAACATTTTTTTTTTTAAAGGCAGGCAGAGGCACCTCGGTAGCTCTGTCGGTTGAGTGTCTGACTTTGGCTCAGGTCATGATCTCGCAGTTTGTGAGTTTGAGCCCCACGTCAGGCTGGCTGCTGTCAGGCTGGCTGCTGTCAGCCTGTCAGCACAGAGCCTGCTTCAGATCCTCTGTCCCCCTCTCTCTGCACCTCCTCCACTCATGCTCTCTCTCTCTCTCTCTCTCAAAAAATAAAACATTAAAAAAAAAAAAAGGCCGGCTCTCTGAATGCAAGGAGGTGTATAAGGAAATAATATTAGATTAATTGGTACTCTGTTGCCATCTACTTTTTCCCCCCTTGTGATGCATGAATATCATGATGGTTCAGTACATGTGTGTGCTGACTGCCCCTGTGTCTGCTTTGTGGGACTCATCCCAGGATCTCCTGCAGGTTTGGTGACTACCTGAGACTTCCTCAGACAGTTGGGGGTTTCAGCTCCTCTGCCTCATCCCCTCAGAAGCACATCCATGGTCATCACATCTCATGAGCTCCTTTTGAGTTTGTAAAATATATGCAGTGTACTGATGTATGTAAGATTATCACACATAAAACCAAAATATTTTCCTTAGTATTTACTAGTTTTGTCACATTGCTTGCTTGTTCTCTCTCCCTGTGCATAAAATCCCTTCTTCATAGAAAAAAAAATCACAAATAATATTAACCATACTGTTTGTTGTGGGGAATGTAGATTTATGACAAAGTAACAGGAAACCACTTCACAAATATAAAATTCCATGTAAATGTTCGAGAGAAATTGCTGCCAAGGAACATGTGCAGGTATAGCTCCAAAGACAATGTGTTAAACCAGTTTCCTGTATTAAACCAGTTTCTTCCTATTGACCTCCTGGGTCAGTAGAGCTTGAGTTCCTTTGCAAACCCATGTGAAGATACAAGTCCCCGAACACATACAGGCCAGGTGTTTTCCATAGGACAGTGGAATTTACCAGCTGGTACAACTTCCTTCCACTACTGTTCTGCCAAAACTCTAGTTACTGACCCTCAGGAAGGCATCTTCAGGGTCTGACTCTGCCCTCATTGGCGACAAGTCTAATGGCGGGGAGTGGGAGGGAGAAGAGGGGAAATTTTACTAGTATCCATGTACTGGAGCCTATTGTGAAAATTGGTATCTTAGTGTTGTAGGTAATGAGCTACCGTATACTTCGTCCTGACCTGTAAGATAATCCATTGTGGTGATTAAATATTATCAAAAAAGTGGGGGAGAGGGAGCTTAGGGAAATATGGAAAATGCTTTTAAATGGAATCATTTAATTATAGGCCTGAGGTTTCTGAAAGACTTTTCAGTCCAACTGACTCCAGAAATTATAAGCTGTACCCAAGGACTTCCAGTTAGTCGGAGAGGGCTGGGGCTAGAGCCAGGTGCCCTGGATCCTGAGATGCAGAGTGTTTTCCACTGATGCCTTTGAAGGGGGCCTTCAGCCTGCTTGGGGGGCAGGGTGCTGAAGGTCCTGTGGGTGAGGCTGCTGGGCAGGCCTTCTGCTTCATAGAACACCGCTTCTCCCATCAATAGCGCTGGCTGCCGCAGCCTGTCGGGGTCACTGCGGACTCTGGCCTGGGAAGGCTGGAGGGCCAGCGGATGGGATTCCAAGTAGCTAGTGAGTGATCAGAGGTGCTAGAGCATAAAAGAAAAGGGCTGTAGGAATCAGACTTACAGCTTATTAGAAAAGTCCCGTGGCTCCCAGCTCTTTTCAGATGTCTGTACCTTTCACTCATTTATGGCGCCGGTGGAAAGAAAACCAGAGCTGGCCATTCCCAAAACCTTTAAAACCGCCCCTCTGGAATCCTCTGGGTTTGCAGATGTAAATGCTAAAGGTCACTAAGGGCTTAAAGCACCCTTTTCTCTCCAGCCTCCTCTTCACCCCCAGGTGCCAAAGCCAGTTTGGGAGAATCACCTTCCAAGAAAACCAGGGGGACCAGCCTGCACCCACCTACTCACCACCCTACTGTCACCCCCACATAAGCCAGCTGCCTGGAGCTTTGGACTTTTGCAGCTTCCCTAGGTCTAGCGGCCTGAACTCTGGGTTTGGGGGAGGCCTCTCTTCCAGGCTGGTTGCTAAGGCCGGTGCCGACTCCAGGCCTGTTATCAGGAGGATAGTTTAAACAAGGCCTTATCGCTGTGTGTTCAATCAAGGTTTATGAGGGCTGATAAAGATGTCACCTAGTTGCTTCGTGTGTTCATTAAAACTCTATTCCCTGGCGGGAATGGAAATGCGAAGGTGTTTGTTTTTGTTTTTGTTTTAACAAAATTTTGGGAATAAATACATGTTCTTTTGTTAAATGTAGCACTTGAGGACAAGCTCATCTGTGTAGTCAAATCCATTTTTGCCAGCAAGGAGGGCAGTTCCCCTGCGAACAACACATGAGGCTTCACAGACACAACACTGTCTCTGATACCGTAGGTTATCATAAGTGCTTCTTTAATAATTCAATAAACGTCACTACCTTTGGTTCAGGTGCACCAATAAGCCATTGTGTGCTTTTAATTTTGTGTCCTTTTGTATTCCTGGATCATTATAACAAGAAAGATATTTGCTTTAGCGTTTTTTTAATAAGAGATTTCTAACCAAATATGTTTTACATAGTCCCCCTTTCTATGAGTTTTTTCCTTCTGTTAAAAAAAAAAAAGCAAACTTGCCCGTATTACCTTTATTCACCCATAATTGTGTATCCATAATCAGAGCCGCAGGGAGCATAAAACAAGCATAAGAAATAGTCCCTGCTTAGAAGAGCTTTTGTACTGTGTGGGTTTGTTACTGCTCTATGCTGAGCCAGATGTTGACCCCCACCTTGCATGTGAACTGTCTCCGTGGCTCATTCAATATACTTTCTATTTATTAACACTAAGGCAGAATTGCAGAATCGAGGATAAGAAGTGATTTAACTCTTCAGGCCCCGCCCCCCCTTCTCTGCTCTCTGTTCAAAAAGTGCCAGGGGCACCTGGGTGGCTTAGTTGGTTGGGAGACTTTGGCTCAGTTCATGATCTCGGGTTCATGGGTTCGAGACCCACATTGGGCTCTGTACTGCCAGCTGGGGCCTGGGGCCTGTTTCAGATTCTGTGTCTCCCTTTCTCTCTGCCCCTCTCCTGCTGGCGCTCTGTCCCCCTCTTTCTCAAACATAAACACTGAAAAAAAATTTTTTAATTAAAAAAAAGTGCCGTTGCTTTTTAAACTTTTTATTTTAAATTGTGGTAAAATACACATACCATAATATTTACTATCTTAACCATTTTTAAGTATACAGCTCAGTAATATTAAGTATATCAGACTGTGGTGCAACCAATTTCCAGAATTTGTCATTTTGCAAATCTGAAACTCTATACCCATTTATCAATAGCTTCTGATATCTCTCTTCCCACTAGCCCCTGGTCAGCACCATTTTACTCTGTTTCAATGAGTTTGACTATTTTAGATACCTCATGTAAGTGGAGTCATGCAATATTTGCATGAGACGGTAACATCATTGTTTTCTTATTTGCATAAGACGGTTACATCATTTTTTTCTTGGTTCATACTTTCTTAGCATGTGTTTATTTTTTTTTTATTTTTCAACATATCTGGGTCTTTTTGTTTTAAGTAGCTCTCTTGTAGCCAACATATTTTTAAACCTGATTTTTAAAATCTACTCCTAGAGTCTTTTAATTGGTGAATTAATTTTTTTTTAAGTTCTACTGTATTTATCTTCATTATTTCTTCACGTATTTCCTGTTTTTCATTAAAACAACTTCTCTCCTTCTGGGCCTCTTATTAGACATTGACATATATTTTATCTTTTAAATCTCTTTTAACTTTTCTTGGGGCACCTGGGTAGCTTAGTTGGTTGAGCATCCCACTCTTGATTTTGGCCTAGGTCATGATCCCAGGGTTGTGGGATTGAGCCCCACATCGTGCTCTGTGCTGAGTGGGGAGCCTGCTTGGGATTCTCTCCCTCTCCCCCTCTGTCCCTCTCCCCCACTCATGTGCACTCTCTCTCTCTCTCTCTCAAATAATAATAAGAAAAATTTCTTAACCTTTCTTGAAATGTGTCTTTATCCTTTCCTGTTGCCTACTGGGAAAGTTCCTCTACTTAATTTTGCTAATTCTTTCTTCTGTTATTTTTTTCTATCTACTGTGCTCCTTATTTCAATTTTTATGTATTTTGTATTTAACTTTTCTGCCGTCTTCATGTTATGATACTAAATTCTTATTTTATGGCTCTAATATAATCCACTATTTCCTTATGTATAGGTATAATGCACATTTTAAATTCTTCATCTGTTTTTCTTTTCCATTCTGCTTTACCTGGTATATATTATTTAGCTTACTATTTGTCAATTAAAGAAGTTCTTCTCAAGTATCTATTTGTGCTTGTGAGTTTGTGTACACCTGAAAATAGCTGCTGTTTCTGGTAATGTGTTTGGCGTAAAGTATGAAGACCAGACCATGGGACAAGTCCCTCTTTGTAAGAATTAGGGAGAGGGGAATAGTAAACTCCATGGCATAGAGCACCATAAAACCACTGTTGATTGTTCCTTTTTCAGGAATGATCTCTACCAGGCAACTCTGCTTCAGGAATTCTTTATTCTTAGAAATAAGCAGCACTGGGTAAAGCCAATTTCTTTAGTTGGTAGTATCTTAGCCATGGGGTCAGTCCAGATCTGTTTTAATCGGTACCTCACTCCAGTAGGACATCTGTGCTACCTCACAGAGAATATTGTTCACAGAGAATATTATTCACAGAGAATATTGCTATTCTAACGTGGGGCAGTGTGCGCTATTGCCGCTAACCTCTTTGGAGATGAATGAAATATGAAGTTTTATTTTAACGTTTTACTTAAAACAAAATATGTAACATTTTGTTTATGGTATATATGTATATACTTAAAGTGTACGCCTGCTTATTTCAACAAATTAAGCGTTCAGACAACTCTAAACTTCATATTCTTCCTTTATTCATCATCAGTCTCTGAAATAATTGATAGAAACACTTTTTTTCCCAAATATATTGTTATAGAAGTTTCTATCTATCAAATAATTATTCTCAACCTGTTGTTTTAAAAGAAAGCATAGTATTCATAGCAATCTGTCCAGATATTTATAAATTAATTCACTTTTTCCTAGGTAAATACTATTCTGTGATATGGATATTCCATCACTTATTAGTCAATTCTTCTGCTGACAGACATGCTATTTTTCCCCCAGGTTTTGTAAATATAAACAATACTGCAACAAATATCCTTGGATCTGTTAGATGCAATAGATGGAGTCCAGAAATAGTCCAGCAAATATAGCAATCTGACATATCATAGAAGTAGTATTTAAATTCAGTGAGGAAAAGATGATTTATTTATTTATTTATGATTTTATTTTTAAGTAATCTCTACATCCAACGTGGGGGTCCAAACTGACAACCCCAAGATCAAGAGTCATATGCTCGGGGCAGGTGGGTGGCTCAGTTGGTTGAGTGTTTGACTCTTGATTTCAGCTCAGGTTGTGATCCCAGAATCGTGAGACTGAGCCCTGTGTTGGGCTCCATGTTGAGCATGGAGTCTACTTAAGATGCTTTCTCTCTCCCTCTGCCTCAGTCCCCCACTTGTGCATGCTCTCTCTCTTTCTCAAATAAAAAAGAAAGAGAGAGAGAGAGTTGCATGCTCCACCGACTGAGCCAGCCAGGTGCCCCAAGATGATTTATTTCATAAATAATACTGGCATAAGTAGCAGTTTCCATATGGGACAAAAAGTATTATTCCTTTGTTACATTGCATACAGAAATAAGCTCCAGATACAATACTTAAATGTAAACAAATAAAAATATAATGAGAAAATTTAGAATACTTATATAATTTTGGAACTGGGAAAAATTTTTAAAGAAATGTTGGAAACCTGAAAATAATAAAGGGGAGAAGAAGTGAACAGATACAAATCTATAAAAATGTTTAAAGCTTTGTATCTCCATATGACACAGATAACTCTAAAATTTTTTTCTGCATGTCATCTTAAGGTCAAAGAAATGTTCAGGTCCTGGATTTTGTCTGTTGAGTACTGGTGAAATCTTATTATTACAAAGTCTACATAACTATATCTGTATATCACTATACCTAACTATCTACATCTACATAACTGTAGATATAGTTATAATGGGATTTTGGTCTAAAGATTATGTCTCTTGAAATCACATTTCTATAGTCTGGAAATTGAACAGACCCTATAAGCAATTCTTAATTGGAGAGTATCATGAGGAAAAAAGTTGCATAGTTCATACTACTCTGAGTTCTGTGTGTGTGTGTGTGTGTGTGTGTTGAAGTTTCCTTTAGAGGGGATTTTGGAAATTTCATTCAATAAGTAATGGGGTGGAATGATGGCTGAAGAGAATTTAAGAGTAATTAGGGTTCTTTTGTTTGACTTTTAGGTAGCAAAATATTTAGTTGTGGCTGACATGCAAATATACATTGGGATATTTCTTTTAAAACGGGGACTTTGTTAACAGACACCAGATTTTTTCCTCTTTGTTCCAGATGATTAACTGTAGTAAGTGGAGCAAAAAAGTATTGATTTGCCCCATTGATACAATAAAGGAGCATTCACTCTTTTAAATCTTCAGAAAGACATTTATTGCCCTAATTCACTAAGGTCAATGGTTATAAATGAGGATGTTTCCTCCTAAAGTTAGGTTTATAACCAAAATCTTGTTTAATCAGGAACCTTAAAGATGATCTAGCTCTAGTCCAATCTCATCTGTAGATGGTGACGCTGGGACCAGGGGATTAAGTAACTTTTCAGAGTTATGAATAGCAGTGCCAGCAGTCGAACCTCCAGGTGTTGTTATCTTGACAGTGAACCAGGCCATCAACAATAGCTGGCAGGAAAGACTAGTGCCAAAGGCATTGTCTCAAAAACCCTTAAATTAGGAATATAATCATTGTCTCCCTAAAGATTTCCTACTGTCATACCAGATGATAATTTATGGGCAATACCCACCTCCTGACATCTTCTGTTGCTTTCTTGAAGAGTCTACTGAAACTAGATGTCTGCAAGGCAATATCCCGACTCTATATGCCCTGAGTCCTGACACTTCAAATGTCAATGTTTGTGTGCATTTGGGCAGTTGTTGACTGAACAGATCAGAAAGAAGTGACATACAGGATTTGATTAGGCAGCACACAAAGAGGGGATTACTTGTTTCATACATTTGTGTTGAAATGACCTACTTAATTTCAATAATATTGTTATCCTAGTAGAATGTACTTGGGTTTCTGATTCAAAGTAAATTGTGATTCATTCACACATCAAGTTCAAAAGGCATAAAATGGAGGTGAGGAAGTAGAAAAAGCAAGTGGACACTTTTTTGTTGTTGTTGTTGTTTAGAAAAGAGACTTGGCTGGGGAGCTAATTAGGAGGAGGTGTGTATAAGTTTGCATGGGCTCGAGGAGGAAAAATTATATGATGCACATTGGGTCCCCCACAAATTGCTGCATTCTTTCTCATAACAGTATAGGTCAGAGCTTTTCAAATTCAAATTCTGTTGGGACAAAATTATATCCTGTCGATTTAATATCTCATGTATCTGCCCTTTGTCTTTTGTCCCTTCTGCTAAGTCTGTATCTTAGGTATTCATCCTCTCCTGCCTGGAAAATTTCAAAGGTCTTCTCATTAGTCTCCCTGTTGGTGTCACTCCTCTTACTATCCATTTTCTATGCTGCCTCCAGTATGAGATTTCCAAAAATGCAAATTCCATTCCATTACATCCTTGTTTGGAATCCTTTGGTGCTTGCCAACTGCCCACAGGCTAAGGTTCAAAATTCTTAGCCTGGGGGCGCCTGGGTGGCTCAGTCGGTTTAGGGTTTAGCCTCTGACTTTGGCTCAGGTCATGATCTCGCAGTCTGTGGGTTGGAGCCTCACTTCAGGCTCTGTGCTGACAGCTCAGAGCCTGGAGCCTGCTTCAGATTCTGTGTCTATACCTCTCTCTCTCTGACCCTCCCCCACTCTCACTCTGTGTCTCTCTCTCTCTCTCAAAAATAAATACACATTGGAACAAATTTTAAAAAATAAAAATGAAAAAAAAAATTCTGCGCCTGGTAGTTAAGTAAGTTCTGGTCCCTGCCTTCCCCTCCACCTGCATCTGTCGTTGTGCTCCCCGGTTACGCCACACTTCATTCATCGTTCACTAAGTACAGCTCTACTGAGTGTCCACTATGTAGCAGGGCATATTCCTAGGATGTGACAGGAGAAAGACAACTGAGTCTTCTAGTTTCTATCATGAATGTAGGAAAGCAAACACAAACCACACACCCTTTTATGACTGATTGCTCACGCTGTTTCATAACCTAATGTAATTTGAAGTAAAAAGATCCTTGTTTAACACAGTTAGGAGAGTGAAAAGACAAGCCGCAGACTGGGAAAAAATCTTTGCAAATCACATGTCTGATAAAAGATTTGTATCCAGAATATGTAAAGAGTCTCAAAACTCAATGATAAGAAAATGAACAAACCAATTTAAAAAATAGGCAAAAGATTTGGACTCTTTACCAAAGATCTATGATGGCAAATGAGCACATGAAAAGATGTTCATCATCATTAGTAAATTAACGCCACAAAGAAGTATCACAGCTATTAGAATGGCTAAAGTTAGAAAACCAAACCAAAGCCCTGACAGTACCAACTGCTGGTGAGGATGGGAAGCAACTGGAACTTTCATGCAATGTTGGGGGGAACGCAAATTGGTGCAGCCACTTTGGAAAAACGGTTTCATAGTTCTCATCAAGTGACACTTAGGGTTACTGTACAACTCAGCGACCACACTTCCAGGTATTTAACAGATAAAGTGAAAGCTTATGTTCAAACAAAAACCTTTATGTAAATGTTTGCCCCCAACTGGAAAAAAAACCCCAAATGTACTTCAACTAGCGAAGGATTATCCATCCCATGGAAAACTACTCAGCAAGAAAAAGAAATGAACTCCTGATATACACACTACTATAGATGAATCTCAAGTGCATTATGCTGAGTATAAAAAGCCAGGGCTTAAAAGTTATGTACCATATGATTTCATTTTTATGACTTTCTGGGAAAGATAAAATTGTATGAACAGGAAACAGCTCAATGGCTGTGAGGGCTGAGGACAGGGAGTGTTTGTGTACAAAAGGGTCTGCGGAAGTATTTTGGACTGATGGAACTGTTCTATATTTTGATTGTAGAAGAAGCAATATGATTACATGATACATTTGACGAAAGTTACAGAACTGTGCACTAAGAAGGGTCAATTTTAATGCATGCAAATTTTCTCTCAATGAAAATAATGATCCTTGTTTAAATAAAAGAACCAATGAAGGTGCCTGGGTGGCTCAGTTGGTTAAGCTCAGTTGGTTAAGCATTCCACTTCAGCTCAGGTCATGATCTCACAATTGGTAGGTTCAAGCCCCACATCGGACTCTGTGCGGACAGCTGGGAGCAGGCAGATTCTGTGTCTCCCTCTCTCTCTGCCCACACCCCCTGCCCCCCGCCCCATGCTCTGTCTCTCAAAAATAAACATTACAAAAAATTCTTTTAATGTATATATATGAAACAAAGAGGTGTGCCTGTCCAATTTCAACATTTTGTCAGTTCCATTCTGGCATTTGCATTGAGTTGTGCTGTACATTAGGGAAAATCTTGGGTCGTGGGTGTGTGGTGTCCAGTCCTTTCTTCCCTGGGGGAGCAGAACATTTAGCGAGCTGAGAGAACCTTTCAAAAGGAGCCCCCATATTCATATCCAACTTTGTATCCACTCAACCCTGACTCTTTAGTTCAGGAGCATGTTGAATAATCTGACCCGGGTAATTTATTAAATTTGAAAGATAAATCAATAGGCCATCTTTTTTCTTTAATCTCATTAAATTAGCCATTCTGATGCATTTTAGGGATTATTTTCTGTCTTGCAAACTAACGACTTTTCCAAAGGAAATGAGTTAGCCTCTCTCAACTCTTAGCTTAGAACGTCCTTCATTGTTCTTTCTGGGTTTCCTTTCTTTTCTCTGGGGTTTCTGGTTTCTACTGAAGATTCCAGGGGAAAATGTAGATGTAACTGGTAGGAAAATTACTTATTGTTCCATTCTTCCGTCCCCCTTCCAGATGATGGTCCTGGGTTTTGCTTCAGGAATTGTGATCATCCTGCTCACAGCAGCCTGGCTGAAAGGCTTAGTAAATGGTTCCAAGGACATCTTAACTCCAGAGCAAGCAGCTGATTTTCATTTTCCCTGAACATGCTGTCTGTTTCTTGCTGTTGGGTTTGGATAAACCACATATTAAGAACCCAGTACTAAATAAACAAAAATATAATTCTAACATAGAGAAATACTTTGGTTAAGCATGAACATTTTCCACATTTCCTAGGTTCTTTCTCAATTAAAATGAAAGGGAAAGGAGGTTAGTTCTTAGACTCTAAATTACTACTTTGTTTGTTTTAATTTTCTTGCGTTTTTTGGGGTGGGGGAGGAAAGGACATCAGTTAAAACTAAGGAAACCTGAGGTTGCTTGGGTGGCTCAGTCAGTTAAGTATGGGACTCTTGATTTCAGCTCACATCATGATCTCACAGTCATGAGATTGAGCCCCAGGTTGGGCTCTGCACTGAGTGTGGAGCCTGCATGGGATTCTCCCTCTCTCTCTGCTCCTCCCCCACATGCACACACACTCTCTCTCAAAATAATAAACATTAAAAAAAAAAAAAACTAAGGAAATCTGAATACGTATGGAGTTTAGTTATTAATAATGTATCAGTATTAGCTGACTAATTATAACAAATGTTATCATATTAAAAAATTATTTTTAATGTTTATTTATTTTTGAGAGAGAGACAGAGCACAAGCGGGGGAGGGACAGAGTGAGAGGGAGACAATTGGAAGCAGGCTCCAGGCTCTGTGCTGATAGCTCAGAGCCTGATGTGGGGCTTGAACCCATAAACTGCGACATCACGACCTGAGCTGAAGTTGGACGCTGAGCCAACCAGGCTCCCAACAAACGTTATCATATTAATGTAAGATGTTAATAATAGGGGAAACTGGGTGCAGGATATAAGGAAACTGTAATATCTTCATGATTTTTGTAAACCTAAGACTGTTCTAAAAAGTAAAGTTTATTTTTATTTATTTATTTATTTTTTAAATTTTTTTTTTTTCAACGTTTATTTATTTTTGGGACAGAGAGAGACAGCATGAACGGGGGAGGGGCAGAGAGAGAGGGAGACACAGAATTGGAAGCAGGCTCCAGGCTCCAAGCCATCAGCCCAGAGCCTGACGCGGGGCTCGAACTCACAGACCGTGAGATCGTGACCTGGCTGAAGTCGGACGCTTAACCGACTGAGCCACCCAGGCGCCCCTAAAGTTTATTTTTAAAATAATCAAAACTTAACAGAGGGTCTAAGACAATGCAAATACCTGTGTCCTACCCATGAGCCCATTTAAAAAAAAAAAGATTCAAGGAAGTAATTTTGTTAAATTAGAAGTGAATCTAAAAAAGAAAACCACTCATGTAGTAGTGTACCTTTAATATTCTGTATTATTATATCTTATGATACAGAAAATGCTGGTGAGCAAAGAAGTAAAACTTTTAATTAATTCCAGAAAGGTTTTGTTGTGTTGCATAATATATTAAACAGTCTATCAGTAAAATCTTTACTGCTATCAATGTACGGGAGAAAGGATTGGGGAGAGTGCTAAGATTCTTTACATTTTGCAGGGAAAGTAAAAATATTGATTACACATAGATGTTTATAAGAAATATAAAATGATTATGTACTTAAAAACCAAATGACTACTGGAGCAGTTGTTCTCAAAGTGTCTAACGTTCTTGCTTTAGTCAAGTATAATTTTAATCTATTTTCTCCAAGTTGAATTTAGAATTTCCCAAGATGCATCCGGGTTCAGTTCCATTGAAACAAAATCTCTCCAACCTTAATTCTTTCTACATTAAGATAAGACCAAGATTTCTCTGTGAGAGTAAACAAGAGTATTCACTGTCCAGAGCAGCACAGAAGAGAAAGCTGAAGGGCCTCCTTCCCGCCCCATCCCAGTTTAATTACCCACGGTGGAGGGGGTGGGGCAGAGGCCAGGACACAGCGTTTCCTGGAGCCCTGCACCCTCATTGAAGGGCTTGCGAGCACTTTCCCTTCCTGCAGTGAAGGCCAGCATTCTTTCACAATTCCACAGCTGACCCTGCTGCACAGATTAATTTATTTTTCCTGAATCCATCTTGTCAGAAAAATTCCAGGGCCAGAAACTCAGCTATTTCCAAATCAACCTTTCACCCTGGTGTTTCCCAGTGATGTTCTTAAGGAAGTGAGAAATTTGGTTTGTTTCAGACCAGGTGACTCGGCTGACCCAGAATGGCTTGCGGGTAATTCTCCTGCCACAGGCGCCTTGAGTAGACCACTCTGTGAACCAGTTTTTTTTTAATGAAGCCAGTGAGATGGCTGTTCAAAAAGGGTCATTTTGAACATTTAAAAAAAATGTTTATGTATTTTTGAGAGACAGAGAGTGTGCACAAGAGTGGGAATGGCAGAGAGAGAGGGAGACACGGAATCGGAAGCAGGTTCCAGGCTCTGAGCTATCAGCACAAAGCTCCACATGGGAGATCATGACCTGAGCTGAAGTCTGATGCTTAACCAACTGAGCCACCCAGGTGCTCCTTGACCTGAACATTCTTACTTGTCCACGACTGCTTCAATCTCAAGGTCAGCCAAATCCAATGTTCACCAAGAGATTTTCTCCAAGCACTGACTTTAATGGGTGTTGGCATGTTTCCTTCTAAGGTTTAAGCTCCTGGCCATACATGTTTGGAAACCTCACACGGTGCTTAACGTAACACCTAACATACATTTGTTCACAAGGACTTGGGGACTATTCAGCAGTCTCCCCAAAGCGTGGAACTGTTTCATTTTCTTTTGGAGCATAGATCTCATTTGTGGGCAAGTAGGTGTCCTCCTAGCTTCAGAGGCTTTGAACTCTCTGGGTAAGCTTGGTTGGGTGTGCCCAGATTTTCACCCCCATTACGATGATCTCCTGGCTTAGTCTAAGGACCCCCTAGCAGATGAACTTAGAGCTCTTGTTTTCTTTGCCTGCCTATATTGGTCTCTGCATTCCCCGTGTCACTACCATTTAATGGTATTGACATTGATAATGATAATGATAATGGCAAGAAGCATACTAGGTTCTGTAGGCAGAATAGTGTAGTATGGATTCTGTGGGCAGACTACCTAGTCTGTTTACATTCTGTCTGTGTTGCTTCCTAGTTGTGTGAACTTAGGCAAGTAGTCTGACCACTCTGTGCCTCAGTTTTTCATTTGTAAAACCAGAATAAGGGTTTCTATTTCATAGGAGAATTATAAGTTAATGCATGCAAAGCTCTTTTTTTTTAAAGATGCCATTTGGCTGATCGAAGTATTTTATTTAAAAATTTTTTTAAATTTAAATTCAAGTTAGTTAACATACAGTGTAGCATTGGTTTCAGAAGTAGAACCCAGTGATTCATCACTTACATATAACACCCAGTAATGTATGCAAAGTTCTTAAAATTTCTGTTATTATTGGTGGTATAGCTACCATTTATTGAATGCTTGCTAAGTGTCAGGTAGTAGTAAGAGCATCTCACATGTTATTTATTTATTTGGTTTTATTTTTAAGTTTATTTTTTGAGAGAGAGAGAGAAAGAGAGAGAGCCATGTGGGGGAGGGGCAGAGAGAGAATTCCAAGCAGGCTCCACACTTAGTGCAGAGTCTCATGCAGGGCTCTATCTCATGATCATGAGATCATGACCTCAGCCAATATCAAGAAGGGGATGTTTAACTGATGGAGCCACCCAGGGGCCCCTCACATGTTATTTTATTTAATTCCTTACAGTGACCTTCTGAGATGAATATCCTTATACCCATTTTATAGGCAAGGAAATTAAGGATCACTAATTTACTTGGATCAATTGCTAATAGGTGGTAGAGACAGAATTCAAATCCACAGCTGACTGCATCTGCAGCCTTGCCCTTAACCAGTTTGCTACTACTTCTTCTCATACTAATGTGATTCTTTTTTAGTCTGGATTCGGAGGGAAATACAGACCCCTATTATTTTTCTCATCTTCCATGACCTTTATTCTCCCGTCACAGATGGCAAAATACCTTGACGACATCTTGGAGAAAAGTGGAAGCTGAGACAACATCTCAGTCACAGCTTCGGAGGTCTTCAGGATGGCTGGATGGCTCAGGGAGGTGGGCATTTGTGATGGTTAGGCTGTCTGGGGTTGGTGGAGACTTTGGATGGCAGAGGAGATTGGGTGCTTAACTTTGGTCTTTATTTCTAAATTGCTCCTATGACCAGTTAATCAAGCTGTTGCAGAATATGTGATACTCATCCTTCTACAATCTAATCAGCTTATGGTAACTGACACAAGTCAGATAGATCTAGGCTTAAATGTTTCTTTCTGCCATACTAAGAAAACCCAGAAAGTTGTTTTAACTTCTCTGAAGTTTTCTGAGAAGAAAAACACTTTGATTGATCAGGCTTTCGAGGGAATTAGAAAATGTGTTATGGCTCTTGGTAGACATTCCTAAGTATTTCTTTCTTTGGTTCCAATCTAGAGCTGCAAGTGTTGATGAGACTTTCATAATGAATAACAGAAGGTTGTTTTTTTTTATTATTATCAGACTAACCCTTTATCACTAAGTAGAAAACATCCAGTGAGTGTCCTCCAGACCCACATGATAACTGAGTGCTAGGCAGGCACTGAACAAAATACATAATAATCCTCCCTACTCTCGTGTAGGGTGGGCATTGTCTCGAGTTTGCACAGGAGAATCAGGTTCAGAGAAGCGATCTGTCCAAAGTTATATAGCTGGTTAGTGGAAGAGTCAGGATCGATCCTCATGACTCTAAAGCAGTGCCTTTTCTCCATGAAAGAGCAAAAATGCCATTCATTGATTCATTAATTTGTCAAACATTTGTTGTTAATTTGCTATGTGCTTGGCACAGTTTTAGAGGCTATGTGTGTAATACAAAGAAACACACGTGGGAATGTACACTGTGATTGAAGAAACAATCACATACATATCACAAACTTAATAGCCTGAACTCTGCCCCCTTCTCACTGTAAAACACTTGAAAATTCTGGATTTAAAAAAACCCAATATTTTAAATTGCATAAATGAACTCATAAAATGTAAAGAAAACCCCCAAGTTCCAAACAAAACAAAACAAAGCAAAACAAAACAAAAAACCAGAGGAAACTGAAAAAACAACCTGGTTGGCATTTGAGTTAATGTTTGGGTTCTCCTGAGACAGGATTTGTGGTCTTCTTAACCTAGAGGTGTGGCTTTTGTTACCCAAAGATTGGAGGGGACCTGCATAAATCTGGGACACTCAGGGGGCCATACTTTCAATGAAATGATTGAATTGAAGAGAGAAATTAACCCACCAGCAAAGAAAGACAAGGAGGAGCTTGGCTTAGAATAGGTGGAATAAAATGTGTCCTGTGAGAATTTGTGACTATAGATGCCTCACAGGGGTTTGGGGTTTAAACTCATGCTACTGATGTGGTCCAGGAGTGCCCCCACCCCAAGCCAACTGGCTAATGCAAAAATAGTGCTTCAGTGATATTACTCCTGGGGCACCTGGTAGAAGCAAATGCAAAATGGATGTGGTGAAATGTACTGTCATCCCTGGCTGCACAGGATTCACAGGCAAAGCCCCATAGAATATGAGCTCACAATCTCAAGTCCCCAACACACACACACACACACACACACACACACACACACACACTATGCCATGCACCAGCACACGGAGTGTCTGTGGAAGATGCCACAGAGCAGAAAAGTTTGAAGACTTGGTGGGTGGGACTTTAAAGGTTGACGTGGTTCTAGGTCTGGCTGCAAATGGACAAGCTGGCGTCCTCAGTGTGAAGATCAGCCTGCACCAGGGTAAGGAGGTGGGTCTTGGCAAGCTGTGCTTAAGGACAAGCGGTTAAGACTAGCAGGAGCTGAAGGTTTTGTTTAAGGGTCTGCGAAGGATAAAACTAAAATATAAATGAAGGCCAAGTTGTCAAGGGCTTTGAATGTCTTACCAAAGGTGGAGAGGTGACATGATGAAAATGTTAAAGAAATCTTTCCAGAATGTCTGGGGATGCTTAGAAAATGCAAGAAAGAGGATAGAATGGAGGGCCAGGGTTAGTATCTGGTGGGACACATGGCAGGTTGGGCAAATGGATAAGGAAAGGGCATAGCCTGATTTGGGAGAGCCAGAGGAAAACATATAGACTCCCTTTATTTAATCCAGAAGTTTCAAACTGTGTCCTGCAGAATGAACACACTCCTCTGAGATACCTCGGGGTGGCCAACGTGAGAGAAGAGTTTGCTTCTTTTATTTCATGCAGTTTGGGCCTACATAACAATTCATTGGGAAAAACAATTTTGCAGCTTTGAAAAAAAAAAAGTAGAGCTTAAAAACTTATTTTTTTAACAAATCTTTTTTTTTTAAAGTTTATTTATTTTGAGAGAAAGAGAGAGAGAGAGGGAGAGCAGGGGAGGGTCAGAGAGAGAGAGAGAGAGAGAGAGAGAATTTCAAGCAGGCTCTGTGCTGTCAGCATAGAGCCTGACACAGGGCTCAACCCCATGAACGGTGAGATCATGACCTGAGCTGAAACCAAGAGTTGGATGTTTCACTGACTGAGCCACCCAAGTGACCCAAAACTTATTTTATTTTTTTTAAAGCAAAGGGGTACGCTAAAGTCCAGACCAAAATATTCTAGGTGAGAAGGTATTGGGATGGTCTAGTTCTACCTATAGAGAATCGTGCACCATTAGGTGCTTAATACTTAATCCTCTTTTGGGAGGAATGTGATAATAATTGGTCAGCTTCTGCAGATAGCTCAGTGCAGCATATTGTTGGCTTCACAGAGGTCATCCCCACCCCTCCCAGATCCCCCAGAACCCTGGCCAAATCTAAAGGAAACCCCCAGGTGTGGTGAGACCTGTCCAACCACCTGAGGACGACTGGCATCAAAACTGGGACTCTGTAATCCCCAGAATTGGTGGAGTGCAAAGTCCTGTGCTGGGGATGGCACATTTACAGGTGACGAGAAGGATCCCTTTGTCTGGATGAATCATCTTTTCCCTTTTGCCAGGGCTGTAATTTCCGCTCTGCAGCCCGGAGAAGGCCAAGGAGTTTGAGCCTGAGCAGAAAGAAAAGTAAAGTAAAGGAGTTTCGTGTCAGGGTGTGAGGGCTTTGTTAGCCCCTTGGCAGCTGAAGTAAAATGAGCAGGGGCACAGGGGAGTTGGGGCCTTGAGTTGGGCGGAAACTGCTAGAAGATGCAAATTGATAAATAAACATTAAAACAATGAGGCTCTCCTAATCCTCTGACAAAGGACAAATTGCTAATCTAACCTCCCCGCCAGGATGGCTGCCTCAGTTGAACAAAGGCGGCTTTTATAGTTTATGTTTTATTTGTAAACTGACAGCGGCTGGTCAGTTAAATGGATTTTCTCTCACCTGCCTCTGAGGGGGTGGGGAGGTGGCAGGTAATGCTTTCTTTCTCTACAGGGCTCAGGGAAATGGTCACCTGATCTGACCAGGAAAGGCCTTGGAGGATGTGCCAAATTTTAGCCACTTTAGAGTAACTGCTAAATTGCTCGTCAACAATGGGGCCAGTGTCTGACGGGGAAGGGCTGGGGAGTGGCGTGCCTTTCCAGCTAATAATTCATGAAGGGCCTCCAGTTTCCTAGCCTCTCTCCAGCCTTCCAATTCCGGGGCTGGATGCCTTCTCTGGGAAAGGTGGCTGTGAGCACACATTGGTGCTGGTAATTCTGAAAGGTGTCTGTCACCCAGGCTCCTTCCTACGGGAGGCAGGCTGCCTCCTCCATTTCCTCTGAAGAACTGTCACCCTGGTCCAAGGTGTCAGCTCGCTCATTATTCCAGCTGATCCACAGAGGAGACCTGACACTCGGATCTGACACCCACACCCACAACCTGGGGAAAATCACAGATACGTCCCGTCTCCAGGGGCCTCTGGCCTCCGTTACCCGCTCCTCAGTCTGCCTGTTGTCATCCACTTCTGCCTCAAATGTCAAGGCTGGGTCCTAATGGGACTTGAACTCAAAAACCGTGAGATCATGACCCAAGCTGAAATCACGAGTCGGATGCTTAACTGACTGAGTTACACAGGCACACCAAGGTTTTCTGTATTTTTTTTCACTACAACTGGCAGGCCTACTCAGCCTCAGGCATGCGCTCCATGATCGCTCATAGTAGCTGTCACTTGTTGAGGTTTACTGGGCCAGGAATAGTTGCCATGCATTTTATATGTATTATCCCTTTAAAACCTTATGTTGATGGTCGGAGGTAGGAATTACCATCTCCATTTTTATGGCTAGGGAGCCTGGAGTTTGGAAGCATTGAGAAACAGCCCAAGGTCATCCAGGAGGAATTGGTAGAACAGTCCTTTGAACTCAAGTCTGTCTAACTTAGAGACTGCTTCCTGGGGAGACACAGATTTGGGTTCAACATACAGGGCACTTTGGATCAGATAAAAATGTCTGAAATTGGGTTGGGCCTCATGAAGCGTGGCACATTTCTTATCGGCGGTGATGGCCAAGTAGAAACTGGGAGTGCGGCTTGTTGTAGACCTAAGGTTTGGATCAATGTCCTCTGAAGCCTTTTCTTTCTGAGCAGGCTGAAAACCTCCTTTGCTATCGTTCAGAGAATTATATGCACGTATGTGCATTCTGCAGTGAGAAGTTTTAGTTTATCTGTTTTTTCTTTTGGGAACTGTGGCTGAACAATCCAAGGACAGGACCAGCCCCATTGGAAGAAGTGCTAGTTTCATCATTACTGAGGTATGATTTCAGTACCATATTGCAAAGAACAGAGCCCTTAGCTTCTGTTCAAGTTATTTGTCTCCAAGTCTGATCCTACTCACAGACCTTTCTGAACTGGAAGTAGATTCATGTCACGAACTCCCAATTTTCAAACAGAAAACAATTTTAAGCGACTTCTTATGTAGCAGGTTTATATTTACAGTTAGAGAGGGGCACCTGGCTGGCTCAGTTGGTGGCACATGCAACTCTTGATCTTGGGTTGTAAGTTTGGGCCCCACATTGGGTGTAGAGATTACTTAAAAATAAATCTTTAAAAAAATTAGAGCTAGAAACATTCATATTAGAGGTTTACTTTTGAGATCTTGGAGTTAAGTTCTGCTTAAGTTAAGGGGATCTGGAGTTAAAGATCTTCCTGCAGTGCCTCTATAATGAGGGATTTATTAATTGCTATTTTGTGTAGTGAATTATCAACACTTGTAAGAAATATCCAACTACTAAAACAGGGTGCCAGATATGATATATAACAGCTTAAATGACAGTAGAAACAATCTCTCCTAGGACTTATCTGTAGAGTTATTGCAGAGGGTGGTGCTGGGGAGTCTCCTCGAAATACGGTGCCCACAGGTATCACAGTAGGAGCCAAGAGAACATGGTGGAAAGCAGAAGTCTGAGTGATGAGGGGATCCTGGGTGGCTCAGTCAGTTAGGTGTCTGACTTCGGCTCAAGTCATGATCTCTCAGTGTGTGAGTTCGAGCCCTGTATCGGGCTCTCTGCTGCAGTGTGGAGCCTGCTTTAGATCCTCTCCCTTGCTTACTCTCTCTCTCTCTCTCTCTGTCAAAGTAAATAAACTTAAAAAAAAAAAAAGAGAGAGAGAAACACCTAAAAAAAAAAAAAAAGAAGTCTGAATGGACAGACGATCTGAGATAAAATCCTGACTGCCTTCACCCTTCATCAATAGTTTGAAGTTATATGGGAATGCAAGCTGGTGCAGCCACTCTGGAAAACATATGGAGATTCCTCAAAAAACTAAAAATAGAACTACCCTATGTCCCAGCAATTGCACTACTTAGAAACTATGCTAAGTGAAATTAGTCAGAGAAAGACAAATATCATATGACTTCACTCATATGAGGACTTTAAGAGACAAAACAGATGAATATAAGGGAAGGGAAACAAAAATAAAAACAGGGAGGGGGACAAAACATGAGACTCATGGAGAACAAACAGAGGGTTACTGGAGGGGTTGTGGGAGGGGGGATGGGCTAAATGGGTAAGGGACACTAAGGAATCTACTCCTGAAATCATTGTGGCACTATATACTAATTTGGATGTAAATTAAAAAAAAAATAAATTAAAAGTAAAAAAAAAATCGTTGGAAGTTACATACAACACCTGACATCTGGAAAAAGGGGATGATAAAACCTCCATCACTGGGCCATGTTGAGGATGAACTGAGACAGAATGTGTGAAAGCCCCTTACTCAAGTGCCTGACACACAGTGAGTGAGTGCATTAATTAAGATGAGGTCAGTTGGAAGCAGAGAAAACCCTAACACACACTGGCCTAAATAAAAGAGAGTTTATGGCTTCATGTCATTGAAAACTCAGAGGGCAGGCTTCAGAGTTGTTTTGATCTAGTTACCCAATCATATTGCCACGGCCCTTCAAGATACTGGCTTTACACTAGACTGCCTCCATCCTTCTTGCAAGATGGCTACCCTCACTGTACAGGACTGCATGCTTCCCCATCACAGAAAGAAAGAATGTTTCTCCCTCAACTGTGGACCAGAAATTCTGGGCTTCCTTCTAATGAAGCTACATTTCCTTATGTGCTGTCATACTCTAAACCCATGGCTGTGAAATGCCAAGTGTTGATTGGCTGAGGTCTGCATTGGGTGCTTAACCCTGAACCAATCACTGTGTCAGAGGTGATGAAATAAGGCATTGGCTCTAACCAATCAGGGCTCCCACCTTGAGCTGGGGGGTGGGTAAATCCCACCCAAACATACTGTCTGGAAGGGGGTGGTGTGTGGAATTCATGCTGTGGAGACAGTCACAGGATTAGTGCAGCAGGTGCCTAATAAATATTGTTATTGTTCTTATTAAATAACAAAATCCCACATTCTGGAGAATGTTTCCTTATGACTGATACTGAGTAGTCCCTCCCCCCCCCCCCCCCAATAAATAGTAACCCTTTCCTTTTGGTTTCTAAGAAATATTACAGTGTTTTATTCGGGCCCATCCCCTAGCCATAGACGCACATTCTTTAAGTGCTTCTTCAATGAGTTTTAAGTGGATTTTTATGTCGTAGCTGGCCTAGATCCAAAACTGTCTTTTCTATGAAGGTGGTGATAGTAATGGTGGTATCCTCATCCATCTGAAGCAGAAAGAGCTGGAAAAAATTTATAGGCCATCAGCTATTTGGACCAGCCACCCAACCTGATATTGGCCTTTTATCACGTGGAGTTACCCTCTATGGGCCAACTCCATGAAGTGAACATATTACATGCATTAGATATGAAGCATATTTGGGGCTTTGGAAGAGGATGGACACGAAGCAAAACCACATGCAGACATTTCAGCTGATGAATGACCTGTGGGTGGGCAGGTGCTGCCAGTTACAGCTGAGCTCTGGGAAAGGGGAAGGGAGGTGGAATGAAAGGGAGGGAAGCTTTTAAACTTCTTGGCCTTGCAGCTGCCACCTGAAGGTAATAACACTGCCGGTGGGCATAGAAAAGGAGTCCACTGGCTTTGGTTTCTGAGGGTCTTGCTCAATCTCCGTGAAGGGTAATGATCTCTTACAGTTTTTATGAGACTTACGAGTCCTTTATGTCATGTATGTTATCCAACAAGACTTAGGGCTCAGTGTTCCCTCTGGAGATGTGTAGGAGACAGATCTTGGGTTGCTTTGTTACGGACATCTTTCACACCTCATAGGACAATGCAACTTTGCCCTCTGTGGTTCATTTTTTCCCTCGGGGATTTAGCAGACACATGAGACTCAGCTGTGTTTCCTGAGAGTGAAACATTGTTGAGGAGGCTCAGGAGTTACTTTGTTCTGGAAGGAGCAGGACATTTGTGGTTGTACTAGTTTCCTGTGGCTGCTGTAGTAAATTACCATAAACTCAGTGGCTTAAAACAACACAAATATATTGTCTTATAATTCTGATAGTTAGAAGTCTTAAAATTTGTGTGTTGGCAGGCTGCATTCCTTCTGGAGACTCCAGAAGAGAATCGGTTTCCTTGCCTTTTCCACTTCTAGAAGCTGCCTGCGTTCCGTGGCTTGTGGCCCCCTTCCTCCATCTTCAAGGACCCCAGTGTAGCATCCTCAAGTCTCTCTGTCTCTGTCTTTTTCTGACCTCTGCTTGCATCATCATATCTCCTTTTCTGTCTCTGACCTCCTGCCTCACTCCTCATTAGGTCCCTTGTAATTATATCATCCCACCCCAAGAATCCAGGATAATCTCCCCATTGTAAGATCCTTAACCAAATCACATCCGCAAGCTCCTTTTTGCCAGGTAAAGTGACGTATTTACAAGTTTCAGGAATTAGAATGTGGACATCTTTGGGGACTATTATTCTGTTTACCATAGTGGTCTAGTTTGTCCTTCTCTTCTGCCTGACTTTTACCTTTAAAACTGATTTACTTTTTGTTTCCTTTTTTTTTTTTAATGTTTACTTATTTTTGAGACAGAGAGACAGAGTGTGAGTGGGGGAGGGGCAGAGAGAGAAGCAGACACAGAATCTGAAGCAGGCTCCAGGCTCTGAGCTGTCAGCACAGAGCCTGATGCGGGGTTCGAACTCACAAACTGTGAGATAATGACCTGAGCCGAAGTCAGATGCTTAACCGACTGAGCCACCCAGGCACCCCTACTTTTTGTTTCTAATAGGTAGTATGTTCACAAAAAGAAAACAATACCAAGGAAAATATACAGATGACCAATGGGCACATGAAAAAATGCTCAACATTATTAGTTATTAGGAAAATGCAAATCAAAACCAAGAGATACCACTTTACAAACCACTAGGATGGCTAAAATATACAGCTAAAATAAATGGCTTTTTTAAAGTTTATTTTTATTTGAGAGAGAGAAAGAAAATGAGTGAGGGAGGGGCAGGAAGTGAAGGAGAGAGAGAATCCCAAGCATGCTCCGTGCAGTCAGCACAGAGCTTGACATAGGGCTCCATCCCACAAATTATGAGATCATGACCTGAGCTGAAATCAAGAGTTGGATGCTTAACTAACTGAGCCACCCAGGTGCCCCAATCTTGATAAATATGTGGAGAAATTGGAACCCCTGTATACTGCCATGAGGATGTAAAGTGGTGCAGCCACCGTGGAAAACAGTGGTTTGGTGTTTCCTCAAAAAGTTAAACACAGAATTGCCATATGATCCAGCAATTCCTCTTCTAGTTATATATCCAAAAGAATTGAGACAGAGACTCAAACAGAAACTTGCACAAGAATGTTCATAGTAGCATTGTTCACAATATACAAAAGATCCATCAACAGATAAACGAATAAACAAAATGTAGTATATACATACAATGGAATACTATTCAGTTACAGACAGGAATTAAGTATTGATGCTTGCCACAATGTGGATGAAGCTTGGAAACATTATGCTAAATCAAAGAAGCTAGACACACACACAAAACAAATGTTGTATGATTCCATCTATATGAAATACCCAGAATAGGGAACTCCATGAGGATAGAAGCAGCTTGGTGGTTACCAGGGTCTGGGACAAGGGGGAATGGGGAATGACTGCTGAATGGGTTCAGGATTTTCTTTTGGGGGTGATGAAATGTTTTGGAACTTGGTAAAGGTGGTGTTGGACAATATTGTGAATGTACTAAATGCCACTGAGTTGTGCACTTTATAGTGGTTGATTTCATGTTATATGGATTTCACCTCATTTTTTTTTTAAGTGGAAAGCAGTAAACAAGGTATGCATTGAAAATCTGGGGTGCCTGGGTCGCTCAGTTAAGCATCCGACTTCAGCTCAGGTCATGATTTTTTTTTTTTTTTTTTTTTAGCGTTTACTTATTTTTGAGACAGAGAGAGACAAAGCATGAACGGGGAGGGTCAGAGAGAGGGAGACACAGAATCTGAAACAGGCTCCAGGCTCTGAGCGGTCAGCACAGAGCTCGACGCGGGGCTCAAACTCACGGACCGCAAGATCATGACCTGGGCCGAAGTCAGCCGCTTAACTGACTGAGCCACCCAGGCACCCCTGCTCAGGTCATGATCTCACGGTTCGTGGGTTCGAGCCCTGTGTCGGGCTCTGTGCTGACAGCTCAGAGCCTGGAGCCTGTTTCGGATTCTGTGTCTCCCTCTCTCTCTGACCCTCCCCGGTTCATGCTCTGTCTCTCTCTGTCTCAAAAATAAATAAACATTTAAAAAAAAAAGAAAAATCTTACTCCCTACCTCTGCCCTATGTGCTCCGTTTTCCTCCACCCACATAGGTAACTACTTTAATTAGCTTGTTGCACATCCTACCAGTGTTTCTTTAAGCAGGAACAAGCAGATGTGACTTATTCTACTTTTCTCTCTTTCCCATTAAAAGTAGCATACTATATATGATTTTTCACTGTTTTACATCTAATAATACATACTATAGAGTCTTTCTATATCTTCAATATTTTAACATCTGGTGATATCCCACGGTTTAGATGTAACATATAGATGATATCTGGTGATATCCCACAGCTTAGATGTTTCATATAAACATTTAATGCTGCACATTTCTCTCTAAGCACTGCTTTAGCTGCATCCCACAAATTTTGACATGCTGTATTTTTTCTTATCACGCATTTCAAAATATTTTTTTCCCTGAAACTACCTCTTTGACCAAAAAATTATGTAGAAGTAGGATACTGAATTTCAGAGTATTTAGATATTTTCTTTTCATTGATTTCTAGTCTAATTCCATTACGATCAGAGAATGTTTTGTAGGACTATAATTCTTTTCATCTTTTCTCTTTTTTTAAATACCTATTTATTTATTTAAATTTATTTGTTTAAATTCAAGTTAGTTAACATACAGTGTAGTATTGGTTTCAGGAGTAGAACCCAGTGATTTGTCACTTACATATAACACCCAGTACTCATCCCAGCAAGTGCCCTCCTTAATGCCCATCGCTCATTTAGCCCATCCTCTCACGCACCTCCCCTCCAGCAACCCTCAGTTTGTTCTCTGTATTTAAGAGTCTCTTATGGTTTGCCTCCCTCTCTGTTTTTATCTTATTTATTTTGAAATAATTGTAGATTCAAATACAGTTGTAAGAAATAGTAAAAACAAAACAAAACAAAACAAGGTATGTATACCCATAATGAGTTGAGCTGTGTTCCCTACAAAATTCATATGTTGAAGTCCTAACCCCCAGAACCTTAGAACGTAAGGATTTGGAAATAGGGTCTTTGTAGAGGTAATCAAGTTAAAGTGAGGTCATTAGAGTGGTCCTTCATCCAGTATGACTGGTGTCCTCATAAAAGGGGAAAATGTGAACACCGAGATACATATACAGGGAAGATGATACAAAGACACAGACAGAAGACAGCCATCTATAAGCTACAGAGCGAGACCTAGAACAGATTCGCCCTCATAGCCCTCAGAAGAAATCAACCTTGTTTTCAACTTGATTTTGGACTTCTAGTCTTCAAAGCTAGGAGACAATAAATTTCCATTATTTAAGCTGCCCAGTCTGTGGAAATTTGTTACAGCAGCCTAGTAAACTGATAAATTTAGCACATTTCCACCCAATGGTAACATCTTACAATCTTACTTAACTGGAAAATTGACGTCAATATCATCCATTGAACTTTTTCAGATTTTACCAGTTTTATATGCAGTCATGTGTGTGTGTGTGTGTGTGTGTGTGTGTGTATGTGTGTTTGTATTTAGTTCTGTGGAATTTTATCATATGTAGAGGCATGTGACCACCACCACAAAAACCCTTTGTGCTATGCTTAGACCCAGCCACCTCCTTCCCATCCCACTCCCTAACCCCTGGCTACTACTAGTCTATCTCCAACTCTATAATTTTGTCATTTCAAGAGTGCTATATAAATGGAATCATACAGTATGTAACCTTTAGAGATGGGCTTTATTCAGTCAACATAATTCCCTTGAGACTTATCTACATCATTGTAGTCTTCAGAGTTGGGAGACAATAAATTTACATTATTTAAGCTGTGCCAGTAGCTCATTCCTTTTATTGCTAAGTAGTATTCCAAGGTATGGATGTACCATAGTTTTGTAACCATTCATTGGTTGAAAAACCTTTGGGTTGTTTCCAGTTTGGGGCTATTATAAATAACCCTGCTATAACCATTTGCATACAGGTTTTTTTGTGGACCTGAGTTTTCATTTTTCTGGGATAGATGCTACATCCTTTTACTTTCAATCTTCCTATACTATTTTAAGTGACTTTATTATAAAACAGGTTAAAAAAATCCATTCTGCCAATATCTTTCAATTGCTTTGTTTAGACTGCATTCAATGTAGTTATATGTTGGGTTTAAGCCTATCATTTATTTTCTGGGTTTTTTTCCCTCTGTTTTTTGTTCTTCTGTTTCCCATCTCATGTTTTCCTTTGGGTTATTTGAATCATTTTAGTATTATATTTTATTTATTGTGTGTGTGTATGTGTGTGTGTTCTGCTATATCTCTTTATTTTTTTTAATTTTTTTAATGTTTTTATTTATTTTTGAGACAGAGAGAGACAGAGCATGAGCAGGGGAGGGGCAGAGAGAGAGGGAGACACAGAATCTGGAGCAGGCTTCAAGCTCTGAGCTGTCGCACAGAGCCCCATGTGGGGCTCGAACTCATGGACTGTGAGATCATGGCCTGAGCTGAAGTCGGATGCTTAACCAACTGAGCCACCTAGGTGCCCCTGTATCTCTTTAAACAATATCTTTTGTTCTAGGTTGCTCTAGGAATTACAAAATACATCCTTACCTTTTCATGGTATTTTACCACTTCAAGTGGAATGTGGAAACTGCCTCCTCATTGTGCCTATCCTCTCTTGACTTCATTTTATAGTTGTTTTCTATATTACACCTACATATGTAATGTCAAACAATGTTATACCTTTGGTTTTCAACCATGTTCCAGTTTTAAAAACTTGAGAGAAGAAATTCTCTTATATTTACCCATACATTCACCATATCTGTTATTCTTCCTTCATTCCTGATGAAATACCAAGTTTCCACCTGGTATCATTGCTCTTCTATTTGAAGAATGTACTTTTAGAAAAGGTCCGTAGGCAACAAATTCTACTCTATTTGTTACACCTGCATTCCTGACATATATTTAGCTGGATATAGAATTGTGGGTTGACAATTCCTTCCTTTCAGTATTGTTAAAATGCTATTTTGCTTCCTTCTGGTTTCCATTTCTGAAAAGGTGTCTGCAGTTATTTGGGTCATTGCTCCTTATAAGTGATATGTTGTTTTCCTCCATTTGGCTGTGAGATTTCAACAAATGTTAGGCCTTTTGATGTTGTCACACACATTCCTGAGGCCTGTTCATTTTTGCCCCAAATCTTTATTCTTTCTGTTGTTTAGACTGCAGAATTTCTATCAATCTGTCTTCACATTCACTGACTCTTTCCTCTGTCATCTCCATTCTGCCATTGAGCCCATGAGTGAGTTTTAGAATTTTAGTTACTGGTAGTGCCTGGCTGGCTCAGTCAGTAGAGCATGTGACTCTTGATCTAGGTTGTAGGTTCGAGTGCCATGTTGGGTGTAGAGATGACTTAAAACTAAAATCTTTTTAAAAAGTTTCAGTTATTGTATTTTTAGTTCTAAAAACTCTGTTTGATGGTCTTGATATTTTCCTCTTCTTTGCTGGGACTATCTTCCATTAATTTAAAGGAAATTTGACCCTACTTGTTAGGTCACTTGTGTAATAGCTGCTTTAAAGTCTTTTGCAGGTAATTCCAACATCAGCATCATCTCACTTGATCTTAGCCAAAAGGCTGAGAAGCGATACATCAGCATCATCTCAGCGTGCATGTTGAGATTTTTCTGGTTCTTCATGTCAAGTAATTCTGTACTGGATTCTGGACATTGTGAATATTACAAGTCTCTGGGTCTTATTTGTATCCAATGAAAAGTGTGGATTTATTTACTTTGGTAAGAAATTAAAAGCAATTTACAATTTAAAGCTATTGTAAGTTCTAACCAGCCTTCTGTGGGCTGTGGTTTCCACAGTCAATTCCGCTTTTAAAATCTTTGCAGTGCTATTCAGATCTGTCTTGCATGTGTGCCACCTGGTGGCCAGTATGGGATGTGGATGGTGGTCTATCTCAGTTTATAGTTCCATCTAGAAGTTATTGGTATGCTCTTCAGGGTCAGATTCATACATGTGCCACTTAGGGGATTTATGAACAATTTTATAAGGTCACTTTCCCAATGTCTTTGCCCTCTACCATGTCCCAGTACTTTCTGGTTCCTGGGGTCCCCTTTTCAGTCTTCCATGTAGAAGAAAAACCAGAAAGAAAACAGGGACTTTCTCCCATTCTTTGGAGCATTAGAAGACCACTTTCCTGTTCCTTAAGCCAGAACCAGAATGTTTCTCCGGAGCCCATTTCCAGTTTCAGGATATCTTAAGTTTAGACTGGGCAACACCAAAGCCAACAATATGGTAAACTCAGCATGGATTCAGAGGTACTTTGTCCTCTGGTCTCCCCTTCCAATCCATCCAATACTATTTACCTCACAGAGTTCTCAAATTGCTGGTCATGCATTCTCCCTGGGTTTATGGCTGCTTTCAGTGGGAGAGACAGGGTGGAGCATGCTTACTCCATCTTACCTGGAACTCGGGGCTGAGTTTGGAATCACATAGTGAATTTGATCAACACCTTACAAATGGACAGGTGTGCTATTCTACTTGCCTTTTAAGTTGTGGTGTTTCTGAGAATTCTGTCTTCTCTTTTTCAGTCTTCATAACAGTGCTTCTCAACTTGGTTTCTTGTTAGAATCACCTAGAAAGATGAAATAAAATATCCTAATATGTAGGCTATCCCCCAAATTACACCAGAATCTCTGGGAGGAGGACCCAGGCATCAGTACCCATTTTTTTTTCTTTTCTATTTCACACTCCATACCCCATTCCCTAACCCTCCAAACCTACTCTTCCTATAATAGATGCCTTATTTCATTCAATATTGTCACCATCCACTAGACTCCTAAGTAAGACATGTCAGAGTTGGCCTGAATTTGGCTCCTTCATATTCAGGCTACACTCCATCCTGCCGATGCTAACTCAGAAATGTCTTCAAACATGTCCCCCGCCTCCATCCCCTTTCAGCAAGCCCATCCTGCATCTGGATGACTGTATCACCATGCCTTCAATTTCCCTCTCATCACTTTCTCTCTTCTTGGCAACAGCTCTCAGGGCTACCAGGGGATCTTCCTAAAAGAAGAATCTCAAGGTGCCTGGGTAGCTCAGTTGGTTAAGCCTCTGACTCTTGATTTTGGCTCAGGTTGTGATCTCACAGTTTGTGCGTTCAAGTCCTGCATGGGGCTCTGTGCTGACAGCGTGGAGCCTGCTTGGAATTCTTGTCTCCCTCTCTCTGCCCCTCCCCTGCCTGTGCTCTATCTCTCTATCTCAGAAATAAATAAACATTTAAAAAAATTTAAAAAAGAGAGAAGAATCTCATCATGTTACTCCCCTTGTAAAACCTCTGTGGCACCTCCTTGCCCACAGTATAGAGCTGAGCAAGGGACACAAGGCCTGCCATACCCAGCCTGGACAACACCTCCCCCATCACCTATGCATTTCTGCTCCCCATGTCCCAAAGTCACACAGGTGATCCCTGAAATACTCCAGATCCTATCATGCCTTCTCATCATGCCTCCTACTAAAATGCTTGCTCTCTACCTTGATAGCTGGCCATCATCTTTTCAACCATTATGAACCAACTGAAATGTTAACCACTCGCTAATGCTTCCAAGTTGATGTCATTTCTGGATCCTCTGTGTTTCTCCAGTTTGGACCATAACTGTGTAAGAGTGTATAAAAGCATATGATAGTGGCTCCAAGCATATAAAACTCCATTGAAATTGTCTGTTTGCATGACTGCTGTCCCCACTAGATTGGGAGCACCTTGAGAGTGGGAACTGATTAATATTTGTCTTTCCAGGGAAGAACACAGTGCCTGACTCAGAGTAGACCCTCAGCGGACATTCAAACAAATGAGTGAATTCATAGCAGATGGTGGCCTCAGAGGCAGCTTTGGGAGATTGGGGAAGTGAAAGAAAGAAGACGAAATATAGGTACCAAAAAAATCCAAGAATGTTTACAAAATAGAACAGATCACTAAAGTTCCTTAGCTTAAAGAGGGTAGTCATTTCTGATTTAGGTGAAGATGTGGATATTATTTTGAAAAGCATCCTGGATGTCTTCTTATCTGAAGGAAAAGGAGACACCAAGGAAATATAATGAATTTGTAAAACAGGTATAAATTAAAACTCTAAGGAGCTGAGGAAATGGTTCTGATCTGGGGAGCAGGCTGTGCTTGGGCAAGTTAATTAACTTCTCTGAGTTTACTTTTTTTTTTTTTGAGAGAGAGAGAGAGAGAGAGAGAGAATGCGCACATGCCCACGCACCCCTCTGAGTCTCAATTTTTAACCTGTGTAACAAACACAGTATTTTCTACCTCATAAGGTTGAGGGTTGAATGAGTTAACACATATTTCCAGCATGTAGTTAAGGGTCCAATAAATAGTATTATTTCTATTTTCTGGGGATTTAGGGAACAAGTTGGCAGAAGTAGATGGAAAGAGGCATGTGTATATTTCAATTGGGGTCTTTATTGACTCCAGCTCCTCAGAGAGAGAGAGGCTCTGGGATTCCGAAGTCCTGAAGTCCGGGGATGAGCGGACAAATCAGACAGCTTTGGCCATCATTCTTGGTCCAGTTAGACTACTCATCCTCCACTCAGAGAGCCACAAAGCTGACCAAGAGCCAGCATGATCCCCTCACGCAGGGAGGGACTTTATTTCTCATCTAAGTGTCTTTGACACTTGAAATAATGGAGGAAATTTTAACCTGCTCTACTTGGAGAGGCCCTATTTGCCAAGGACATTCTAAAAATACACTGTTGGGGTTTAAGAAAAAATATCTTCTACTGACTCTAAAGGTACCTGCAGGTGCTACCTTCTAAATTTTTTTTTATTATTTTTTTTAATGTCTATTTACTTTTGAGACAGAGAGAGAGTGTGAGCAGTGGAGGGGCAGAGAGAGAGGGAGACACAGAATCTGAAGCAGGCTCCAGGCTCTGAGCTGTCAGCACAGAGCCCGATGCGGGGCTCGAACTCATGGACCGTGAGATCATGACCTGAGCTGAGGTCGGATGTTCAACTGACTGAGCCACCCAGGCACCCCTACCTTCTAAATTTATGTCAACAGAAATAGCTAGACCTTGAGATGTCCATTCAAAGTACATGAAACATTCTGGATAAACATTAAAAAAAAATTCAAAGTATATGAAACATTCAGCTACAAAGATCACGTACATTTTCAGTATACAAGGAACAATTATATTATTGTTGTTTCACTTTTATTTTTTATTAACAAATCCCTTTTGTTTACTTGTGGTAATTATGTTTCCTGATAACGTGAAAAATACTGAGCAGCTAAATAGAGCAATCAGGGCAAAGCAATCAAAGTCCCTGAGACATCTTATTGTGTCTGCCATATTTGCTCCTTTCACTGGGCAGGTGTAAAGAATCTCATCTTGCCAGCATCATGTGTGGAAAACATCTCAGTTCCAGTAGAAGGGTAGAAAGAAAGAAAAAATCAACACTGAAAACTTACCACGTGCATTTTCTGTATCTTCTCATTTAATTTTCGAAAGAATTCTACAAGAAAAGTCTTATTCCCATTTTCGTAGGTGAGTGAACTGAGACCTAGGGGTTAAATGGCTTGCCTAGGTTCTCTCACTCACGGAGAGGTAAAGCTGAGACTTGACTGTAGAGCCGCTCACTCTAGAACTTTCTTTCAGTCCAGCTGAAGTTTTCAACTGAAGCAACAGCTACTTAATTTTCACCTACTTCTCATCTGTCTTTCTCCACCATCTTCTCCACCCCCTTTTCCCTTCTACAAGCTTCCCCTCTGTGACTTTCAGCTGCATGGTAATTCCCAGGCAGCAATATATCTATAGGAATTAATGGAGGACAGATCTGAGAATACATTCAGTCCATTTGCAAATTCCGTTATAATGTACATCGAAGTGTGTGAATGTGTGTGTGTGTGTGTGTGCACGCCACGCAAGGAGGGGGATAGGAAGGGAGGCATGCATCTATATTTCAAATTAGCAAGTCAGTCATGAGTTACAGCTCCATGCCAGGGACGTCTTTAGATAGCCAGACACACAGATAATCAAGGCATAGATTAACTCACTCTGACTGTGCAGTAATTTAAAGCTCTACGCTTATATGGCCAATTCGTGGTGGTGATACATTCCTATGGCATATGGTAACCTTTAGTAGAAAACTTGCAGTGAGAAGTGCAGGATCCCTATCAGACATGCAAAGAACATGTGGTTGATATTAGAGTGTGTGTTCACCCCTCAGGTCCGTGAGACTCAGACTGATTTCTCTGCTTCCCTAAGACCAACTCAGGACTGGCTTCTCTGCATTTAGAAACCACCACCACCACCACCACAACAACAAAACCACACACACACACACACACACACACACACACACAAACAACAACAACAACAACAAAAACCAACTCTGCCCATGGGCTATTAGAATTGTAATTATTTGCTAGAATTTTCATGCTGATTCAACAGTAGCAACATGCTTTCGATTAGGAGTGAGGAGGCCACATTCTTATCTCCATGAAGCGGACTTCAAGAATAGTGTCCCCTCAAGGATATGAACTGCATAGTTTCTGAAGGATCACCTCCAGCTCTGAAAAGCTGATTCTAATCATTAGGGTCAGAAAGAGACAAGCCCTCTGGGCTGGGTATTTTGATTCTAGGGTTCTCTCCAGCATCGTCTACTGATGTTTGATCTCCCAGAGGAGACAGAGGCCCCCAGGCAAAGCCTCCTAACTTCTCCACCCCACCACACACCTCTCCTATATCCCTTCTCCCTTCTCTTAGAAATCCCTTACAAATGTCCCCATCCTCCTGAAAGGATCCTGTGCTCCAGAACAGGGGTCCTCAGAGCACCTGTGGATCTTGTGAAAATGCAGAGTCTGGTTCCAACGGTCTGGGATGGAGTCTGAGATTCCGTATTTCTAATAAGCTATCAGGTGATCCTGATGCTGCTGGTCCATGGACCACACTTTAAGTAGAATATTAGGCTACTAGGGTTTCTATAACAACATGCCCTGGATTGGGTAGTTTAAATAACAGTAATTTATTTTCTCTCAGTTTTTGGAGACCAGAAGTCCAAGATCAAGATGTTGGCAGGGTTTGGTTTCTGGTAAGAACTTGCTCCTTAGCTTGTAGACAGCTCTCTTCTTTCTGTGTCCTCACATGGGGTTTTCTCTGTGTGCCAACATCCTGGTGTCTCTTCCTCTTATAAGGACACTAGTCCTATCAAATCAGGGTCCCACCTGTATGATCGCATATAACTCTAATTACTTCTTTAAGTCCCTGCGTGTGTATATCCAGTGTTAATCTCTTTCTAACACGTGAGGGACCTGGTAGGGGCCTAGGAGGAGACATGTATGCCTGAGGTAGATTCTAAGAGAGGGTATTTGATGGTGACAAAAGACTTTCACCAATTCTACATATGGGTCACAGATCTACCCCTATTCTTCCCTGACGTCTAAGTTTCCCACCTATAACACGGTGAGGTTCAAATTCTCTGTTTTCTACCTAGAAACACATGATGGTTAATTTTATGTATCAACTTGGCTAGACTATGGAGTCAAATTATTTGGTCAAACACCAGTCCAGATATTGCTGCGAAGATATTCTTTTGGGGTGACTAATGTTTGAATCAGTAGACTTAGAATAAAGATTTCCCTCCATAATGAGGGTGGGCCTCATCCAATCAGTTGAAGCCCTAAAGAGAAAAGATTGATGTCCCCAGAAAAAGAAGAATCTTGTTTCCAGACTGCCTTCCACTCAAGACTGTAACATCAACTCCTGCAGGAATTTCTGGCCCACCCTCCTGCTCTGCAGATTTTAGACTTGCCAGCCCCCACTATCACTTGATCCAATTTCTTACAATAAATCTCTCTCTCTCTATACACACACACATCCTATTGGTTCTGTTTCTCTGGAGAACCCTGTCTAACATGAACTGTGCTTCTCAAACTCTAATGTATATATGAATCCCCTGGAAATGTTGTTCAATTGCAGATTCTGATTCCATAGCTCCAGGGTGGGACCTGGGATTCTGCATTTCTAAGTACCTAGATGATGCTGATGCTGTGGGTCTGTGGATAGCACTTTGAGTAGCAAGAGCATTTTCTTGGAGTTTTCAGAGCATTTGGGAATGGGGCCAAGTCTTCTCAGAACTTTCCAAAATTTAAGGTTACTTTGGTCCATTCAAGAGCGGGGGTTAGCAAACTTTTTCTGTAAAAGGCTAAATGGTAATTATTTTATGTTTATGGGTCATATGGTCTTTTTTGCAGCTACTTGACCTTGCGTCGTAGCATGAAAACAATCACAGATAATACAGAAACCAATGGGTGTGCCTGTGTTCCAATAAAACTTTATTTACAAAAGCAAGATGTGAGGTGGATTTGGAACCATGGGCCCAAGTTTGCCAACTGCTGGTGTATAGAATCAGTTGACAGTGAGGTTCCTTGGGGCAGGGCTCTTACTCATCTTGGTAACTTGCCTCATGCATAAAAGGCATTGAATAGTTGCTTAATGAACAAATGAATGTATTGAATAAAGTCATTAAGGTTTAGCTAATCATAATCTGCAAAATGCAGACTCGTGGTTACAAAGTAACTATCTTTTATTGTCTTTTCAGTTTCCATTTCAGATAGTGGAAAAATATGTCGTAATTTTTGTATAAGTGAACTTTCTGGCATCTGCTTGCTACCTTCTGGTATCCTAATCCTTAGGCCAGAAATGTATAAATAGAATTCATAAGAAAATTCACTAGTTCCATGTATGATATGGAAATGTGTATTGGGAATATTGTAGCCAAAAAATGGAAAAATAACAATATAAGTAGAGCTAGTACCTGCAGAGTAATTCTTAAGTTTGTGAAATATCTTATACATATAAAATGCATAATGTAATATATGTGGCATAAAAATTAATATGATTACCAATGCAAGTCATTTTTATATGTTAATAATGATTCAAATAAAATGTATTACATTCATTTCATTTTAAATATAACATGTGAAAAAAAAAATTAAAAAAAAAAAGGGGCGCCTGGGTGGCGCAGTCGGTTAAGCGTCCGACTTCAGCCAGGTCACGATCTCGCGGTCCGTGAGTTCGAGCCCCGCGTCAGGCTCTGGGCTGATGGCTCGGAGCCTGGAGCCTGTTTCAGATTCTGTGTCTCCCTCTGCCTCTGCCCCTCCCCCGTTCATGCTCTGTCTCTCTCTGTCCCCAAAATAAATAAACGTTGGGAAAAAAAAATTAAATATAACATGTGCTCATTTTAGAAAATAGATTCAGAACTCTGTATAATTGCGTATGCCAATGAGCAGTAAAACACTGGGAAGATTGCAGTTTTGAAGGCGATTTGAAAGCCCCATAATTGGCATTAGTGAGTGAGAAGATGATAGTATGAGGTCATTGGGGCAGGTTGCTCAGCAAGTGAGGAGCTGCTCTTATGGGGGTTGTTCTCCTCACTCTACTGCCTTCTTACCAATAGAAGCTCTAAACTAAGAAGTTTTGGGGAGGGCATAGGGAAAAGTCAGTGCAGGCTCATGGCTCTTAATGCCATCCTTTTGGATAGTGGGTTCTTAATACCATGATCAGGTACAATGACCACATGCCAGCCTCACGACTATACCTTCACTAACCAAAGAGCAAATTTAATATTTATGCTTGGCTGAATGGAAACACTATTTCCCAAGGACAAAGCAGGTTTGGTCTCTGTGATTTCATCCATATTTGCATATAAACCCCACTGAAATTGGCTCCTTCCCTACATACTCTATGTCCACATATTGGGTGATGGCTGTTGATGATGGAAAAGATCTATTAGTAAATGATTATAAAGTACTTGACTAATCAAAACGAGGGCTAAATAACCCTTTGATAAGGCAGGGCCGTGGCAAGAACTGATAACCTGAGCCTCACTGACCCTTGTGAGGTCTAGTACTCAGCAGGCACCCGTGTGACACCCTGTGTCCCCAGCGGTCCATATTGATTGGATGTATCCCCTGGTGCTGAGCGTTATAGGAACTGTGCAGAACCCAGGCAATGCACAGTCCTTTGGTTCCTATCTTAAAACTGATCTCATTGCAGTGGGGCAACTTAGTCTGGTGGTCAGTTTTTACTTAGATAGGTACTCAGTAGTTTGTGCATTGGAGGAAAACACGATTTTAAATGTTTCAAAACTGCTTATCAAACAGATACTTGTACACCATGTTCATAGCAGTGTTGTTCACAATTAGCCAAAGGGGGAAACAAACCAAAGGTCCATCAACAGATGAGTGGATAAACAAGATACGGTATATAGGTACAAAGAAATATCATCCAGCCTTAAAAAAGAATGAAATTCTGATGCATGCTACAACATAGATGAATCTGGGAAATGTTCTGCTAAGTGAAAGAAGCCAGGCACAAAATGACAGATATTGTCTGATTGCACTAACATGAAGTACCTAGATTAGTCCGATTCCTAGAGACAGAAAGTGCAATGGTGGTTCCCCAGGGCTGTGGGGAGGGGAGAGTGGAGAGTTAGTGTTTAATGGGTACAGAATTTCGGTTTGGGATGATGAGAAAGTTCTGGAGATGGATGGCAGTAATGGCTGCACAACACTGCGAATGTACTTAATGCCACTGAACTGTACCCTTAAAATTGTTAATAGGGTAAATTCCATGTCATGTATATTTTATCACAATAAAACAACATGCGTGCACACACACATACACACCCTCCCCTCCCCTACTCCTCGAAGCATTTTCTTTTATGATTTCTATTTAAAATCAGGGAAACCAAAGCCTTCATCGTCAATTTGAGCCTCACCTTCCCTTTGCCTCTCGGTGCCTCATGTCCTTCCCAGGCTGTCATTGTTTTGTTCGGTTTTTATTTTCTTTTCAGCTTTATTGAGGTATGATTAACAAATGAAACTGTAATATTTTTAAGGTATACAACACTGGGCGCCTGTCTGGCTCCGTCGGTGGAGCAGTGTGACCCTTGATCTCGGGGTTGTGGGTTCCGGCCCCATGTTGGGTGTAGAGATTACTTAAAAATAAAATCTTTAAAAGGAAATAAATAAATAAAGTATACAACGCAATGATTTCGTAGAAGTACACATTGTGCAAGGACTCCCACCATTATCTCATATAGTAACTGTGTGTGTGTGTGAGAGGAAACATTTGACTTCTTTGACACAGTGCACAGGAACTAAGTCAAGGGCAGGTCACCCTGACCTCACCTCGCCTGTGGCCAGAGAAGACAGGCTGATGTCAGGTGTTGGCAAAACAGGGAGGAATGAGAATGGGAGTCTGCAGGACCAGGATGAGGAGGCAGACCTGGGCGGTCATAAGGAAGAAATTAATTGATAACTAAACAAAGATGCCAGCTGGTCGACCCCTTATGATCCGAACGAGAGCCGCTGCACAGGCGGCTTTGCGGGGCTCCTGGCAGTGTGGACGAGCTGCAGCCGCAGGATAGGAGGAACGGGTGATTTGTGATGCTTAAAATGATTTGGTCTGGAGCAGAGCTGGAATGAGCTTTGTGCTTCCTATTTTCTTATCTCCTCTTAAATTTCAATCTATTTTTCTTAACAGAACTGGATCTGCCGTTTCCTGTGTATGGATTGGAAAATTTGTGTCTGTGTATGTTGTGCTTCCCCTCGCTACTCAGAAACCTCTGGAAATCCATTTCCTAATGGCTGGAGAGCCTCGCTGAAGCTATTGCTTTGGTTGCCAAATGACTTGGGTAAAAATCTGAACTTGCTGTTCTGCTCCCACCGGCAGCGACACCAAACATGTAGGTGCTGAGGGCTCCTGGCAGGGTGCTGTGGAAAGTGCAGGGAAGCCCCTGGCACAGGGTGCCGGGGGTTGCAGCGGCTGTAGGTAGTGAGGCAGGAAAGGGGAAGAATTTGACGTAGCTGGCCTAGCCTCCCAGCCCCACTCAGCTCCTTTGTCTCCGGCTGTTTAGGATTTCATGCTCAGACTTCAGCTGAACTCTGTCAAAACCAGCTTCTTACGATTCTGAGTGTCCCTCTGGCCCTGTCTCTTGGAAGGGGAAAATGAGTTTCATTCAAAAATGTTGCCCCTGGAATTTCCATTTCAGGCAGCAACAAGATTTACTTAGACCACAAACAATCCAATCAAAGACTTGGTGTCTTTGAATGCAAAAGACACAACCAGGCAGTTCACAGAAACGAAAATACATGTGGTCGGCACACATATGAAAGTGACATCCAAGCGCCTGGGTGGCTCAATCAGCTAGGCATCTGACTTCGGCTCAGGCCATCATCTCAAGGTTCGTGAGATCGAGCCCCACTTCTCTCTCTCTCTCCCCCCCCCCCCCCCCCCGTCTCTCTGCCCCTTGTGGAATTCTTTGTCTCTCTCTTTCTCTCTGCCTTTGTTCACTTGTGCCCTCTCTCTCTCAATAAAAAGAGAGAGAGAGAGATCCAGTATTCCCAGCAATCAGCAAAATGCAAATCAAGTCCACTGTGACACCTGTAAAATGGGACATTTTACATCCTTTCAATTGGCAAAAATAAAAAATCTCACAAAACAAAATGTCGGAAAGATGCAGATCTCAAGAAAGGATCTCTAATACATGGCCAGTGGGAGTGTAAATTGGTACAACCACTTTGAAAATTTGATTGGCATTATTTCCTAACGTGGGACATTTACAAACTTTATGACTAGTCAGTTCCACTCCATGGTATATACCAAAGAGTGATTCTTACATAAAACAACAATAGCAATAACAGCAATGCACAAGAATGCTCAAACAGTACTGTTTACAACAGCAAAAACCTAGAAACACCAGGAGAGTAGACAAATACTGTACAGCAGTCAAATGTATGAACCAAATATACCAATGTGAATGAATCTTAGCATATAGTAAGTGAAGCAATAAGTTCCAAAAGATTACAAACAGCATAATACTCCTTTTTTTTATAATTAAAAACTAAAATAAATGTATATACTTTAAAATATACATAGTCAATACAACTCTTCGGGAGAGTGAGGGCATGGTGGATAGGAGTGCAGGTGGGCAGGTAAAGGGACTAGAATCGTGTCATCTGGTTAAATGAGAGTTATCAACCAGTTGCTTGATTTATTTTGGAGTATGGTTTGGAGGGTGCTTATAAAAAAAAATCAAAAATAACTAACCAGGGGCACCTGGGTGGCTCACTCGGTTGAGCATCCGACTTTGGTTCAGGTCGTGATCTCGTGGTTCAAGAGTTCGAGCCCCACATCGGGTTCTCTCTCTCAAAAATAAAGAAACATGTAAAAAAAAAAAAAACTAACCCAATAATAGCAGGTGCATGAGGCAATGAAGAGAGTGTTATGAAACAGGATTAGGCTTCATTCATAATCTGATACTATTCTCCTGAGGTACCCTTGCTCCCTTACCCCACAAGCAACCAAAGAAGCCTCCCTTAGGGGTCAGCAGAGCATGGGCTCCCTCCACTGGGTGACTTCTGCCTCCCATGGGAATATCTGTCTCCACTAAGGCTTCTCTTGTAGCCCGGGATATCCACACATTCCACTCTAGAAGACTCATTTCTTTTTGCTTCAGGCATCCTTGTCTTCTATTATCATGCAAATGACGTAACCGCAGGAGTGGCAGAGTATGATTTATTAGTCTTGAATGTGTTTTTAAAACAATCTCAACTATCTTTCCATGTCTTTCTGTATAGGTTAATTTCAATCCATGCAACGACTGCATAGATTTATAGGCACCATAATTTATTTAAGTATATCCTTTTATTGATAAGTATTTAGATTGTTTTTAGTTTTTACTTTTACAAAAAGAAGCTACAGTAAATATAAATGCCATGGGAAATATTTTCATATACTCTGGTAAGTATGCTGGTACAGTGAGTTTCTAGAACTGCTGACTCAAAAGAAACACCTATTCACATTTTGGTAGCCCCTGCCAAATTGCCTCCAAAATGGTTATATTTATTTTCCGGGTCCACCAAAAGTGTGTTATAGTGCGTGTGATTGGCTATGTTACAAAGCCAAGTTTTTTATGGCTTCCTTTGTTTTCCCTGAGCTGGTCCAGTGGGAGGAATGGTTCTGGGTGTGGGGGGACACTGGGGAGGTAAGGCTCACCTCCTGACCTTTAACCTCTCCCTTCCGTGTCCCAACTGGTAACGGGTGGAGGCTTGTGATTCCCTCTGGCAACTGTAGAAGCAGTGTCTCTCCCCTTTGCCTTCCCACTGTCCCTGTGGTCGCCAGCAGAGCCTTCGTGCTGGGAAGCAGTGTGAGCACTTCTCTTCACCTGCCTCAGGGGGATGCTGTTAGGACTTGTGAAAATCCCATTGGGAGGAAAGGTGCAAACTCACACAAGTCCACGGAAAGTACAACTCCATAAACAATGGCCCTGGGGGAGACCTCAAAATAGAACATCACAGTGTCAATAAAAGCCTTGTCACTCACTCAGAAACTTGATGTCTCTCCTTTTGGATACAGACTTCTCAGGGTTTGGTTTCAAGCCACCTGCAATGTTCCACCTGAAACTCGTATTTATTTGTTTGGCCGTGTTTGCAGTGTGACGGCAGAATAGAAAAGGATCTTTCCCCTTGCCCCACTTTTTACAGTTTTATCAAGGTTGTTCTGTCTTGCTTACCACAGAGTGACGCCTCTCTTAGGGGAGTATTTTATTAATACTTTGGGGCAAACATCCTTAGTGCTGCCTAACTGCTGTCCAGTAGCCCCCACCTGGACCTTAAGCAAGGTCTTAGCCCCTCCCAGACCCAGTCTCCTAGCACAGCCTTGTGGGTGTGAAAGCAGGGGTGACATTGACCCACCGCCCCTATATCTTGGGAGTCTCCAACCTGGGGCAGTTGGTTCTTTGCTCTAGTTTTGTCCTTTAGAAATACGGTGAATAGAAAATATAGTAATTTTTTCCCTGCTGGTAAATAAAAACATAATAATACCCAAAGTCAGGAAGTAGTTATGTAAGCCACTTTGCACCACATAACTCTTGGCAAGGTTGACATACAGGCCACTGAGCTGTGCGGTGGCTTCTCAGGGCGTGCCTGGACCATTGGCCTGCTGTGGCTCACAGCTCACTTCCTGAATTACTCCTGTCTCTGCCCTGGAGCACCGCGAGCCACATGAAGGCTGTTTTAGAGGTACTTACAAACGAGAACCAGGATCCGAGGACTACTTTCCTAAGTCTAGGTGAGGAGCTTGTTGAAGATTTAAATTATGTCCATAGATCTGTAGCTGTGGTTTCTTTAGTTGTAAAACAGTGTCCAGAATTGATCTGGTCTTAGGTATGATGTTTTCATTAAGGAGATGCTGTGCGTGAGGACTTTGAATGGCATGGAAAAGCTGTGTATACCCTTTAGTATATTTATTAAGCATTGATCTGATATATTAAATATCACCTGTATGAGCATAAAAGCCAAACACGATGCTAGAATACTCCCATAGAGTAGCGACCATTTAGAATAACATTAAGAATTTAAGCTTGATAATATAATTAATTTTTACATTACTATACTTTACGATACTATATTACTATAAGTATATAGCTATAACATCATACTATTATAATTTAAAAGTTAGGGGCACCTGAGTGGCTCAGTTGATTGAGCGTCTGACTTTGGCTCAGGTCATGACCTCACAGTTCATGGGTTTGAGCCCTGCATCGAGCTCGGTAACTACTGTCAGTGCAAAGCCTGCTTCGGATCCTCTGTCTCCCTCTCTGCCCCTTCCCCGCTTGCACTCTCGCTCTCTTAAAAATAAATAAAACATTAAAAAAGTAATTTAAAGGTTATAGTTCACAAGATGCAAGTTATGCAGTAATAATTATAGTAAATCAGATTTATTTAGTGTTATATTCAGGGAGCTAAACTAAGCACCTTTAGACACACTATTTCACTTATTCTTCCTAATCCTATGAGGTAGATACTATTATGTCTATGTTTTCAATGAGAAAATGAACATGGAGAGGTTAAACAGTTCACCTAAGGCCACTGAACCCTTAAAAAACTCGGGCTGGGATTTGAACGTACCAATACACAGGGTAAAATGGAAGACTAATTCTTCTCTTTAAGTGAAAAAATAGTTTTGTTTAAATGTCCAATTTCCATTGTATTCATTAATACATTTGGCAAAAATGCTATGCAACTGAACATTTTATGTTCAAGGGAACTGTTCTGTATTTGAGAGTGACTTATTGTAAGCAAAATCCTATTTTCCCATAGGAGCAATGCTGCACTGAAGGGCCTTGTTCTTGGCGGAGAATTTCACATCAAATAAATCAGACTGGTGACCAATAATATGGTGGAAGAGCAGGACCAAACGATAAAATTTTACTCCAGAGTCAAAGGATTTTTGAGCTCAGAGGGGTCTCAGACACTATATAATAAGTCGCTTCAAAAGTGTTTTTATTTTGGGGTAGCTGGGTGGCTCAGTCGGTTAAGTATCTGACGTTGGCTCAGGTCATGATCTCGCAGTTTGTGAGTTCGAGCCCAGCGTCGGGCTCTGTACTGACAGCTCAGAGCCTGGAGCCCACCTTGGATTCTGTGTCTCCCTTTCTCTCTGCACCTCCCCTGCTCATGCGTTCTCTCTCCTTCAACAATAAATAAACATTCAAAAAAAAAGCTTTTATTCTTCTTATTAAAAATTTTTTTTACATTTATTTATTATTTTTGAGAGACAGAGTGCAAGTGGGGGAAGGGCAGAGAGAGAAAGAGACACAGAAACCGAAGCAGGCTCCAGGCTCTGAACAAGCTGTCAGCGGAGAGCCCAATGCAGGGCTTGAACCTATGAGCCATGGAGATCATGACCTGAGTCGAAGTTGGATGTCTAACCGACTGAGCCACCCAGGCGCCCCAAAAAAGTGTTTTTAAAGCTAAGGAAATTTCCTTAGCAAAATCTTATTAGCCCTGTACATAAAACAGCTAAAAGAGGAGCCATACCATTTGTACAAGACAGAAGATTTTATATATATGCATATACATAATATGTATGTATAAATATGCTTGTATGTGTTTATATTTTTTAATGTTTATTTACTTTTGAGAGAGACAGAGAGAGAAAGAACATGAGTAGGGGAGGGGCAGAGAGAGAGGGAGAGAGAAGATCTGAGGCGGGCTCTGTGCTGAGACCAGGGCCCAATGTGGGGCTCGAACTCATGAATCATGAGCCAAAGTTAGACGCTTAACTGACTAAGCCACACAGGTGCCCCTATAATACAAATATATATCAAAGTTATGCCTTGAGTACCACTCAGGGAAACGAAGAAAATGGTGGCAAATGGGTTGGGGTTGAGGGATCCTTGCATGTCACTTTGTTCCTTTATATTTTTGAATTTTTAAACAACACACACAAATATATCAAATGAAATTGCTTTGCTGTGTTGGTTCTTACTCCCTCCGCTTCCCCTTCTAGGCCCACATGGTATGCTCCAGCCCCCGAGCACTGCCCATGTGTGCTGAACCCTTGAAAACCTCTTTCCTGCTACTCACCAGCTGTGTGCTGCAAGCACATTAGTGAACTTCATCAGGGCACAGAACTCACACGGTTGTTGGGAAGATTAAAGACAGTCCATCTACAATAGAAAGAGAAGATGAACCACAAATGTGAGTCATGTATGTAATTGTTTTTTCCAGTAGCCTCTTTAAAAAAACAAGAACAGGTGAAGTTAATTTTAATGATATATCTTATTTAACCCACTTTATCCAACATACTATCATTTCAACATGTAATCAATATGAAATTATTACTGAGATATGCTACATTCTTTTCCTCATACTTTGTTATTGAAATCCTCTGTGTATTTTAGTCTTATGACACATCTCAGTTCGCCAGTCTGATTTCTAGTGCTCAATAGCCGCCTGTGGCCAATGGCTGCTGGGCAGATCTATAGCACGCTGGGCGTACTGCCTGGATTTTAGTACGGGCTTCATAAATGCTACCAATCATTAATTTTGTACCTTTTTGCGTGCTGTTATACACCCCCCTTCTCTGTTGTTCTGTTCATACCTCAAGACCCAGCCAGCTGGCCACACCCCCTGGAAGTCCTTCTTGATGCATCCTGTCCTGATACCCTCTTCATTCTCAGTTCCTCCAGTGCCTATCTCCACTGTAGATATTATATTTGTCTGTCTTCATAGACTCGAAGCTCCTTAAGAGTTATAACCCTCTTTTTTTGCTCCTTGTAACCCTTGGGCACATAGGAGACACCGAAGAAATGTCATTTGAATGAAGAAAGGCATAGAGGAATTACATGCATATTCCTTCACATTGATGGCTGGGTGGTTGTGGGCTGCTTGTTTATTTCTCTTTGTTATTTAATTTTTAAATACTGGCTGGCAGAGCCAGCTCCCTTGCCTTCTCAAACTTCCTCTCAAGGTCATTTCCCTAAGCTGGGCCTTGTTGCAGAAAAGTCATGATAAGAAAAGCAAATGTCTTAATTAAACAGTGGGACCAGAGAGAAATCATGAAATGTAAGCAGGATCACCCAAATACACAGACGTCTTTCGTGCACCCTGTTCTTTATATATTACAACCTTTTAAGAAATAGAGAGACACCGTTTACCCGACATTGCCTTCAGGGATTCGAGCCCATGGGTTAGAAGTTTATGAAATGGCTCAGAAGATAAGTGTGCCAAGGACAGCAGGGAGATAATTTCCTGTGCGTGTTCTCTCTGGGAGCAGGCTTTCTGCTGTGGGGATTGGGGAGGCACCCTGACAGAAGAGGCACTTCACAAGGCAACCAGGAACGATGGTTTCAAAAGTCCCTGTGTCTTTTGCTCACAGTTTCCCATACGCCAGAGTGTGTGGGGGGTGGGAAATGAGAAGGGATACTGAGGCACTTTTACCCAGGCCTCATTTTCACCTTTTGTCAAAGCTGTGTGTCAAGTTTGGCTGATGTCTGCCCTAACGCATCTACGTCTCCTGTAACTTTAAGGAACTGCGGAGTTTCTGTGTTTGATGTGTCTTAACTTTAACACAAAGCACACCAGAGCTGGTTAATGATCATGAACTGTCATGGCAGCCGCTCTGCAAAGGTGACAGTGATGGATGGGCCTGCAGCTTGGAGGGGGGCGGCTGGGTGCAGAGGCAGAAGGTTTATTTAAGCCAAGGCTGATAATAGAGGGGCCTTCTCAGTCACTGACCAGCAGGGCTTAATGGGATAAAAGGGGAGGAGAGCCCTCTTTCTGCACTGCCCTCTGAAGGGACTGTTCTCCCTCTCCTCATCTGGTCTTCCAAATAAAAGCATTCCTTGACAATTCAGATCTAAATGAAATTTTCTGCTAGGAGGGGAAAAAGCCCATTTCTGTAATCACCCTTGTCATCTTTCTTGGTTTGGCCTCATTTCTCCAAAAGAGGAAGCCTCATTTCTCCCCGTTTGCCTTATTAACCATTGGAAAATAGCACCCGGAGAGAAACTGTGTATGGGTGGGCTTGAGTAAGAGTGAGTGCAATCCTCTGAATAGACTCAATCCCTTTGGGATTGATTACCAGTGAAATATGACCAGCAGCGCAGATTCTATGTGTCAGTTGGGGTTCCTTAAGTGATCGTATCTGGGAAAATAAAATCTATTAAAAAGTAATTTAGTAAAATTTTTCCACCTGTCTTTTGACTTTGAATTTGTTGATCACTCCATCCAGTGCCCAAACGAGAGACAGCATCTATATCTTTTTTAGGTAAATATCAAGGTATCACTAGCACGTGTAAACTTTCCTTGTCGTCCCATCAGACAAACGCAATGTGATGAACCAGGGTGAGTGGCCCAAACTCCTCCCTCATCCCAGTTGTGGCTATGCCCTTCATGTTTCAGCAAAATAAGCTCTAGGGGAATGGCCTAACCACAGACCCCTCCCTTGGAGATGCCAAATTTGGATCACCCTGGGACGTTTAATCTCTGAAGGGGAGATGCCCTGTCAGAGTCCACTGATAATTCTTTAGTGTAAGAGCTAATGCCTGATGGAGACATTTAGCTGGCTCCCCAATTACTAAATGCAGCAGCCCATGGCCCCTACTCGTTGCTGGACAGCATAAACATCAGATTTTGGTAAATAAACTCAGGCTATCATGTGAACTGTCCCACACGCACTTAAGCTGTGACTGACAGCTCACTTGGGAGGACTTGGAGTCTAGAGTTGAAGCTTTTGGGTGCAGAGGCTCCGAGGTTCCAAGATAAACAAATCTGTCGGTGAGAGTGACCAGAGTGTTAGGTCAGTCCAAGGGTCACTTATAGGTCATCCTGCTGGGAGCTTGGTCTCTGCTTTGTGTTTATCCTGGGAGGGGAGGAGAAGGAGGGGCTGGGGGCTGAGGGGTGGGTCTCCACTGGGAAAACATCCCTGGCCTGCTCATCAGAGCCTTTGGAAATGAATCAGCACCCATCCCACTCTGAATAATCCAGTAAAGGGTATGGACACAGGCTTCTGTTTTTTATTGGAGTTAACAAACAAGTTCTTTTGGAAATACTGATCACAGGATGCACTGTGGAGCTGGCTCACCTGGGCTGCAGAATCAATTGAGGAATTTTCAAAGCTCACTGTGAATTAATAGATCACTGTTACAAAATTGTGGTCATCAAAATTAGAAACGCCATTGAAGGAATGGAGAACTCTTTCTGTCCCTGTCCCTCTTCTTGATCTTACCAGGTTTCCTGAAAAATATTTCCTCAGCTTTACAACCCTTACCAACTGGGAACTATTTTAGAGAAGATCCTAAACTTTCTTTTTTCCTGGTCTTGGCTCTTTAAGATTGATAGGTGAAAATGGGGGTATGCATTATAACCCTCCTTAGTTGATATTTAGTGAAGTAAAGACCCCTGCCTTTCCATGGGTCATGCTATTTTATCCACCAATTCTCTCATGTGGAGGACAGTCTCACTGGTACAAGAAGAGGTAACATCAAACAATACGTTTAGAGCTGATGGCATTTTTTGTTTGTTTGTTTTTTAGACTGCAGTTGAAAAAGACTTTCAAATCCAGGAATCAGTTGCTTACTTTGGAAAATAGCCTTATCCAATAAAAAGTCTGAAGGTTTGCCTACTGCATAGGCAAAAAAATGAACCTCAACCTAAGTCTCACACATTATACAAAAATTAAGTCAAAATTGATCATAGATTTCACAAAATAAAAATTTTAGGCAAAAGCACAGAAGAAAATCTTCAAGATCTAGTGCTAGGCAAAGAGTTCTTAGACTTGACACCAAAAACATGATCTGTTAAAACAATGATAAGATGTACTCCATTAAAATTGAAAACTTTCACTCTATGAAAGAGCATATGAAGAGGATGAAGAAATAAATTAGGGTTTGGGATAAAATATTTGCAAAGCACATATCTGACAAAGGACTAGTATCTAGAATATATAAAGAACCCTAAAAACTCAACAGTAAGTACACCAAGCAATCCAATTAGAAAATGGGCATTTCAGTGAAGAGGACACATAGATGGCAAATAAGCACATGCAAAGAGGTTAATATCACTCATTAGCCATTGAGGAAATGCAAATTAAAAACGCAATAAGATGTCACTAGATACTTATTGGAATGGATAAATGAAAGGTAGTGTCCACACTATTTCTGCTGGTGAAGACATGCAGACCAACAAATGTAGCTGGCCGGAATGTAATATGGTACATCTGCTCTGGAAATCAGAAACAGTTTGTATTTATTTATTTATTAAAAATAATTTTTTTTGAAAGAGAGGGCATAAATGAGCGAGGGGAGAGAGAAAGAGAGAGAGAGAGAGAGAGAGAGGGCTCACCCAAAGTGGGGTTCAAGTTCACCCAAAGCAGGACTGTGCTCACCCAATGTGGGGCTTGAGCTCATGAACCATGAGATCATGACCTGTGCCAAAGTCAGATGCTTAACGATTGAGCCACCCAGGTGCCCCTCCCCCCATTTTTAAAGGTTTATTTATTTTTGAGAGAGAGAGTGTGTGTGCAAGCAGGGGAGGGACAGAGAGAGGGAGATAGGTTCCAAAAAGGGCTGTGGTGCTGACAACAGTGAGCCCCAAGTGCGACTCAAACTCAAGAACCGTGAAATCATGACCTGAACTGAAGTCAGACAGTCAACCAAGTAAGCCACCCAGGTGCCCCACAGTTTGTAAGTTTCTTAAAGAACTAAATATGCAACTATGATGTGACCTGACAATTACATTCCCGGGCATTCATCCCAGAGAAATGAAAACTGATATTCAGTTTAAATGGGTGGCTCACCCATTTAAGTGTCAGACTCTTGATTTCAGCTCAGGTCATAATCTCATGGTTGGTCAGGCTCTGTGCTGTCAGGGAGGAGAATCCCCTGCCTGGATTTATTTCTCCCTCTCTCTCTGCCCTTCCCTCTGCCCCCTCCCATCCCCCTCCTCGTTCATGTGCATGAATGTGTGCATGTTCTCTCTCTCTCAAAATAAATAAATAAACATTAACAACAACAACAACCCTGATGTTCACACAACACTCTATATGTGGATGATTATAGTGGCTTTATTCCTTTTTTACAAAAGTGTTTATTTTTAAAAGATTTTTTAAATGTTTATTTATTCTTGAGAGAGACAGGGTGTGAGCAGAGGAGGGCAGAAAGAGGGAGACAAAGAATCTGAAGCAGGCTCCAGGCTCTGAGCTGTCAGCACAGAGCCTGATGAGACTTTCGAACTCGAACTCAGGAAAGGCAAGATCATGACCTGAGGCAAAGTTGGACACTTACCTGACTGAGCCACCCAGGAGCCTCCAAAAATGTTTATTTTTAAAAAAATGTTTATTTATTTTGGGAGAGAGAGCAGGTGCACAAGCAGGGGAGAGGTAGAGAGAGAGGAGAGAGAGAATCCCAAGCAGGCTCCGAGCACCATGGAGCCTGACAGGGGCTCAAACTCATGAACCACCATGAGATCATGACCTGAGCCTCAGCTGAAATCAAGAGTCAGTTGTTTAACCAACTGAGCCAACCAGATGCCCTAATAGCGGCTTTACTCCTAATAGCACAAACCTGGAAACAACCCCGATGTCCTTCAACATGTGAATGATTGAACAAACTGTGGTACATCCATACCATGGAATATAATAAAAAGAAACAGATGACTGATACACCTAACAACTTGGATGGGTCTGAAGGACATTATGCTGAAAAAGACCCAAAAAGTCAAAAGGTTATATACTGTATGATTCCATTTAAATAACATGCTTGAAATGACAAAATTATAGACATGGAGAAGAGATTAGTAATTACCAGGCATTTAGGAGGTGGTGGGATAGAAGACAAGCACATGTGGTTAAACGAACAACAGGAGTGATCCTGGTGATAGATCTGTTCAGTTTCTTCACTGTAGTAATGTCAATATTCAGGTTGTGAGATTGCGCTATGGTTTCGTAAGATGTTATCAGTCAGGGAAATTGGGTAGAGGGTCCACAAGATCTCTCTACAATTTCTTACAATTGCATGTGAATGTACAATTATCTTAAACGTTAAATTAAGGGTGCTTGGGTGGCTCAGTTGGTTAAGCATCTGACTCTTGATTTCAGCTCAGGTCATGATCTCATAGTTCTCATGGTGTGTGAGTTTGAGCCATGTATTGCGTTGGGACCTGTGTTGAGGGTGTGGAGCCTGCTTGAGAGTCTCTCTCCCCTCCCCCACTCATACTGTCTCTCTCTCTCTCTCTCTCTCTCTCTCTCTCAAAATAAATAAACTTAAAAAAATTAAAAAATGTTAAAGGTAGTTTTCAGTGTTATCAGGATTTGGAATCTAATATCTTTAAATTATGGGCTTGCCTTGTATGTATATTTTAAGTAGTAAATCAAATTAATCTTTAAAACATCTCTTTTAGTTACATGCAGTGTTCTGGAAGGAAATGTAGTATAAAGTATCCCATTTGTTCTGTCATAAAACCTCTCATCCACTCCTCCAATTATTGACTTTTTTCATGCACACAGTATGTTTGGTGTGCAGATCTGAGCAAGGCTAGGAGCCACGTGCTCCCCCATTTTGATGGAATGGAAGTCAGCCACCGTCTCTTCACCTGGATTCATGGCTCTCAGATTTTGCAGCAGAGAAATGCTAAAGTTTGATTTAGATTCCTTTGTGAAACTCACTTTCAGAGCATCAGTTTTTTGGGCTTTGGAAAATCTTGCTTCAGGATTCGCAACCCAAAGAAGGTACGAAAGGTCAGAGAGGCTTTTGTATGAGAAATATGACAGCCTCAAGTCGGGGTGGCTCTCTGGTTTCTCCCAAGGTGTCGCTCTTCAGATCAATGGGCTTTTCAAATGATATGGAAAGGGAAGAGGCCCTTTCTTTTCTTGTTTAGGGTTTTATAGACCACATCTATTGTTTAACTAAAAAAAAAAGAAGAAAAAAAGAACGAAAATGTAAAGGATAGATAAATGGAGATTTTGTTTTCCTTTCAATACTCCTATCAAAAATGAATCTGTCAATACCAACATTCAATTATAAGGGTTCTTTTTTTTTTTTTTTAATTTTTTTTTTTTCAACGTTTATTTATTTTTGGGACAGAGAGAGACAGAGCATGAACGGGGGAGGGGCAGAGAGAGAGGGAGACACAGAATTGGAAACAGGTTCCAGGCTCTGAGCCATCAGCCCAGAGCCCGACTCGGGGCTCGAACTCACGGACCGCGAGATTGTGACCTGGCTGAAGTCGGACGCTTAACCGACTGCGCCACCCAGGCGCCCCAAGGGTTCTTTTTTTTAAAAGTTTATTTTTTTTTCAGTGAGAGAGAGCGCTTGTGCATGGGGGAGGTAGAGAGAGAGAGAGAGAGAGGGAGACAGAGAGAATCCCAAGCAGGCTCTGCACTGTCAGCACAGAGCCCGAAGCGGGGCTTGGATTCACAAACCGTGAGATCACGAACCTGAGCTGAAACCAAGAGTCAGACGCTTAACCGACTGAGCCACCCAGGCACCCCTCGATTGTAAGGATTCTTAATCTGAGGTTCCTGGAGAAATCTGGGCATCCTTGGAAATTGTGTGCTGTATTTTGGCACATGTTCATTTTTCTGGAGGGAGTTGAGATTCTCTGTGACTCAGAAAATATAAGAACTTCTCTTTTAATGGATGAAGGAGCAAGAAGTACAACTGTGTGGGGAAGAGCCTGTCCACAGCCAGACTGCTGAGCTGACTCCCATCTGCGCTGACAGCAGCTGCTCCGAATGGACTCCTGCAGCCCCTCCCTTGTGAAGCTTTCTCCACTCAGCTTACTGTTTCTCAACCAGAAGTTGTCTCTTCTCTGAACTCCCAGCAGCTTTGTTTGCTCCTCTCTGAAGGTGGGTTTCACTTTCTATCATACGTGAGAGTCTAGACTTCACCTTTGTTCCCCACCTCTGTACTGTTATGCATTTGGTCTCAGTAGGTAATCTAGAAATATTTGTTGGGTGAGGAAATGAATTGTAGACAGTACTCATCCAACTGCAAGCTGGTCCCTATAGGTTTGGGGGCAGCCCTTGCAGAAATGGCCGGGAGAGCCTGGGACACAGGAATGATGGGTTCTTTTTCTATTCTACAGGCCAACAGGAAGTGTGCGGTATGGGGCATTTGACTGGGATTTCACATGTTATGGGCTGCCCAGTGGGGGAGGTCTAGTCAGTCCCGCAGGGACCCATGTACCTTGTAGGTCAGCCCGGCTGCAGAATTGAAAACTGTACCTTTCCTGTCCTAGTTGTCTTATTTGGGAAATACTTTTAAAAAATCCTCCCAATGCCCTGATTTCCATTCTTTGTAGGGTAAGTCTATTTTTTGAAGGGATAGTAGAAATAGAGAGACTCAGGTATTCCCTGTTCCAGTGGAATTTGCCCCAACCTCCCACAGCATGGCCTCCAGTCTCTGTCTTGCATTCTTAGCTTTTGAAGAGGGGAGACAACCCCCCTCTTATCTGGGATTGCCTGCTTAAACAAACGCGGTGTGGAGGTATTGTCCTTTGGAAACTTGGCCTGGGACACTTTACCAAGTGTCTGTAAACATTTAGACGCGCAAAAGTGCCCACTGTTAACGCAGAGTCATTGTCTCTGCTCGGGCTACTCTTGCCTGAAAGAGGTTTGGGGCGGGGGGTAGAGGTGGTGAGAGTGGACCTGAGAGAATCCCTCAGCTGGGGCTCTGGGCCAGGGAATTGTGCTGCTGTTTGTTTAAACAACCTGAGTGTAATTGGTTTGTTTGAGATGCCCAAGATATTTGGGAAAGTGGGGGAAGGGAGGCAGCTTGCTGGGGGAGAGAGTCACCAGCAGGGACTTTGACGGGTGGCCGGCTGGGTGGTTGTCAGCCTCCTGATTGCAAAGCCAGTGGGAAGGGTGGCCCTTCCGGCTTGACCATGGGCATATCAGGACCCAGGTCAATAGGTCAGACCACATAGTCTATAAAATATCAAAGCTAGCACTTGATAGGTGGATAGAATACAAGGAATATGTAACTTAAAACTACCAATCTCCTTTTAACCATAACAATCCAAGGACAGCACAAATACATAGGTAGTTTTTGTTTTCAGATCTTACTATTTTTTTTAATCCTGCAAAAATTGTAATGACCAACCCGGTTTCATCCAAGAAAGATAAGAATGTTGGTGAGGAGTTCCTTGGGGGTGTTTATTGCATTATTTTTGGGGGACACAGAGGGGCAAGTAGGGAGTATTCAACAGGCTGATGGAAAAAAATAAGTCTGTTTTTTTATTGTAGAGATCATACCCCTTCTTTTGACCTGGGCAAAAGGACAGAGAGTGTTAAAAAATGAGAAGAATTTGGGAATAATAGAAGGAATGTCTGCAATGCTGGGCCTGGCCGCACCACCCTGAGTGATCAGGCCTCTCACGTGAACCGGATTCTTGCGGGTGATGGGGAGACTCCAAAACCAGGTGTGACCACTTATTAGGGATGCTTACCACAAGAAGCACTGTGGGCCCCAACGTATGTTATTTCATCACCACTATAACCCTGTGGCATCAATTTGCAGAAAAATGGACTGTGGCTCAGAGGGGTGAAATTAACTTGCCCAGACCATGAAGACTGAAATGGTCAAACCACAATTTGAATTAAGTTGACAAGTCCTTCTGTTTTCAAAACCCTTCCTCTTTCCGCCACACCATCCTCAAACAACACCATTCCTCCACCCAAAGAATGAAAATATAGAATTCGTCACCATGCAAGTTAAAAAACAAACAACCCTCATTTGATATGCTAACGAACATCACACGTATAGGCCTTCAGCTAAATAAGCAAGCATTAAGGAAAGGATGGAAATGTTAATATCTGTAAAACGTGCTGATCTTCTGATTGTTTGTGGACCAAAGCCTTGTCATCTTTTTCTTTTTTTAAAGATGGCTGTTGGTTTTTGAGCTTGCCCCTTATACCTCCTTAAAATGGAGTTATAATTAAGTATTTTGTAAGGGGTTTAGTGAAGCAACACCTTACAGAGTGCGAAGCCCTTTCACTGTTAACGTGACGTCTCTATAAAATGAAAAAAGCTTTGCAAAGCTAAAAAAAATTCATGACGGTGTGTTGATGAATACGTTAAAACATTGCTTTCAGAGAAAAGAGCTCTATGTGTGTTCTGAGCAGCTTGGTTTTGTGCAGACTTTAAGGTCAGCGACTTTTGTTGCTCTAGGTGGAGGGTATCAACCATTTCATGGGCACAACGAACCACAGAGCAAACAGCAGTGTCACAGCACAGAACAGTCACTGTTTTTATTCTATTTGGCAACTCCATGCTCCTAGGCTTGGAGGGCTTCTTAAACTATGAGTCAAAGAACTTTGCAAAGTCAAACCATGACCACGCTTGTTTCAGGGGAAGCTTGGTAGCTTCTTCTGGCACTTAGGGTCTTTGACACCGGAAGGCTGCCTGGCTTCAAACACTTTAAAATGAAGGGTCTCAGCTAAGTAAAGGGAATATTTACAATATGAATAAAAGTAAACATGGCGAGGCTGGCAGGAGAGTGCTGGAGGGTCAGACAGTGTCTTTTTATCAATCTGTGCATTTTGTAGAGGATGTGGAGGGTGAGTCTTGGGGACATAGGAGGGGCTGACCCTGAGAGCTGCTGTAGAGGACCATTGTTGGCTTTGAGCCATGTGCCTCCGAAATCACAGCGACAGTGGGAATGCGCTCCCCACTGTCCATATAGGGATCTGAGCTGGTGATTAGGAAGCCTGTCAGTTTCCATTTCTTTCCTCCCACCTTCTGTGAAAAATGTCATGCCAATACACTTTAGAATAATGTTATTATTTATTTATTTAATAAAAAATTTTTAATGTTTATTTATTTTTGAGAGATAGAGACAGAGCATGAATGGGAGAAGAGCAAAGAGAGAGGGAGACACAGAATCCGAAGCAGGGTCCAGGCTCTGAGCTGTCAGCACAGAGCCTGATGCGGGACTGGAACCCACAAACCGTGAAATTGTGACTTGAGCTGAAGTCGGCCGCTTAACCGACTGAGCCGCCCAGACGCCCCTAGAAAAATTTTATTTTGCATCCTGCTGTTCTCACTAAAGTATACATGGATCCTTAAAGGTTAGAATTTTTTTTCTTAGTTTAGATGGAGGTTCCTTCTGTACTCTTAAAAATTGCTACCTCCTCTCACAACCCCCATCTTGACTCCCCAAATTCTAAATTCCAAACATTTGAAAGGTTTCAGCTTTGTTGGTTTTAATGATGGCAATTTACAATTGACAAATATGTTGGTAATGGGCATTCTTTCCTGTAGGTTTGTTTAGAAGTGAAAACAATGTGGCTAGTCATAAAAGTTCCTATTTATTTAGGCTGGATAGTTCACTTGTTCACAGAACGGATGCTTGTCAGCAGAGAATTAGATTTAGCATGATGTGTTTCAAGGCTAAAGCCTGAATGGAGACTAATGGCTACAGCTCAGGAAGAATAATCACCATTTTAATAGATTCAAATTCTGTTGCATGGAATAATCACTGGTTACTGTAAGTGAGACACTGACTGTTTCATAATTACCAGAAAATAATGCTGATATGTAAAAACATACTGAATCAAGATGACTCGGATACCTGGTCCAGAGCAACTGGGCAGATGATGAAACCCGTTCCCAGGAAAGGCCCTGGGACAAGTTAATCTGTCACATGTTTATTCCCTGTTTTGATCATTTCCAAAATGTCATTCTGTCATTTATGAGCATTTCCAAAATGATCAAGACAGGAAATGGGGAGGACAGGTTGGGGTGTGCTTAAAAGTGCATGCTCTGGGGCGCCTGGGGGGCTCAGTCAGTTAAGCTTCTGACCTCTGCTCAGGTCGTGATCTCATGGTTCAAGACTTTGAGCCCGACATTGGGCTCGGCTCTGGGTGCAGAGCCGGCTTAGGATTCTCTGTCTCTCTCTGCCCCTCCCCTGCTCGCAAATGCGCTTTTTCTCTCTCTTAAAAATAAACAAACATAAAAAGAAGTGCATGCTCTGGATTCAAGTTTCCTGGATTGCACTCCCACTTTTACCACTTACTACCTGTGTGACGTTGGGCAACTGGGCTTATCTTTCTATGTTTCAGTATCTATAATCAGAATTATAGAATTCAGTGAGATCATATATCTAAACTCATGTGCTGAGCACAGTAGATACTCAATAAATGAAAGCCATTTTTTTTTTTAGCGTAGTGGTCATGTGCCAATATTTCTATTAGCAGTAATATTTCTCCTTGGGAATAGCACAGGGGACAGTTCAAAGAGGTAATGGTAGGTGTGTCCTGATGGGCTAACACAGCAGGAATGGACACGCCAGTACAAGTTCCTAAATGTTGCCTGCGGCTATGAAAAAAAAGGAAGCAAGAAAGCTTTGATTGCAGCATCTTGGGAAAAATGGTGGGCTGGGCATGAGGGAAAGTGGGGATGGAACCCTGGAATGGAGCGCCTTAATATCTTCATTTGTAAAATGGGGATTAAAAATACCTACAAGACAGGGCTGTTGTGATGATAAGTAGGGTAATTATGCAAACGTGTCCCACTTGGACAGATATGCAGGAAATGTTTGTTTTCTAAACAGCATCTGACTTCTTACTGAATAATGACTCATTGAAGGCTCACAGTCCTCTGAGCCTGGAAACCTGGAGCAGCTTTTGAAATCCACCCAGAAGGAGTAGGACTGAGCCCCTTCAGGTCACTCCCAGCTAGGTCACAGAACTTCCACCCAAGTGGCCTTTGGTCCTTGTACTTAAGGAGCAGGAGCCCCAGGCTCACTCACGTCCTTTTTAGCCTGGCCATGTTTTAGGCTCATTGTTCTGGGAGACCTTGTGCTATTTGTTCATCTAATCTGTTAGCAAAAAAGACACACTGAATTTCCTTCACTTGGACCCCTGACTCATGTTTCACAAAGAAATGTCCAGCCCATAGGAGCTGGTCCCTCTGCCTGTCGTGTTTCTCCGGGCCCCTTCTGGAAGGCCCTGGACAGAGAACAATGGCCGGGTGCCTGGGGAGAGGTGCTGGCATCTCTGCCTCTTCAGCCCCGATTGAACTTGGTTCCTTCCCCTCCTATTCCGGGCAGGGTCCAAGGAACACCCTGGGACAAACTTGTCACTGGAGAGCTTGTGACCCCCTACAAAAGTCCTAGACTATTTTATCTCCTCTTCCCGCCCTACCCCTTGGGGATATCCTGGACATGGGGCCATTGACCTAGTGTGCCCTTGACTAAACTTGGGACCAGGATGTGAATCACCAAGTTGAAAATGACCAGTGTTTCAGAGCCTGGCAGGTGCCCAGCTGCCCATCACCCACTGCTTTGTGCCATTAGCATCCCCTTCACCTAGTCCTTTTATTTATTATTATTATTATTTTAAACCAGGGCTTGCAGAAAGAATACTATGAAAAACAAGTATTATGCCCAAGTTACAGATGAAAGTACTTAAAACTCAAATAGGTATGATTCTTCCCATTTTTTTTTACCTGTTAAATGGTGAAGCCTGGGGTCCATAGCCACTTTTCCTGACTGCAGAAGCCTTGTTTACTACTTATTTCCCTGCCTGCTGCCTCTCCATAGTCATGCCCCTCCTGTGTGGCAACCACACTCTGGCCTGGCTTGCAAAGACCCCAAGGTAATCAGCGCACCCCTTGGTAGGGGGGCCACTCAGATTTCTGTACTCTGTCTCCTGGGCAGGGGTCCCACTCCCCAACTCCTCTCCTTCCTGAGAATACCCTGGATCCCCTCCCCTGTTCCCTGGGCCTCTGTCTGAAATGCCATCCCCCCCAAATCCCATCCTTCCTTCATGGCTGGCAACGTGGGGCCTGTCCACCGTGCCTTGCTGTCCACTTCCTAGGGGCTGACCCTCTGGGCTCCTGTGGCATCTGGTCTCTGCTAACCTTTTGTGTATTTGCTGCTTTGTCCTCTGCGTTTTCCGTTTAATTTGTAGCTCTCTATTCTTCCCTCCCACATATTCCAACTAAATTACAGGGCCCCTGAAGGCATCCATTTTGGACCAGTTTGTGGCTGTTGCACAGGGTTTTCCCCCTTGGGGAAGCAAAGGCTCCATCCCCTTTCTTGCTGACTTAACAACATCCTCCTCCTACTTTATGAGATGGCAATGACTCACTGTGAATGATCCCTCTTATTCACACTCATTCTCATAATTCAAATTAATTAGGAAATGCCCTAATTAATTAATTTGCGAGGTTCTCTATGGGATTGCATTGCTAGAGGAAAAGAAGGTGTTAGAGCCAATAAGTTTAATCAGTAACATAAGCAAAGTATGGATTCTCAAGGAAAAACTTCTGGAAAGGCCTCCATGAGACCTGCTCATAATGAAAGGAACAGGCTTCCCATATAACAGGTCTCCATACATTCCTACTCACACCTACAGATTTAATTTTTACTAAGCTCTGACAATGTGCCTGACTGAAAGTTTTCTTCTGTCATTTATGAGTGTTCATGTTATTGAAATGAGATGGACAATTAAATATCTTCAATATCATTATACACACACACACATATATATACACAGTTCTCTGTGTGTGTGTGTATGTGTGTGTGTGTGATTTTTCCTTTTTCTTTTTTGTTGTATGGAGTCAGAGAGATCTGGCTAGTTTCAGATCCCTCCCTCACTACTCACTTGCTCTGGGACCTTGGGTCTGTCTTTTAACCTCTCTTAGCCCATTTCTCATCTGTAAGATGTGAGTCACATGACTTCCTTGAAGGGATGTTGAGAGGCATAGTCAAGATAAGGTGTGTGGTCAGGGCCCAGCCTGGACCTGCAGCATCCCCGGGAGCTTGTAGAAATGCAGAATCTCAGGCCCCAACCCAGACCCACGAATCAGATCTGCATTTGACAAGATTTCCTGATAATTCACAGGCATGTTAACTTTCAGGAGTCTGTGTTCTCAAGGAAGAATCAGTGTATGGATCTATTTGGAAAGGATAAAAGCCGCATTTGCATGAGTTCTTGATTTGTAGTGTTCTTTGCAGCCTTTTTGAAGTGACTTTGTCTCAGAGCGGTATTGCTGGTTGGAATTGGGTCCTGATAACATTCAGAGAAATAGCCTTTAGGATTTGGTGGCAGGTGGAATGCGGCAGTTCTGGGAGTGGGGAGGGGGTGGGGGGTGGCCGGTCCTGGACTGTTGGAAAAGAGGTGAGGATCTTGAGGTGGAGGAGCAGTTTCCTGCAGGCTTTGGGAGCAAAGGGAGGAGAGACACAAGCGACAATGAATCCACGTACATAGAATTTGCTAGAGCAAAAACTTTTATAAAAGTCACAACAACTTTATGAGTTAGACTTGGTCCAATAGGATATATTCACATATACAGCAGATGGTAATAAAGCAAAATTATGATCAGTTTAGAAAATAGATGCTGGAGCTGGCAGGGATCATTTTAGGGGTCATCATTGTTCTGACCTTTTTTGTTCCTGAAGCCCAGCTAGTTTCAGGACTTCTCCTGTGTGCCACTTCAGGGTGATCTAGGTGAAGTCATCTCAGTACACCTTTTCTTCTTGGCTGTGAAATGGGAAAATAAAAGTACTTGAGTTCATAGGCTGTTATGAGGATTCAATGAGTTCATGCATGGAAAGTGCCTAGCGCAGGCCTCATCCTAATTCAGTAATAATCCATACTTTCATCACAGCTGATGACCCACAGGAGGTAGAGGGGGGGGTCATTATTAATACTGCTGCTATCAATAAATATTAAAACTGCAAGTTTGAGATTCAAGAAGTTGGATTAATGTCTTGTTGATACCAATCTGGATAATGGTAACAATAACTATAATAAAATCAACAATAATCACCACCACAATAATGATGATGTAATAGATACCGGCCATAGCTACCATTAACTGGGTGCTTGTTATGTATCAAGCATGTTAAATCATTATTTCATTTGGATTATCTCATTAATTTTTAAAAACACATATGATGAGCACAGCACTACCCCCAGTTTGTAGATGAAGAAACTGAGGCCTGGGGCGCCTGGGTGGCTCAGTCGGTTAGGGTCTGACTTTGGCTCAGGTCATGATCTCGCGGTTTGTGGGTTCGAGCTCTGCGTCGGGCTCTGTGCTGACAGCTCGGAGCCTGGAGCCTGTTTCAGATTCTGTGTCTCCTTCTCTCTCTGACCCTTCTCCCACTTGTGCTCTGTTTCTCTCTGTCTATCAAAAGTAAACAAATGTATAACAAAAATTAAAAAAAAAAAAAAAAAAAGAAAGAAACCGAGGCCTAGGGAGATTAGGAATTGGCACAAGGCCCAGAGCTTATAAAGGGAGCTGAAATCTGAACACAAAACTACTGGCTTCACAAATTGTTCCCTTAACCACTGCATTAGCCACCATGCTGAAAAACCAAAGCACGAGCTATTCTTTCCATTTGGTGGCAACATATGTGAGGTTTGTTTTCTGGCCTGATTCTCTGATATACTGGTTTCCCCCGATCCCTGAAGGTAGAATGTTCCTTGAATGTTCCTTGAATGAAAGCTTTTGTCAGCTGAAATGGCATAAAGTGAAGGAGCAATTGCCATTAATTTACATGGGAAAAACTGAGGGTGTTCCCATAACCAAAAAAACAACCTCTCTTAGGCTTTCCTGATACCTTATGGACACATCTTGCTAACGGAGGTACTAAATAAAAAAAGATGAAACACGGGTGGTCACAGACAGTTCAAAGCCACGGCAGCCTGATGCTGAGATGCTGAGTGTGGTTTGGGAGGAGCCTGGCGGGGCTGCTCTCGCTACTGCTCAAGGTTTGGGGTGCACGCTGCCTTATAACGGCTTCCTGCAAAATAAACTCTGAACGCTATTTTTGCTTTTGCCTTTTTTTGTAAAAGTGAAAATCCTCTGGATTTCTTTTGGTTAGCAGAAGCAATACTAATGTAGGTCTTTCATAAAAGCAAAGTGACATAACATGAACTTTCCAAAAGTGAGGGATACCCAAATTTTAAAGAAAGCATCTAAAGAAAGCATTGCTGTGGGATGAGGAAGAGAGTAGTTTGAAGACAGAAGAAAGGAAGCAGGAGAGGAACACCCGCTGACGCACTGTGTGCTGGGCCAGGGCAGTCACATGTATGAACTCATTAATGTGCATGGATCTTTGTGGATGTGAACTACATGTGCACAAGGGCACAACTAAGGCTCAGAGAGCTTCAGTGCTTGTCTAACAAGTTTGTAAGTGAAGGAGCTGGGATTTCAGCCTGAGACCAAAGCCCAAGCTAGCTCAGAAAAGAGCTGGAATTAGGATGTGTATTTGTACCTCAAGGAAATTAGACCCCTCCCAAGCTCCCAAAGTCACTAAAACCTAGTTCCACTTCCAAGCCCCTCCATCATGTCTTCAGTTTGGAAAAAAAGTTCCCTAAGGTTGCCTGAAATCCGGGGGGTGCCTGGGTGGCTCAGTTGGTTAAGTCCTACTTCGGCTCAGTTCATGATCTGGAGGTTCATGGGTTCAAGCCCCACATAGGGCTCTGTGTTGACAGCTCAGAGCCTGGAGCCTACTTTGGATTCTGTGTCTCCCTCCCTCCCTGCCCCTCCCCCACACGTGCTCTGTCTCTCTCAAAAATAAGTAAACGTTAAAAAAAGAACTTGGTAAAAAAAAAAAAAAAAAAGATCTGAAATCCCATCCTGGAAGGGCACTAGAGCTCCTTTCTAGAAGTATTATATTTTTGACTTATGGTTCGCCACTTTCCAATCAGAATTTCAGGTAGCTGACAAATACACAACTGAGCTGTAAGAGAATAGATTGTTGAGGTAGGAAAAAGAAGTTTAGGCTAGGAATAAGGTTAGCTACTAAGATATATGCCAGAGGGCCCTGAATTGGGTGAAGTGGGCTGTAAAGCATCTTTAACTGAGCTGGATTATTTATTACTCCCAGAGAGGCTAAACGCAGAAAAATCCAAATAACTTCTAGGAGGATCCATCCCAAATCCACCAGTCATGTGAAGTACTATGGGGAATGGGGAGTATTTTAAGCCATACTCTGGCCTTAAAGCTAAGGTCAAGAGTGGGTGTCAGGCCCTTCCTTAGTCTGTCTGGTAGGGCTCATGACTGGAAGATGGTTTGGCTGGAGGGCCATAGGTTCAAGTTCTGTAGTCATTCTTAAGTTCTTATTTCCTTTTCTCCTTGATACCAGTTGTATGTGATGCTTCACGAAAGCAACTTTTCTTTGTAATGTGCTCTCTCCGGTGGCCTTGCGCATTATTCCACCGTTCTTCTTAGGACGTACAACATCTCCAAAGAGACGGAACTCCCGAGCTCTGGGCACAGGGGCCTGCCCAAGAGGGTTTCTTTCATTTATGGCTATCAGAAAAATAGGGCAGGAATTAACCTATATCACTTGGACCCCACCTTATGTCAACAGCTCTCACAAACAGAGAGGCCCAGCAGCAGCCTTTTACACTGCCTGGTACCGTACACTGGAACCAGCTTGCACACTCAACAGAAAGAAAAACAAGTGCGGGCTCTGTTCCGATGGCAGGCTGATAACGCCTGCCTCTCCAGTCAGGGCACCATTGTTCTCTCCCTCTGCACCTTCCCTTGTCCATTCCAAGCAGCTCTGATAAGTCTGTGCACCAGGCAGGCTTGTGTTTGAGTTGAGGTTGTCAAACCCATTACTCAAAGGAAGGACGTGGACTTTCTTTGGAAGGGCGAACTCTGGTTCTAAGAAGTAGGAGAAAATAAAGATGATTTATGATTAACTAAGTGGCTACACTGTTGAGTTTAGTCTCACTGACCGCTGTTTGAGTCATGGCTTCTTTGTGCAGTTGGTGCGTCTCTATCGAAGTGTGAGTTGAGAGTGGCCACAAAGAAACTCAGGCAAGAAATTAATGTATCATGGATATTAGGGCAATCCTGTATGTTGTCACCAGGCAAAAGGGAGAGGGGCTCTTCGACAGGAATGCATTAAACACATATAATACCTGGATGGGTATAACTGGGTTAGAACCTGTGAGTGTTGCTGGAGATGTAGGGAAACTTATTTGTAAAGGTGCTTGAATGAGAATAATATGCTACATAATGCTCCCCACAATAAAAAATTGGAGAACCTTTATGAACGTTCACTAGGAGTGAAGAAGAAACAAAAAATAGTGTTTTTCTTGATACCAGCTTATATTAGGGCATAAACGGTGGGAAAAGGCAGAGGTGTGGTGGTTGGCTGTGTGAGTTACCAAGTGCCCTGGGACTATTCCATATTTTTTTCCTATTTTGGCCTCATGGAGGATGTTAAAATCTAAAGAGTTATTTTTTTCTCCAGAGTTAGCCTGAGAATAAAACATGTGAACATGTTAAAAAAGTCAAAGTATTACACAAAAAGAAGGTAGTGTTGTTATTTCATTTGGTGCTCACTGCAGCTCTACAGGCACGAGATACCAGATGTTGCTCTCTTCACTTTTAATTTAAATGAATTAAGGCCCAGGGAAGTGAGGGTGCCCGTTCAAAGTCACACAGCTGGTAAGGAACTCAATGGGGAACAGCACCTAGCTCTTGAGAGGCACGGTTCCCAGCATCTTTCCTGATAGAAGGGTCAGCCTAGCTGACATGCCAATGGTATAGAATTTAGGAGGAAATGTAAAAAAGATATGAATGTTACCAATTAAAAAATTAAATAGGCTTTTTTTTAAATTAAAAAACCCTGACATGGAAATATCCTACAAATGAGAACCACCAGCTTTTTTTTCTTACTGGAATCACCCAGAACAAGAAGTATTCTCTGAGTGGGTATGTTCTGCTGCCACACATGGTGTGTGTATGTGTGTGTGTGTGTGTGTGTGTGTGTAACTTTCTCCCAAGTTCCAAGTTGTAAGATGGAATTCAGAACACCTTTTGCCTCAAAAACACTTTTACAAGTTAATTTCCCAGGGTAGCCTTTGTAATTTTACTTCAAGTGTAACCTATAGTTAAAACATCATCATTTGCCAAAAAGTCATTTCCAATATTATATATTTTTCACTGCAAATGAGCACATGATATTTAGGAACTTTATTAAATAAGCTTTATGATCTAGTGCAAGGACCTAATTTCCATTTGTAACACTATTTCTATTACAAGAAGTGTTATAGATTCCAAAAACCCAACTTAAACATTTTAAGAACACCAGCCAATTGTTGACAGAAGTCTGAGCTGCTGTCTGTACTGACTGTACTGCTGTCTCTGAAGACTAACGTTCCTTATTACAACTTTTTCTGGAACATGAGGGGCGTTATCAGGCTGGAGAAGCTAAAATTTATGCTAAAAGATGGGCAACAGGAAAACACATCAAATGGAAAAACAAATGGAAGAGTCTAAACTTTCTGAAGTCTTATTCCTGATTATTCTAAATTAGTCTCTTGTCTTCCTTGCTCTTGGCTTCCTCACTTCTAATCTGCCAGCACTTTGGACAACAGCTCCAAGCCTTCTTTGGTCTGTTGTCTTGCATCTCTAAAAGCAAAGAGAAGACTTCCGAACTTTGGAAATCTTAGAGTTCTAGGGCTCAGAAGCCATCTTTCCAGGGCAGGACTTCTCACTTCTCAATCTCAACCATGTGTCCCCTTCCTCTGTGTGGACTCTCCCAGTCCCTACACCAGGAATGCATTAAGATGAGACTCCCAAAATATTAATTGATGGAGATTTGTCTGTATTTTTGAATCCTATCAACATTGTTGTTTTCTCATATTCTGCTGTGTAGACTGAATTTCCAAACTAGGAATCAAATTTATGTGGTTATTCACATCTGACTTGAACAAATAAATAAAGGTTTGAGTTATCGCTCAGCCAGCTAACTTTAGACCTGGATCCATCTTCCCATCGTAATTTTCCCCTCTGCTTTCTTTGTTAGCCCCTCCCCCATTGTGAGTGCTGTCTTCCTTTTATTGTTGCAAACATTTTTACTCTTGCTTGTGGGCCAAGAGCCTATTAATTAGGAGCCAGTCTAGAGGCCCCAGGGGGAGCTTGTTTGGAATCAGCTCATGAGGCTTTCTCACTCTAGTTGATTCATTACATGGCCAGGAGCCAAGGGTTCAGTTTTGTTGCAGTCTTTCCATGAAGGAGCCCAAGCCTGGGACTGGGGAGCACCGCTGGTTTTTGGCTCTGCTGAGCCCCAAATGTGTTTGTAAATCTTTTGAGCTCTGTTAAGTAGCTCTGCTCACTAGATCACTTCAGCACAGACCTGGAAACCCGCCACTCTCAAGAACCAGTTCTAATATTCCTCATCCAGATTTGAGTGTATCCATTTATAAAATGGTTCTTAATATTTCCTAATCAGGCATTTTCCCATTGAGCCACTTTTGGGGCCTATGTTTGCACAGATAACTACACTCTTTTTGCAAACCTGGCATTTCAGGGATTCTCCAATCCAACTTCAACCCACTTCTCCCTATTTTCATGCAACTATATTTTGTTCTGGCTGAAAGGACTTCACACTATTTCTTGAGACTGCTCTCCTTTCTGGCTAAAAATCTTGACTCTGCAATCTGGACCTTCTACCATGCTGTCCAGTAAATGCCTCCTTAAAGCCACAGCCTGTTGGGGATGGAAGGAATCTGGAGGATCAGAAAAGGCTGAAAGAGGTCAGGTGGAAGCTCCAGGACAGATAGGTTGCCCTCATCATTTTCTCACTGCTCTTTGAGGGATTTTCTTTTTTTTTTGAAGGAGAGAGGGAGAGAGGGTGCAAGTGAGTGAGGGGCAGAGAGAGAAGAGGGAAAGAGAGAGAGAGAGAGAGAGAGAGAGAGAGAGAAGCAGGGCTCACTTGAAGTGGGGCTTGTGTTCACCCAAAGTGGGTCTCGTGCTCACCCAATGTAGGACTCGAACTCACCAACCGTGAGATCATGACTTGAGCGGAAGTTAGATGTGTAACTGACTGAGCCAACCAGGTGCCCTCTTTGAGGGATTTTGTTAGGACAACATAACAAACTGCTTTGAGATGTACTATTACAAGCGGCCCAGTTTTCTTCTTTTGTGTACATGTCTTATCCCCTCCCCTCCATTATGCTATGAGTCAAGACAGTCTATGCTTATGTTTTAAAACAATGACTCCTAAAAGAAAAATATTTCCTCTCTAGAGAAGCCAGATCTTTAAAGTATGAATGAAGCAAATGTGATATTTGTAAAACCCTTGGGGATGAAGGGTGAAAAGGCCTTTAAGCAAACACTCAATAATGGAAAAAAATCAATGAAAGTGTTCTTAGGAAAAGAAACTGGGCAATTTCTTTCTTTGTGGGTCTCACGTTTCTTTGCTCAAACAGCTTGTCTTCCACCTGACGGTTGCAATTTCTGCCATTGGAAAATGGAACATTAAGATGGTGGAACAATAAATGATTTTGCAGCTTTGTCAACCACTTGTTTTATCTGTCAGTAGATTTCCATGTTACTTTGTTTTTGATAATTTTATCTATATCATTAAGAGCATTTTCACTGATGAGCATCTTAGTTTATTTTTTAAGTTTTTACTTCATTTTAAAATTTTTGAGACAGAGAGAGCGTGCATGCACAAGAGAGTGCGAGTGAGCAGAGGAGGGGAGGAGGAGGCGGAGAGAGAATCCTAAGCAGACTCATGCAAGCCTGACTTGGGGCTTAAACACGCGAACTGTGAGACCATGACAAAGCAGAAATCAAGAGTCAGACACTTAACTGACTGAGATACCCAGGTGCCCCACTGATGAGCATTTTAGAAGGTGACCCCATCAATATTAAGTTGCTGGTTAGATTATAGGATCTTCACACAACGATCTCAGCAGTAGCCCAAGGTGCAGAGGATCTTGCAAGGACAGAGACAGAAAAAGTCAGAAATGCACAGAAGGTGTAAAGTGAATTTACAAATGATGGACCTTAAAGTGGGCTGAGTATGGGAAAGGCACTTCATTGTAGCTGCAGCCCATATGTGCTGTTTGGCCCCATTAGTCTCTCATTCTGGCCTGCTTGGGTTGGTACCATACCAGTTGACAAGGAACATTAATTATAAGGACACTTACACATCTGTGAGGTTATTCTTTGTAGGATTATTTAAAATAGAAAATTTCAACAAAATCTGGATGTTCATTGGTAAGGGTCTAGTTAAACAGATCATGCTATACCCTCACAGTACAGTATGCAGTTGCTAAAGGAAAAAAGGGCAAATATTCCTATGTTGCTATGGAAAAATTTCCAAGGTATCTCATTTAGTTAAAAAAAAAAAAGGAAGGTGTTGATCAATGTGTATAGTATATGATCTTTTGTGTAAAATGCACCAAGTACTAGATATATGTGTATATTTACATGTGCATAGAATATTTCAGGAAGGAAACACAAGAAACTGAGACTGATAACTGGTTGTTTGGTGGGGAGGGGAACTGAGAGAGAAGGGGAGTAGGGGGACATTTTTCAGTGTGAATTTTTTGTATGGGTGGCGGCTTTGTTATGTGTCAGCACGGCTAGGCTGAACTGTATCTGCCAGAATTTTCTTTCTTGTATGTTCCAGTATGAGGAGGCCCTGAAAGAGATTACTGTGTGAACTTTGGATGGTGTAAGTGAAGTAGAAGCTATTTTGTATCTCAGTACGTTGTTGCTTCTCTGTGGCCGCCCTTGTTAGAGTGAAGCCGCAGTGAGGTCCACAATGGCTCCCCTTCCTGTGGATCCTTTTTCAGCATTTCTGACTTCTGGGCCAATTCTGAATTCTGTATTTAGTTGTATGATGAGGGCACTGGCCTCTCCTGCAGGACATCAACATCAGAAGCAGTGAGAATTGATACATATTTCAGTACATCCTCATGGGTTGTTTTTTTTCCTTATTTTTTAATTTTTTAAAGTACTTTTTATTTTGTAAATCTTTATTTATTTTGAGACACAGAGCAGGGAAGGGACAGAGAGAGAGGGAGAGAGAGAATGCCAAGCAGGCTCTGCACTGACAGCACAGAGCCTGACATGGGGCTTAAACCCGCAAACAGTGAGATCATGCCCTGAGTTGAAACCAAGAGTTGGACACTTAACCACCTGAGCCACCCTGGTACCCCTTACTCCTCATGGATTTTGGTACAACCTTGTGGGTTCATGCTTGTCCTTGCTCTCCCCACTTTACCTCCATCTTCCTGTGGACTTCAAACTGTAGCAACTGATGTGAAGACAATAGCCTACAGAGATTACTTAACTAGCTCCTGCAATTAGATGTAACAAATCTGTGTGTGTGTGTGTGTGTGTGTGTGTATCCTAATGATTCTGTTTCTCTGATTGAACTTCAAAGTAGAATTGCTAGATTTATCAACATGTTCATGAATTACCATTCAAAAATTAAATTAAATTTTAAAATAGAGATTTAAAAGTCTGGGACTGAATCCTACTATTCAGGTCATGTTAGGTGTTGAAGGAAAATAGCCTGGATTTCAAACTCCTTTGGAAATCACATATGGCTCAGTTTATATGAAATTAGAATCTTTTAAGAGAAAAGATGGGGCTTCAAGGCCTGCTGTTCTGTTCCTGTGACAGTAAGATCATCAATCACAGTTGTATCAGTTAACTGTTGTGGCATCACCAACCTGCCAAATTTATTCATATAACACAGGCACCATTTTATTTACTCATGATTCTGTGCATCAGCAAGTTTTGCTAGGTCCAGTGAGACAGTTCTGTGGCTGGTCTCACCTAGGCTGACTCACCAGCTTAGAGCTAGGTTGTTAAAATAACCTCAGTCTTATGTCTGATGGTTAGTGCTCGTTGATGATTGGATTGTGTATCCCCAGCAGGCTATCTTGAGCTTCTTCATAAGTTACTGTGTTCCAAAAGCAGCAAGAAAGAGAGTGTAAGTCTCAATGCACGAGTACCTTTCAGTCCTCTGTTTATAGTATGTTTGCCAATGTCCCACTGGCCAAAGCAAACCACATATCCAAGCATAGAGTCAATGTAGAAGGAGCTCATACAAAGATACAGACACAGGGATGCATGATTCTTTGGGGGCCATTAATATAACAATCTACTGCATCATCTAATGACTGGCAAAGGAATTTTGTGCTCCATCACTAAGAGAAAAGAGTAGGACTATGTCTCATATTTTGTGTCCCTTATGTAATGCCTAGACCAGGATCTTGCATGTAATGGATATTCAAAAACTATACTCTAATGTATGTAAGACTTGACCACCACTAGAGTAGCTAGGCTTAAGTATGAACACCTATGATTACAGTCTGGACCCCATTGGATTCCAGCTGGCATGAGGAACTGGAGAAGAACACTCCTGGTTTCTGTTTTGGGGGGTTATGTGCTTCTGGTGAACTCATTATGTTAAGGTGTACTTCCACCTCTCTGCCTAGAAATTATGAACAAATAACATCATAATCATGATTCATCTGCCTTTCTGGGTAGAATGGTTTTATTCCTCTGTTTTTGTACCTCACTGCAATTTCAAAATGCACTCCAAAATCATAAAGGATAAGATCCAACTTGTAAAGTGCTTTCAGAACAATTCCTTCAGTTTCTAAAACTATTTTTCAAGGCATTACAAGCAAATTGTTTAAGTGCACAAATAGTGTTAAAAGAGTTTATGCTAAAAGCCAGTAGGTTTTTCTTTTCCTTGCTCCCTTCTCAGAGGCAACTACTTTATACTTTTTATTCTCTTTCTTCTGGTAATTGCATTGTGTTTCTATATTTTATATCTATTTTGTAAACAGCATGCAGTTAGTCTTGCTTTTTCTATCCAGTTTGTTAATATCTGCCTTTTAACTGGAGTGTTAAGCCTATTTACATTTAATGTAATTATTGATTTGGCTGGGTTTAAGCCTAACATTTTGCTATTGTTTCCAATTGTCCCATTTATTCTTTATTCTTCTTTTCCTTTTTTTGAAGTTTATTTATTTTGAGGCGGAAGAGGGACAGAGAGAGAGGGAAGGAGAGAATCCTAAGCAGGCTCTGTGCTGTCAGTGCAGAGCCTGATGTGGGGCTCAATGCCACAAACTACGGGATCATGACTTGAGATGAAACCAAGAGTCAGATACTTAACCAACTGAACTACTGAGGCACCCCTCTTTGTTATTCTTATCTTTCTTTCCTTACTTCTTCTGGAATACTAAAATATATTCTAAAATCCCATTTTGTCTCCTCCATTGGATTTTTTAGCTATATCTTTGTTTATTTTTTTAAAGTGGGGGTGTTATGCAACATTAACTTATGTGTACCTTTAGTTAATATTGTACCACCTAATGTATAATGTAAGAATTGTAGAATATTAATTATAAGGACATTCACATGTGTGAGGCTATTCTTTGTAGGATTATTTGAAATGGCAAAATTTCAAAAAAATCTGGATGTCCATTGATAAGGATCTGGTTAAATAGATCATGGTACACCCACATAATACAGTTGCTATTTACCATACATCTGCTGCATATAATGGCATATATTTTACTTCTATATATGCTGTAAATTCACATGACATTGTCATTATTTTTGCACTAAATGGCCAATTATCTTTTAAAGAAATTTAAAAATGAAGAAAAAAGTATTTTATATTTATATACAAAAAAATCTTTTATATTTACTACTTTCAGAGCTCTTCATCCCTCAGTCTAGATTGTTTTCATCTTATATCATTTCCCTTCAACCTGAAGAACTTTTTATATTTCTTGTAGTATAAATCTGCTAGTCATGAATTTTCTCAGCTTTTGTTTGTCTGAAAATATCTTCATTTTACCAATCCTTTAAAAGCAGATTTTCTTTTTTTTTAAGTTTATTTATTTATTGTTTTAGAGAGAGAGCACAAGGGGCAGAGAGAAAGAGAGACAGAATTGAAAAAGCAGGCTCTGCACCATCAGCGAAGAGCCCAATGCAGGGCTTGAACTCACAAATAGTGATTTCATGACTTGAGCTGAAATTAAGAGTCGGATGCTTAACTGACTGAGCTACCCAAGTGCCCCAAGGGTATTTTCACTGGATATAAAATTCTGAGTTGTTAGGTTTTGTCATAAAGAGCAGTTTATGCCATTTCATTGTCTCCTGGCTCACCTTATTTCTTTTTCTTTTTTTTCCCCACCTTATTTCTTACGGTAAATTGTTGTTCCCTTGTTTATCATGTACCATTCTATCCTACCCCCCAGCTGCCTTTAAGATTTTCTCTTTGTCTTCAGTTTACAGCACGTTGATCATGATGTGCTTACATGTGATTTTCTTTTTTTTATCCCAGTTGGGGTTTGTAAAGATTCTTGAATATGTAGGTTGATATTTTCATCAAAGTTAGGAAGTTTTTGGCCATTCCATATTCAAAATTTTTTCTGTCTTGATCTCTCTTCTACAGCTGAGACTCCAATTACCTATATGTAAGATCACTTGATATTGTCCTACAGGTCACCGAGGATTTGTTCAGTTTTTTTAGTCTTTTTTTCTCCTCTCTGTTCTGTATTTGTTCTGTCACTGTATTCCAGTGAAGTTTCCATTTTGAAATTGATACTAATTTCAGTTCTAGAATTTTCGATTGGTTATTTTTCATACTTTTAATTTTTCTGCAGTGATTTCCCTTATCTGTTCACTCATTGTGTCCATCTTTGTGTTTATAATGTTTCAACATACTTATAATAACTGTTTTAAGGCATTTGCCTGCCAATTACAACATCTGTGTCACCTCTGAGTTTGTTTCTATAGACTCTCCCAGATTAGGTGTCATGCTTTCCTGCTTCTGCTTCTTCACATGTCTAATGTTTCATGATAGTTTACTGGACATGGTGAACTCTATGATAGTCTAGATTTGTTGTTTTCTTTTTAAATGCATTGAATTTTGTTCTAGAATGTAGTTACTTTCCTGGGGAATCAGTTGGATTATATGAAAGCTTATTTTAAGTTTCTGTTAGGGTAGGTCTAACCAAGCCTTCAGCTAGAGCATGCATTTTTTCCAAGAGTGGTCTTTCTGTAGTCTCAGCTGAATGCTTGGGATATTCAGTAAGACCTCTCCAGTCCAGCTTGTTAGAACTCCAATTCTCCCAACATTGTCCAATCTCCAGAATCTCTCTGTTCACCTCACATATTCCCAGAAATGTTGTCTGCTATACTTCACAGAATCTCCTCTGCATGTATGACAATATTTAGCTGAAGACTCGGGGAGACCCCCATGCGAATTTATGAAACTTCTTTTCATAGTTGCCTCCTCTCTATTACCCTTCCATGCAAATTTGAGTTGGCTTTGTAGCCCTGAAATCAATTTTTTTTCTTTCACTCAGGAACACTGTTCCTTTCTATTTGGCTCTACCTCCCTTTGCCTTGGTTTGGGAGGTACTCCCAGCAGGAAACTAGAATGGATGTGGAGCTCTCTTTGTGTGTTTCCCGTCTCTCAATGACCACAACCTTGTGCTCTTGTATGATGCCTAAAAAGAGTTGCTTCACATATTTTGTTTAGTTTCATAGCTGCTTAAATTTATAGAGTAAGTCCAAAACTTATTATTCAATTGTGGTCAAATGGAAAGATGCCTCCTATATTCATATTTCAAAATAATATGGGTATATTTGATCAATCAATTCTAGACATAAACCACTGGCTTTCTCTTATGGAATAATAGCTCATTTAAATTCCTCTCTCCCTCTATTATTCTGAGAATATAATTATATCCCAATACTGATTACACTCATAATCAAATTTTAATTATTACAGATTTATAAATCTTATTTATGGCCAAACCAAATTCTGTACTCTGATCATATTTCCTTTCCTGTTTAAATTTTGTTTTTCCTGGAGATAATAATGGTCGATTTATTTTATCTACTTAGTTTTCTTTAATGGAGAAGTTTCCTTCACCCATCAGTAGCTCCTTTACTTTTAAATTTAAGTGCCTCTCATTGGCACTTACATTTGTGCCAATGACAGGTCGCCGGGCAACCTCTCTGAAATGGTTGCTTGGTTGTCCTGTGGTTATACAGCTGATGTCATGTAACTCCTCTTTGCTGTCATCTTAGGAATTTCATTTCTTCTCTTTTCTGCTGGATTCCCTGCTTGCCGGATCCAGGTTTTATTCTCTTTTGACTTACTTCATTTTTGTGGAACATATTCTCTAGTACCTCCCTGAAAAAGTGTTTAGGGAGTACAGTTTTTTTCAATTTCTTTAAATATCTAAAAATATGTCTTTATTCTACTTTCATACTTGATTTCTGTTTGGGTATAAAATTCCAAGTAGAAAATAATTTGTACTCAGAATTTTGAGGATATTATCTCATTATCTTCTAGCATCCAATGATGGTGTTGAAAAAATTGATTCCATTCTCACATATGACCCCTTAAATATGACATATAGTTCCTTTCTGGAAGCTTTTAGAATATTCTATTCATTTGTGATATTTGGTGACTCTGTGTCTTTGTCTTCATTCTTTGTGCTTGGATCCAGAGACTTAGTTTGTCCTTCAAGTTTCCCCTCCCCTCCTTTCCCCTCCCCTCCCCTCCCCCTTTCCTCTACCCTCCCCTTCCCTCCCCTTCCCTTCCCTCTGCTCCTCTTATTTCCTTCTAATACACCTAATACACCCTTTCCTTCCTCTACACCCAATGTGGGCTTGAATTCATGACCCCGAGATCAAGATTTGTATGCTCTACCAACTGAGCCAGCCAGGTGCCCTCAAGTTTTCTTATGTTCTTTTCTTTTGGATAATTACCTGCCTCCCTGTATTAGTGTGTTAGGGCTGCCATAAGAAAATACCACAGGCTGGATGGCTTAAACAATAAAAATGTACTTCTCATAGTTCTGGGGGCTAGAAGTTCGAGATCAAGGCATTGATAGATTTGGTTTCTTCTGAGGCCTCTCTCTTTGACTTGCAGATGGCTACCTTCTCCCAGTGTCCTCACATGGTCTTTCCTCTGTGCATGTATGTCCTTGCTGTCTCCTCTTTTTCTTATAAGAACACCAGTCATATTGGATTAGAGCTCCACCCTAATGGTGTCATTTTGAAATACTGGGGAGTTGAGATTTCAACATATTGATTCCGAAGGGACACAATTCAGCCCATAACACACCTAATTTCTTTTTTAATATATTTCTGGAATTTCTTGTATTTGGAAGTAGAACTTCCTAGATAGAAGCTCCTCTGTTTGACTTCTCTAGAGATTGACTCTCTAGTTTCACTATGGGGACATGCAGGGTCAAGGAATGGTGATGGTCAGAAGTAGTTGCCTGACCGCAGTATAGAGGTGAGGAAGTGACTGCTTCTGACACAGACTTTCAAGCAATCCCTCTGTTTTCAGTATACTCTCTTATCCTTATCCTCTATGTCAACTTTTGCCTCTAATGTCTGAACATTTCTGGGGTTTTGCAAAATTAATGGGATTGCTGATGCCTACCCCATACGCCACACTCTAAAAAATACTTGTGTTTGACCTTCTTCCTTTGTGCTGAGTCACTCACCATTTGTCCATCAGTTTTGTTCTTCTTATATTTTTGTTTGAACTTAAACATCTTTTACTTGCATTGGATTTCTAATTTTGTGTTTGTTTCTTGTTTTCAATGTTTTAGGATTAAAAAATATATATTTTGAAAAGAGAAGAGAATGGAAATGTCTTTACACTGCCATCTTGGAATAAAAATTTTGAAAATTGATGGCTTTATTTCCCTGTCTCCTTCCTTTCTCTTCCTTCCTGCCAGCATCTCTAATACCGGAGATGTAATTATTCCCGTTCCTCCTTTCTTCATTGTTCACACAAGGCCTCTTTTTTCACATAGGTACAGCACCATGACCGAAACAAAGAGGAAAAACCAAATATCTAATTACAGAATCAAACACAGTGAGCAAAATGAGCAAGATGCTGTGAAAGAGAGTCAGAGGGAGGAGTTGGGGAGGTATTTAGAGAGGGTAGCCAGGGAAGGCTTTTCTCAAGAAATGCCATTGACCCTAAGACCTGAAAAAGAGTTGGGCCTTTGAAGAGGAGGAAAGGGTATTTGAAGAGCTGAAAGGAAGCTGAAAGGAGCCTGGTAGACAAGGAGGAGCGTGTCACTGAATGAGATTGTACAGGTGGGCAGAGGCCAGTCATACAGGGTCTTTTAGGCCAGTAAGAACTTGAGATTTTATCTGGAGTGCAGTGGGAAGCCACTGAGGGTGGGCGGGGATGGGCTAGGGGCTCTCGCAGGAGAGTGATGTGGTTTCTGTAGTCATAGCTTTTAAAACATCACTGTACATGCTGTGTGTAAAACAGGTTAGGGGGTGCAGGTAGGAGTCAGAGTCGGGGGGACAGTCAGAGGGCTAGTGCAGCAGTCTAGGAGGAGGATGATGGTGGCCTTGACTGGAGCGGGGAGCCGTGCAGGTGGAGAGAAGTGGACGGAGTCAGGGTTGATTGTGCAGGTACACTAGACTGGATTGGTGAAGGACTGGATGTGAGGAGAGAGGGAAGATGCAGGAATTTACAGACAGTATTCCTGGGTGTCGTAGTCACCTCCTCCTGCCCCCACAACTTACATCTGAGTTCCTGGTTTCTTTGTCTCATCCTCTGAACTGTCCATGCTAGGATATGTCCACAGGCATCCATGCTGAGGGAGCGGGAGGGCCGTGGCCTGCTCAGACAGGAAGTCGGGTTTGCAGTTATATCAGGGCGTTGCTTCCAGGTTGGGGGAGAAAGATGGTACTGATTAAAATGATGCTGATGATGGCAGCTAGCATTTGTTGAGTGCTTACTCGGTGCCCAGCACACACTGGACCCTCTGAGAGGTCAGGGATCTTGTACTAAGTCATACAGCTAGTGAGTGGACAAGGCAGGACGTGACCTCAGGCAGCCTGGCTCTAGAATTTACCGTCTCTCCCATTCTGCTAGTTAATTAGCTCTGACCATAAGCAGATGAATCTTGCCGGAAATTGCCACTGAGCACCCCTTGTGGGTGTGGAACCGGCAAGATCAAGTTCAAATTCAATCAGTATTTGAGGCAGAGCTTAGAATCTTAGAACCAGAATTGAAACCAACCAACCAACAACGACAAAAGCCTGAAGTATCAGAGAAAGACTTGTCCTGGCCAGCCTCAGAAATGAAGATCCTGTGTGGGGTCTGAGTTCCCCCGGGCTCTTCCAGAGTTGGGTGAGTCGCTCACTTCATCTCTGGTAATTTTGGATGGTTCACTCCTCCTGTCTGTGGACGAAGCTGAGTCAGCTTCTAAGCCCTCAGCGAGGAGCTAATCATTAACTGGCCCGATTTCTGCCCTCCTTTACCTCAGCTCCCACCCCAGCTCAGACACAGGACAGTCTGGGACACCACCAACCCTGGAGATGGGGAGGCTGTACGTTTTTAATTAGAGGGAGATCCCCTTATCTCTGGCCGGCCCTTTTCTCCATTAATTTACACCTTCTCTTATCTTTTCCATCTATTGTCTCTGCAATGACTGTCTTTCCCTGAAGAGCTCTTGCGCTGTCACTGTGCATTTGAGTGTAGGCACGCCTGTCCCTCCGCTGACCCCTCGGGGAGCCCCATTTGTCTCCCTGCCAGCACTCCCTTCTCCTGACCCTGGCCAGGCTCTCTTTGATCTGCCCCCTTGTTCCCCTCTGCCTTTACCTACAGTTCTCCTTTCTCTTTTTCAGGCGAGGTCCCTGCCCATTCCAGGAATTCTCCTGACTCCAGGAGACAGTGTTTCTGGGAGCAGGGCCCCTTTGTCCCTCCAAAAGGACGGGAAGGCAGAAGGGGAAGTATTACAGTGGTTTGTATAGCCTGAGGAATGGGTCTTAAGAACAACAGGGGCGGGGCCTCTGGGTTCCTAATCAAAAGAAAAGGGGGTCAGAACAGGGGGGCAGGAAGTGGGCTGGCTTTGACTCACTGCTTTCCCAGCCGGGCACGCACGGGACATCTACTGTGTGCAGGTGCCGTGTGATGCCGCTGAGAGAAAACTGGAGGAGAACCTGTCTGCCGGCTGGCTGACCCCTTCCTGACCCTGGACGCCGAGCAGTGGTGAAGCAGGAGAAGGAACTTGGCCTTGGCTGCGTGGGCACCCAGAAGTTGACCCTTAGGAGGGGCTGGCCTGTGAAGGAGTCCTGCCTCCAGATGCCCAGCTCTCTGGTTTGGCTTTGCTTGGGCCTGAACTAGCCCTCAAGCCTTCCTGTTAACCTCCCCTGTTTCCAGCCTGCTTTGAAGGACAACTGTTGCAACCTGTAGGGATTTCCACGTCTCTCGTGTTCTCTAGGTGTCTCTTCAGTCAGGAATTTCTCCCTGAAATGCCGGTGCTGGGCCGGCCCTGGGCAGTCTGCCACCTACAGCAAACAGAAAAAGAAAGTGTGCCCTGACTGTCGCCACCAGTGTTTGCTGTGGCCTGCAGGGGAGGGGCGGGCGCTGGCGGGTGGAGCACACCTGCTTGCTTGGGGTGTGGGGGGGCACCGTCCAGTTCCCCGGGGTGGGGCTGCTCAGGCCCCCTTGCTGGGCACGTGAGGAAAGTCAAGCAGGCGCCAAGGCTTCTGAGGACCACTGGGCACCTCTTTCCAGTATTACAGCGTTCATTTTCAGGTCGAAAGCTTGAGATTAAAAAAACAAAAACAAAAACCTGAACTCCGGAAGGACACATATACAACTGTTACCTAAAGGAGGCCACTGTGACAGGAGAGGGGAGGGTGACAGAGTGGGTGGGGGAGACGAGGGTGCGGCAGGGGCAGGCCTTCAAAGGGCCTTTGGGTGTTGTTCTGCGTTAGCTGGGGCCATGGGCAGGTTTTGAGCACAAAAGTGACACAGTCTGACTTAACTGGCTACCAGGGGGCACAGCTGGGAGCAGGGAGCTACCTGGGAGGGCACTGCCACAATGTAGAAGGGTGAGGATGGCCTGGGACCAGGTGGTGAGCAGGGGTGGGTGAGAAGGAATCAGATTCTGGATGTATTTTGAGGGGTAGGGTTGACAGGATTTTTTGATGGACTGGATGTGACATATGAGGAAGAGAGGAGTCAGGAATGATTTAAGGGCTTCTGGCCTGAGAAACTGGAAGAATAGAATGAATAGCCATTTGCTGAGAAGGTGAAGAGATAAAGTCATCGCAGACACCAAGTCTGCACCCGCTCTGATTCTATAGTAGCTACACGCATGAAGGAACGGAAGGGAAGAAAGCTGTCTTCGGCACCTGGAGTGGGGCCTCCCACGTCAACAAGCAACGTGGAAGCAATGGAAAAACGTGGAAAAGAACAGAAAAGGAGAGCAAATATTTGCCTAATGGTATCTGAGCAGATCTGGGGCTTCTGGGGACCAAGTGGTCCTACAGTTTGGGACAATGGGTCAAGGAAATGTTGGGGTGAGCGTGTACATTCACGATTCTTGTGGATTCTCATTTTGGTGTTTGGTGTTCCTAACTTCATTTTGAAAGTTGTAAAGCTGCCATAACAATGCCAACTAACAAGAATATATCTCAGAGAAGTTGTAAAGATAAATAAGGTGTTCAATATGTCTGTTTCTGAACAAATTCTAGGATTTGTGCAATAGAGAAACAAGGTGTTATTCCAGAAAAACAAAACAAAACACCTTAGTTAGCCAGCTTCAATTTGTCAGCAATTTTAGCTGTTTGAACTATGCTTAAGGACAAAGACATCAGAAAAGAAAGGACATCTATGAAGTCTCAGGGATTTTACAAATTGGAGAATATCATAGATTCTCACTTAGAGCCTAGGAACTCTTAGTTTAGAAATATTTATAAATGATTTTTTTAATTAAAAATTATTTTAATGTTTATTTGTTTTTATTTTTATTAAAAAAATTTTTTTAAATGTTTATTTTTGAGAAAGAGAGAGAGACAGAGTGTGAGCACAGGAGGAGCAGAGAGGGAGACACAGAATCTGAAGCAGGCTCCAGGCTCTGAGCTGTCAGCACAGAGCCCGACGTGGGGCTTGAACCTATGAACTGTGAGATCATGACCTGAGCTGAAGTCAGACGCTTAACTAACTGAGCCACCCAGGAGCCCCTATTTATTTTTAAGAGAGAGACAGAGACAGAGACAGAGACAGTGTGAGCAGGGAAGGGGCAGAGAGAGAGATACACACAGAATTGAAAGCAGGCTCCAGGCTCTGAGCTGTCAGCACAGAGCCAGAGACAGGGCTCAAACCCACGAACCCCAAGATCATGACCCAAGCTGAAGTCAGATGCTCCAATGACTGAGCCACTCAGGCGCCCCAGAAATATTTGTAACTGATTTTAATTGGCTTGTAGACCAAGCCACAGCAGGAGTCAGTATAGCAATGTGGTAAACAGCATGAGCTCTGAATTTGGACAGTGTAACTTCCCCTATTGCCTCTAGCTGTGTGAAGAAGGGCAAGTTAATTTCTCTCTCTAAGCCTGTGTCCTCATCTGTAAATGGTGGATAATAATAGTATACTTCATACAAGTCTTGCAAGGATTAAATGAAGAAATATTCCCGAAGTGCTTAGCACAGTGCCAGGTACATGGTAACCGCCTAATAAATAGCTATTTATGTTAGCATTGCTGTCATCGGTATCAGTATCGGCAACAAAGTGGGTGCTATATACATTTGGAATGCTAAAAGCAATTTTTAACACTTACAGCCTAACATCGAGGGAAAGAGGAAAAAAATTATTAAGAACACAAGCTTACATTTAAAAAATAATAAATAACAGTGTCAGTGTAAAGGGAAACCGCCCAATGCACTTCAATAGCACGTGGAGGCATTGTATTGTACAATGTTCAAGTGCTATCATTATATAATTAATAATACCCTGAGTCATGGAGAAAATGTTCAGCACACTCTATTTTAGAAGGCAGAGAAGAGACAGCATGCTCCGAGAAGGCATATTTCAGCTAAAACAGTTTTTGTGCAGGCACTCATGTGGAACAGAATGTAAACTAATAATGCCAAACAAATAAAACTCCCCTATTTGAAAACTTCCAGGGATTTACCCCAACATTGACTTGAGAAGTTATTTACACATGGGATAGATTGTTTTTGGAGAACGATATTTAGAGGACATCATATCATCTCCTTATGGATAAGCCAGTGAAGTTGTCTCATGTTTTAAATATGTCAAAACGTTACACAGTGGTTTTCCAATTAGATGTGTAGAATTCATGGAAGTGTGTGGTGAATGAACATCTCAGGGTGTAAGTCAGAGACAGGACTGGTTAGAGGCAGTAGCTGTTCAAGCACATTAACAGCACACACACATACACACTCACGCACACCCTATCACATGACATTTATCTCAGGAAAACATATTTTCAAGCCACAAATTAGCACCTACAAGATGAGAAGTACAGACGTCCTTAAGGGGGTAATGGGATGGAATATTTACAACGTAGAACTTCCTTGGACCCTCCAAGCCTCTCCTTGTCCTCGCCTGGTGTGGCTCCTTCCCATTTTCTGAGCGGGCTTCCCGGGGCCAAGTGACAGCTCTGGTTTCTGTTCTTGGGTTCATTTCTCGCTTTAGTCTATTCCAGTAATTTCCTTTCAATCCCTAGGCAGGTCACCCGTTGGGCTCCACCAACCCAAACAATCACAGGTTGGTTCTTTGGTGGCTGGTGGGACAGATGCCGCTTCTCTCCGAATCCCCTGCTCCTAACTACGAATCCTAGCCTAACAGGCGCTCAATAAATGTTTGTCGAATGAGACTGAATTAGCACAGCTGAGAATTAGCAGTGCTCCCTCACTTCCTGAGCCACCTGGGTTAACACTTCCCGGAGTGCCTCAGCCCAGACAGCCGGCCTGGCCCAGCAGACGGCCTTATCCTCCGCCCCTGGGGGAGCCAGGCCGGCTGCCTCGTTCCTCCTGTGGGAGCCTGGCCCTGCTTGAAGGCCGTGGATCTGGCGGAGCACATGTGGATTGCCCTGAAGCAGCATTTTCCCAAGGCTTGGCTGTGCTAATTATTCCTTCCTCTCCTGGTGTTAAAACCTTGGACGAGAAAATGAAATCAAGGGAGGGGGTAAGGAAGAGCAAAGGGGAAGGAAAGCCGTTAATAAGCAGAACAAGGTCACCCATCTGCTGCTGTCCACACTCCTTATCTGTGACGCCACCAGCCCCAAGGTCACCTCTTTTCATTAAAACAGTTGTATTACCTAAAAATGATAAAATTAACTAAATTCCAGCCTTCTGCCTTAGACATAACAGAGCTCATCTTGATATTGAGGCTGCCCTGATGGCATGAGGCTTCTCTCCTCCCTGTAGCCCTGAAGTAGGCGAGGCAACCCAACTGCTGGTAGGCAGGCTGGTGGGAGGAGCAGGCACCAGGTCTCCTGCATGTCATAGCAGGGCTGGTGGCCGTTCTCCCAGTTGGGCAGACTTGCATGTCTGCAAGGTTCTGTTTCCTGGGCAGGTGAGAGACAAACCTGCCAGACTTCTGCTCTCGGACTGGGCTGTGGCAATGCCTCCTCATTCCACATCTCTGCGGGGGGAGGGGGAGGGAGGGGGGGGTTGCGATAAGGGGAGGAGGGGGGAGGAGGAGCCTGCCAGGCTGCGCCAGGCTCCTACAAGCCAGGAAGACAGAGTGCCTTGAAGACCATGATGCTCCAGTGGAGTGGCCCGTGGCATAGTCTGTGTACTGGGATGAGATGCAGAGAAATGCATGGGCAGACTGTGCCCTGACCGAGGTGTGGGGATGGAGGGGTGAGGTCCAGTAGAATCCAGGAGCTATGTGATCCTGGGCAAGCCACTGAGTCTCAATTTCTTCAACTGCGAAATAGAAATAGTGATCACTATGTCCTAGGATTAAAGGAAATAGCATATTTAAATGTTCTAGCACCTGCTTGACACACTGTGGGGCTTGATTAATATTTCATTCTTCAATTATTCCTAAACAAACCCATAAAATAAATACTAATGAAACCACCAAAATCCAAGCAAAGAAACCAAAGCAAAAAGCAAAAGCAGGAGCAAGGCTGATATAATAATTTTTTCGGATTACGAAAGGCACAGAAGGATAAATGCTGTTATGCACTTTGCACCCTCCCCCAGCTTTCTTGAGATATAACTGACATATAATGTCATGTAGGTTTATGGGGCACAACGTGATGATTTGATACACATATAAATTGTGAAATGATTATCTCAGTGAGGATAATTAACATCTCTATCACCTCACGTAATTACCTTTTTGTGTGTGTGTGAGCTCACATGTGTGTGGTGAAAGTATTTAAGATCTACTCTCTTAGCATAAAAAAAGGATCTACTCTCTTAGCAACTTTAAAGTATATAATACAACATTAAAGTATTAAAGTATTGTTAACTATAGTCAGCATGCTGTGCATTAGACCTCCAGAACGTATTCACTTTGTAACTGGGTTTGTAACTTTTGACCACCATCTTCTTGTTTCCTTCATCCCCCAACTCCTGGTACCATCATTTTATTCTCTGTTTCTAGGAGCCCTACTTTTTTAGATTCTACACATAAGTGATATCATATGGTATTTGTCTTTCTCCACCTGACTTTTTTCACTTAGCATAACGCCCTCAAGATCCATCCATATTGTTGCAAAAGGCAGGATTTAATCAGCCATAAAGAAAAAAAAAAAAAAGAAATCCATTTTGTTTATCTAATAATATATCTTGGAGATCAGGTTAAACCAGTACCCATAGATCTGATAAATAAGTACCTTCATATCACTTGGGGGAAAAAAACAAACCTGTATGATAGTCTATTACATGAGCATATCAGAGCTCTATTGGTTGACAGGGGCAGGTAATCTTTTGTTCTGTCTGACCCTGTGACCATGAATATCCTTGTAAACAGTCTTGGGGCATATGCATCAGCATACCTATAGTCCCACACTTTCCAACAACTTGGGTGAAAATATAGAAGGCACATTAAATTAGCAGTTTGGGTGGAAACATAGAAGGCATACTTTCTAATTTTGCTGAAAGGGAGAGAAACAAAATTGATGGGCAGAATTCCATGTAAGCCTCCACTAGACTATCATTTATGTAGTGTATATATATACACACATATATATGTGTATATACATATATAGTGTGTATATATATATATATATATATGTATATATACTATCTCTATCCTTTATCTATTGAGTGCCTGCTATGTGCCAGGTACTATTGCAGGCACGTGGGAGCCATCCCTGAATAAAGCCAACCAAGATCTCTGCCTTTTTGGAGGTGATGAACTAGCAGGAGAAGACAGACAATAAAAAACATAATAAACAAGGAAATTACATAGTATGTCAGAAAGAGATAAGTGCTGTTGAAAATGGGAAAATGTGGAACAGGGTAAGGGGGATCTAGAGTTTTGGGGGAAGAGAGTGATCTTGAAGCTCTATTAGGTTTCATAACTTACTTTTGTGATTTAAAGCATGGCCTATGATGGTCAAGGACACATCTCAATTTCATTGAATGAAAGTCAAACAAATGAACACTTCTGTACCTGGCTAGGTCTGCAGAATCTCACTGCCTTTAGCCATCCTCCTCTGGGAAAACTCCAGGATGCCAACAGTCCACTTAAAAATGTATCACCCAGAGAGCAGGACCAGGGAGCGGCATTTTTGTGGATGGTGACAGCATCTTGTTGTCACATATTGGATTTACAGTTGTCAGAAACCCTAGGGTGGTTGTTTTTTGGGAATAGCCATTAAGTCAAGTTATTCTTATTTTGTTCTGCATAAGCTTATATTTTTTCATCCTTAACACAGCACACTTGTGAGTCTTTTTCCCTGATAGCCTCCTAGTTTAGTTTGATTCCCTGTTTCTACTCTGTTGAAATGCCGCATCTCAAGTCTGAGCAGGGTTGTTGGGTCATGGAGACTTAAAAAAATTTTTTTTAATGTTTATTTTTGAAAGAGAGAAAGAGAGAGCACACACATGAGTGGGGAAGGGGCAGAGAGAGAAGGAGACAGATGATCCAAAGTGGGCTCTGCACTGACAGCAGACAGCCCAATGTGGGGCTCGAACTCACAAATCCTGAGATCATGATCTGAGCTGAAGTCAGCTGCTTAACCAACTAAGCTACCCAGGTGTGCCCTGGAGACTTTTTAATTTTATTTTATTTTAAAAATTTTGCCAAACTAAGGAGTCTGGACTTACTTCTGAGAGCCAATACCAGGGAAGAAGGCAGGCTCACTGTTGAGAGGGGAGAGGGGCTGAGAGCCTCAGCCAAGGTGGCAGAGGTGAGAGTGCAGGGAAGGGGTGGGCAGAGGGCATGTGGGGAATAGAAGGGAGGGGGTGTAGAGCTGTGGAGGCTGCCCCCCCCAACACTAGGGGGTGACTGGGTGAAGCCTTTCACCAAAATAAAGATTACTGGGGGTGGGGAAGCACATTTTAGGACAAGCTTGCTGAACCTGACATTGGGTGTGATGATGGTGAGGAGTCTGGACCAGATCCCCATGAGACTGACCCCTGGGCCCTACAGATGGGTCTAGCCTGGGGATTTGGAAGTGGATGTTATCACTTACCATGGGAAGCAGGCAAGTTACATGCACAGAAGAGGGATATCACCTAAAACTAACAGAACACTGTGTGTCAACAATACTCAAAAAAAAAAAAAAAAAAAAGGGAATGCTACTATATGCTAACATGAACTAGAAAGAAAAAAATTATGGGTTCCATCTGGATGGTTCACCAAAAGCTGATCCCCTAACTCGTGGGGTTGAGAGTGGGCTAGGTGAGCCCAAGCTCTGAGAAGGCTTGATCTCTGCTTGGGGTTCTCTGTCTCTCCCTCTCTCTCTGCCCCTCCCTGCCTCTCAAAATAAATAAGCTTTAAAAAAATAACTGTACTTTGCAGGATCGATGTAGAATTTAAATGGAATTCCTCATTTCAGTGTGTGGCACATAATGTGTGCGTCGCATGAACGGCCTGCCGAATCGCTGTCTACAGTGGATTTGGTGCTAGCGGGCCTTCAAGGAATGTAAGCAGTTGAGTGATCAGAGGTGGCTGGGTTTGACTGGAGTGTTTGTGAAGAGGGAACATTCTGAACCAGATTTTGAAGGAAACGTGGCTGATAGTCATCAAAAAGAGAAAAGGCATTCAAAGTAAATTAAATAGCATATGGAAAGTCTCCAAATAAAAGGTATTTGTTTGCTGGAAGGAGAATGAAAAACAGAATTGATGAGATGGGAAGGCCAGTTTTTTCAACACTTTCAAGGTCAAGAATTCTCCTTTGTCCAAAGCCCCCAAATGAACATTGGGGTGGTTTGTCTCCCGTTCTAGCCGATGAGATCACAGAACCAATCTGTCACCAGCACCTCCCTTTAGGGTTGGGAAAGTGCAGCTGTGAGATGGTTAGGGTGATTCTGGTATCACTCTGCAAAGTTTACTTAGAGTTTTCAGGAACGTTCTTTGGGATAAGAAAAACCACCTTAGAATTATGTGATTATGTGAATTATCCCTTCTGTGATTTTGGGAACAGGTTTTTCACGTGGGTCAGAATCCCATGAGAAATACCAGATGCAAGGTAGGCGATGAGGCTTTTCACAGCAGCGGAAGTGATGCAAAGTCTGGAACACTTTTGAAGACACCCCAAAATCTGTCAACATGAATATGGGTGCTTTTCCAGGAGGACAAGACCTAATGTTGTCAGCTCCAAGATTGCCTGTGGGGAGGTGATAATGTGAGGGGGTCTCTCAGAATATGGAAGAACCCTTCCCGAAACGGAATTGAACGGTCACACTCCCTCGATCCTGTCTCAGGGTCACCACCTCACCACAAAATGATGCAGGGTGCAAGGGAAGGTGTCAGAGTGCATCTCCCCTTTATTCCTAAAGTCTCTTATCTTGTGGGTCCCACAGCCCTGTGAGAAGCAAGAACTGTCTGGCCCTCTTCCTGGGGGCAGGTCTCTAGGCACACACATGCGCGCTTTGGCAGCTGCGTCTGCAGGTCACAGACCGGGGGGCCGTCTGTTGGCCTCAGTTAAAAACCCATGCTGTTGTGATAACTATCTCCTTGGCCTTGTACTGTCATTCAAGTTTTCATGATGGATGGCAGATTTTCTGACAATGGGCACCAGGTCTTAAATCATAGCACTCTCTGTAGCCTCCACACAGTTTCGGGCACATTCTAGAAGCTCATTGAATGTTTGTTGAATTGAATCTCCACCTGAGCTGCAGGGACAGACACCTGCTTTCTTGTTAACATAGAGAAACTGGGCAGTTTTTTTTAACCTCCCTCAAATGGAGTTAATATACCTCGAAGGGAGACAAATACACGTCTGTAGTCAGAAACAATATGCCTGAGGTGGGGCACACACCACAATAATGCTTTTTCTTCTGCCTTTCCAGATGCAGACCAACTAACTACAAGGAAATACAGCACACAGCAGAACTATATAACAAGGTGATCTTTAGATTTTTTTTTTTTTTCTTTTTCCCCAACCCTGAGCTGTGGCCCTTGAATAATCTTGGTTTCCGGAGAGAGCAGACTACTGTAATGATAATCCAGGAAGTAAATTGCCCTTTGAAAAGCAAGGAAGAAACCAATCGACTAAGTATTTATTTATATTTAATGCTCCAGGGCTTCTGTTTTCAACTTTGAAGAGTTCCTGGCAAACGCTTCTTGAAGTCATTAATCCCAGGGGCAAATCTAAATGTCTTACGGGCTGATCCTGGCCCCTGGAGCCTGGCACACTGTGTTTATAACTCATGGGCTTTCCAGAAAGACAGGAATGGGGGAGGGAGGAGCTGGGCAGTGAACGAATGGTGGGGAGCTCTATTTTGAATCTGTGCTGGAATCTTTGGTCAGAAATGAATTCTCCAGAATTAAAAAAAAATGTTAATGTTTATTTTTGAGAGAGAGAGAGAGAGAGAGAGAGAGAGAGAATGAGCAGGGGAGGGGTGGAGAGAGAGAAAGACACAGAATCCGAAGCAGGCTCCAGGCTCTGAGCTGTCAGCACAGAGCCCGACGTGGGGCTAGAACTTGCAAACCAGGAGATCATGACCTGAGCCGAAGTCGGACGCTCAATCAACTGAGCCACCCAGGCACCTCGAATTCTCCAGAATTGATTTGGGTTTTTCCAGTGGGGGTGACCTGCCCACACCCTTCCAACCTGAAGTTGGACACGGACCCATTGACTCCTACATTCCTCCATCCTGTCTGGGGTCCCTGTTGAATGATGTCAGCTGGGGCCAGCTCCAGCATGATTGGCTCCAAAAGTACCTATATTTTTCCTTGTAATGTATAAGCAATCTTTGCTCATAATAGAAAATTAGCAACTGCAAATAAGCAAAAAGAAAAGGAATCCCACGAGATTTTCCCTCTCAAAGATAATGAGGCTTCCCATATTTACTTATACATTCACACACATATACAAACAAAAAAAAGTGTTGTTCTATACATACTATTGTATAGCCAGTTTTCCCTCACATGAATAGTATTTTATAGATCAGTAAATATAAACCAAGAGCATTGTGGGTAGTGGCTGCATAGCAGATCAGCATATGATGTTGTAAATATACTTAACCAGTTCCCCTATTTGGTGATTTAAAAGCTGCATTTGCTTGCTAGGGTTGCTGTAGCAAAGTGCCACAGACTGGGTGGTGTAAACAGCAGGAATTTCTTTCTTCTGGCAAGTTCTGGAGGCTGGATGTCTGAGATGAAGGTGTCTGCAGGGCTGATTTCTCCAGAGGCCTCTCTTTTTGGCTTATAAATGGCTGCCTTCTCCTCTGTCTTCATGTGGCCTTCCTTTTGTTCCTGTGTGTGTTCACATTTCCTCTTCTTGTAAGGACACCAGTCATATGGGATTAGGGTCCACCCTAATATCCTCATTTTCACTTAACTACTTCTTTTTTTTTTTTAATTTTTTAAATATTTATTTATTTTGGAGCAAGACAGAGAGTGAGCAGGGGAGGGGCAGAAAGAGGGAGACACAGAATCCAAAGCAGGTTCCAGGCTCTAAGCTGTTAGCAAGGAGCCTGATGGGGGGCTTGAACTCAAAAACCGCGAGAGCATGACCTGAACCAAAGTCGGACACTTAACTGACTGAGCCACCCAGGTGCCCCTCACTTAACTACTTCTTTAAAGACCCTATCCACAAATATACTCACATTCTGAGGTTCTCGGAGTTAGGATTTCAATATATGAATTTTGAGGAACACAATTCAGCTCATAATAGCAGCTAATATTTTAGAAAGGTTACTATGGGCCTTTACTTATGTTATCTCATTTAACAACCCTAAGATATAGGTACTATTATTACCCCCATTTCACAGATGATGAAACTGTGGCACAGAGAAGTTTAGTAACTTATCTCAAAGTCATATAGTGGCAAAGTTGCATTCAAACCAGCCAGTTTAGCTTGAGTCTGTGTTTCTAGGCATTTTGATATGAACTATGAACTATTATGAACTATCACCCTTGTAAGTTGCCACTGTTTACAGCTATTACTATTATTTCCTATATACTTACTTGTCTGATTAATTCCCTAGGATAAAGTGGAACTTCAGGGTGAAAAAAAAAGTGAGCATTTTTAGCACTTTTAATACAGATTGCCATCCACAAAGCCTGTATCCATTTACATTTCCAGCAGCAGTGCACAAGTGGAGCTAGGAAGACCCCTCTAGGATGTTGGGTCCAAATCCTTGTGGTTGGAAGTGTGTACGTACACACACAAATGTGAAGTTTCATAAAATGTTTGGCTGAAGTGAAGCACAAACTGAGGAGAAACAAGCTGCTGGAGTTCAGCTATTACACTTCCATTCTCAGTTTGTCCATCCTGTTGTGGAAAGAGAAGCATAAAACTCTGTTCCAAATCGGGGCGCCTGGGTGGCTTAGTCGATTGAGTGTCTGACTCTTGATTTCAGCTTAGGTCATGATCTCACAGTTTGTGGGTTCCAGCCCCATGTCAGGATCTGTGCTGTGTCAGCACGGAGCCTGCTTGGAATTCTCTCTCCCTCTCTCTACCCCTCCCCCACTCATGCTCTCTCAAAATAAATAAACTTAAAAATAATAAAAACAATAACAACAACAAACTCTGTTCCACATCATGTTGGGGAGTTTGGTGAGGAATGTACATAAACACATTATCTTGGACGTGAAAGAGGAAATCCCAGAAATGTACTTTTTGTCATATCCAACCCCTTTAAGTCAGGTTTATTGAGATCTATTTTACATTACAATAAAATCCATCCAGGGGCGCCTGGGTGGCGCAGTCGGTAGAGCGTCCGACTTCAGCCAGGTCAAGATCTCGCGGTCCGTGAGTTCGAGCCCCGCGTCGGGCTCTGGGCTGATGGCCCAGAGCCTGGAGCCTGTTTCCGATTCTGTGTCTCCCTCTCTCTCTGCCCCTCCCCCGTTCATGCTCTGTCTCTCTCTGTCCCAAAAATAAATAAACATTGGAAAAAAAAATTAAAATCCATCCATTTTAGAGGTGGTTCCATGAAGTCTGATACATACACACAGCTGTGTAACCACCGCCACAGCCAAGGATATAGGACATCGCTATCAGTCTTAAATGTTCCTTTGTGCCTTTTTGTCATCAAACCCCCACCCCCAGCCCCGGTCAACTATTGATCTGTGTTCTGTCCTGTAGTTTTGTCTTTTCCAGATGGTTCATAGATGGAATCTTGTGGTGTGTCATCTTCTGAGTCCAATTTCTTTCACTTAGCATAATGCATCTGAGACTCATCATTTTGCTGCATGCATCCATATTTTGTTCCTCTTTACTGCTAAGCAGTAGGGATGGAAGGGGTGTGGAAGTAAGCATTCATGTGCCATAGGTTTTTTACCCATTCGCTAGTTGAATAAATTATTTCTAGCTTTTTACTGTTGTGAATACCTGTACATGTTTTTACATTAATTTTGTGTATCCTCCTTCCCTTCCTCCCTCCCTTCCTTCCTTCCTTCCATCCTTCCTTCCTTCACTTCCTTCCTCCCTCCCTCCCCCCCTTCCTCCTTTCCTTGTTTTTTCCTTTCTCTCTCTCTCTTTTTTTTTTTTTTTGGTATAGCGATTTGAATAGGTGTGCGGTGCTATCTCATTGTGGTTTTAACTTGCATTTCCTTAATGACTATTGATGTTGAACATCTTTTAATGTGTTTATTTACCTATCTTCTTTGGTAAACTGTTCACATATTTTGCCCATTTTTAAATTAAGTTACTTTTTTTCTTATTATCAGCTATGTCTTTTCCAAATATTTTCTCCCAGTCCGTAACTTGTCTTTTAATTTTCATAATCACATCTTTGGAAGAAAAGGCATTTTAAATTTTGATAAGTTTCAACTTATCGTTAGTGTTTTTAGTGTCCTGCCTAAGAAATTTTTGCCTAACCCCAAGTCATCAGGATTTTCAACTATGTTTTCTTTTAGAAATTTTATAGTTTAAGGTTTTATAGTTAGGTTTATGATCCGTTTCAAAATAATTTTTGGGAGGATCTGGGTGGCTCAATAGGTTGAGCATATGGCTCTTGGTTTCAGCTCAGCTCATAATCCTGTGGTTGTAGGATCAAGCCCCGTATCAGGCTCCAAGCTGAGCATAGAACCTGCTTGAAGTTCTCTCTCTCTCTCTCTCTCTCTCTCTCTCTCTCTCCCCCCTTTGCCCTTCTCCCCCACTTGTACTCTCTCTCTCTCTCTCAAAATAATAAAATAAAATAAAATAATTTAAAAAAACATCAAGTTAACTTTTGTATATGATGCAAGGGATGGATGGATATGGGTTGAGTTTTTGTCTGTTTGTTTTTGTTTTGTTTATGGATATTCCATTGTGTCAGCTTTATTTGTTGAAACATGAAGATATCTTATGATGTCTGATACTTAATAATTCAGTAAAGAATGTGAATTATTTCTGCCTGAGTCCAGAGGGCATGAGGCCTGGAAGTGGCTGCTGAAAGGCTATGGCTCCACAGAAGTCAGCCTGAGCCCACCCACCACCGTTCCTCTTGCTGAAGGCTATTACCTAGAGAATGCTGAGAGGGAGGACTCCCACACAGGGCACCTTTCAGGGGCTCATTAAAAATGGCACCTGAGAGTGAGCAATGTTTGGGGTTCTGGGGGCCAGATTGGGATCCAGTGATGGCATCAGAGCCATCCTGAGTGATGTGTTATCTTCAGGCCTACTCTGGGGGCCTGGGAACAGACATTTGAGGCTCTTTCTCATGAAAGTTATGGTTGAAAACACTCTTCTATGTGGCACAGTGCAAGAAAGTTTTGATGGGTCTGGAACACTCCCTCTGATGTGAAAGAACACTCATTTGTAGCCATCCACTGGCACCCCAGGGATGCACTTTTCATGCTCCCTGGAGCCACATACAAGTGTGCTCTTTCATTGTTCAGATGAAGACTCTGAGGCTCAAGGTCATGCAGTGAGTGGGTCCCACTGGCCCTGTTTTGTTTCTGATGTCTTGAATACCCAGGTACTTCCATGGCCTTCCATGTACATGGACATGGCCCTCAGCTCCTCAAACTCATCGTGTCCAATTTGGAATTCTTTCTTCTCCCTCCTATCCTCACCTTCCCACTTCAAATTGCCTTTTGTCTTGATCTCCTCTCTTGGTAGTATTTTACCAACCACCTGGTTACCCAAACAGGAAACCAGGGGGGCCCTTGACACACCCTCTCCTTTACCTCCTGTATCAGATCCATCACAAATCTCCATTGTGCTTACCTTCCAAACACCTCCCAAATGTGTGCCTTCCTTTTTGTCCCCTCCTCGTGTCCCCTTGGTTCAGAAAGTCAACGTCTATCATCTGTACATATGAAATAACCTCCTCCTTGTTGGCCTATCTTCTCCCCAGTCTTCTTTAGCTAAGCTATTGCCTGCACAGCCACCAAAGTGACCGTTCCAGAATGCAGTCTTGATAATGTCACTCCTCTGCTTAAAACTCTTTTGTGGCTCCGTGTTGCCTCCCTGATAAAGATCAGACTCTTCAGCTTGGCACCCTGGGCCCTGCCGAAGGCTTGGGACATACGTCCTCTTGCCCCTTGTACCTCAGCAATAAAGAGCTCTTATTTTGTGTCTGTTTTTTTTCCTAGATGACAGCAATCTCACTGTAACAATTTGTTTACACACCTGTCCTCCTCACTAGACTGTGAAGTGCTTGATGGCAGGGACTGTACTTCCCTTGTAGCATATTGCACGGGGCCTGGCACAAAGTCATTACAGTCATTCATCTGATAAGCATTTGTTTAATGTCCACCATCACGTGTCAAATGTATAGCATGTATTAGAATGTCAGCTTGTCCCTTTGCCAGAGTGTCTTAATAATTTTAAACAAAAGACTTAGGAGTGCTACCTTTTAGGACAGGACTGACTACTGACCACTTTGCAGTCCTTTCCCAAAGTGAAGGCTGGCTGTAAATTAAAATGCTGGCATCTGAAACTCTCTGGTGAGATCAATCCTGTTTCATGCTCAATTGTCCATTTTGCTCTCTGGAAAATGTGGTAGATCAAATGATAAGGCTTCGGAAGGGTCCTTCCAGCTGCTTTGGGAGGAGGATGAGGAGACAGGTGGTGACGGAAAAGCCTGTCCCAAACAGGATTCATTATTTTGCCAACAAGTTTCTTCCCCTGTGTACCTGATGTCAGTTAATGGCATCACAGGACCACCTGTCTCCTCCCTGACTTTCTCCTGTCACACACCGTGTTCCAGCCTCTGACAACTTTTCTGATTTCTCTGAGAACATCACAGACTCTGTCATACCCTCCTGCTTTTGTGCATACTGAGCCTATGGCCTGCATTGTGCTTCCAAAATCCCTTGACTTGGTGGGTTCTACATGTATCTTTGCTGTGTGCGTGTGTATACGTGTGTGTGCATTTGTGTGTGTATGTGTGTTTATGCATGTGTAGGTTTATGTGCATATGCATGTGTTTATGTGCGTGAATCTTTGTTGTATGTTTCTATGTGTATATAAGTGTGTGTTGTGTGTGTGTGTGCATGCTTATGTATGTGCATATGTGTGTGTTTATGTGTGCATTTGTGTGTGTGTGCATGTATGCACACCGACATGCATACTATTACTCTCCTTGATTCTGTTCAAATGTCTCCTCATCCACAGAATTTTCCCACCTTCTCCAGGAAGAATCAGTCCCTTGTTACCATACCATTTTTTACAGGACAGTTAACGTTGTTGGGATTATTTGTCCTTGTGTTTCTTCACATAAACTTTGGGTCCCCAAAGCACAGTGACTGTGTTTTTCTTTTTCTTGAAGGGTGCCCCTACCCTAGCACAGTACTTGGCACAAATACGCCTGAATCAGTATATGAATGTTAAAATCACTCCATCCATCAATCATCCATCCATCCGTCCATCCATCCAATCAGCCACTACAAGGCTGGTATCTGTTGTTCCTAATCTACTTCCTACCCAGTACAAGGACTTTACAGGCAGAAGTCATTCTTGGGGACTGTGCCAAGCCTACGTCATGGCCACTCCCTTACTTGCCATGGATGCCCCACATTCCTTCCTAATACCACCTCAGGTGATTTCTTTTCCTCTTCTTTCCTTTTTTAGAACACCCTTATCTATCTTTTCATTCAAACATCACCTGTATAAAAACCTGGTGTGCTCTGAGGAGTGGCCTTTTGGAGACGGATTCTCGAAACTTTCAGAGACCAACCTCCCCATGGTGTCTGAGGCTGCCTTTTCCATGTTGAGAACAAATCTCATCAGTGTATCTTTTTTTTCAGCGACATCATCTCTTCCTCAAACATGAATAATCAGTCACTAGAAGAGGAGGAAAGGCTGAGTAGGAGATAAATCTGGGCTAAAATGAGGCTAATTTGAGAACAAAGAGAAAAGGAGATCCTGAGGCCAAAAGCAGTGGAGTGTGGCAGTCTTCTGCCTCTCAGAGGACAGCAGGGGCCGAGATTTCAGTAGACCTCCGGTGCGGGTCCCATTCCTGCTTGTCGTCACCCCTTCCCATGTCTCCTGACTGTGTTCATACCCCCACCCCATCTCTCAGGACAGAGTCAGTGTGCCAACCTCCTTCCCCTGCCCGCTGTCTTGGAAGTCCTGCCCATCGCCATTCTGTCTCTGTTCTGGCTTTGCTTCTTCAAGATATCTCTAAGATTGACTCCTTCTCCCCTGCTGAGAAAAACCCTTCACCGCAGTGTTGGGGCTGTCTGCAGTCTCAGATGGCCTCCCTCTCGCTGCTCCCCGTGCTGCCTGAGACCATCCTGTCTCCTGTTCCTGCATCTGTGACCCAGGCTCACCGACAGGCCACTCCAACCCATTCTCTTATCTCCTGCTTTGCTTGCACACTGAACATGCCTGCCGTTGCTACAGAACATCACAACCCTGCTGCTGGTTAACATGCTATTGGTTTCAACCAAAAGCCTTTGCAAAATTCAAAGACTTTCATGACCTGTAATGTAAATTGCAAAGACCGAACTAGAACAAAGTGAAAGCAAATTTCTAAGTGCTGGAATAGTCATGTGTCGTAGGGCGGCTTCGAGTGATCCCGTGGATGTTGGTTTTGTTCTGCAATCTGTCTGCTGCCACTGGAGGGTCGGCAAATCTTCCACAGGGAGTTACTTGGGGCCAGGCTCAAGGTGACGGCTCACTAAACACATGTTAATTGATTTATTGATTTATTCATTCTGTCTTTGACAAACATTTATTTACTGCCCTTAGAGAACTCCCAAGTAGAATTTTACTTCTCTGCCCAAATGATACTGAAATCCAGTGACAGCCCCCAGGCTCCTGAAAGAGGACTTTGACAAAGTAAAGCGGCCTGGGAACAGGTTTGGCTGTCTTTGGCTCACCTTGAGCAGTAGCCAAGCTCAGCACGTTGGGAACGTGCATGGAAAACGCACTCACTACATGCTATTTGTTCAGCAGTAACCTTCCTGAAGCCCATGTCTGTTGGTGAGAACTCGGCCTGAAAAAGTCAACACAAAGCTTCTGGCTGATTCTGCAGGAGCACGGGGCCACCGATGCCCTTAACGCACGCAGGTCCGGAACTCCTGTTGTGGGGTTAGCAATGGCATGGCAGGGGAATCCTGGCTTGGTCTCTCCCCGTCAAGGGCCACAACCAAGGCCTGCGGCTAACTGTAGGGGCTTCCTTGAGCAGGGGAGCTCGTAAGCCCATTTCTAGGAGTGGCCTCCTCAGCTGCTGCTTTGGGGCTTGTTCTGGCCTCTCTATCTGTCCGTAGCTCCCTAGGACTCAAGCCAGAAGCCACATCTGAGTGGACGAGTGGACAAGAGGACTCTGAGGGCCACAGGGTGGCTACCGAGGCTAAGGGACTGGTGGCAATATTTACCGGCAACAGAAATACAAACGTATCTTCGGTCAGGTATAAAGACCTAGTCAATGATTACATATTTTTATTATTTACCTGGCAAAAATTCCCTAAAGAGAGAGAGAGAGAGAGGAGAGAGAGAGAGAAGGCTTGATGTTTTCCCTGAATTTTGGCTCTCTTCAGTGTTTTTGTGGCTATGTGGTACATCTGAAATGTCTCGCTTCTGAACTGGGCTCAGAGCAGGGAGATCAGTTGGGAGACCTAAGCCTCGTAGACCTTGGCCCGTAAGAGGGTCTTGCTAGGGCAGAAAGTTTGGAGCCAGAGGTAGGTTGCAGCCCAACAAGGTAATTCTCCCAGCCTCCAGGATGACAAAGGTTGCATTTACACCTGGTCGGGAGGTTTAATCATCTACCATTTCCAAACACAGCAGGCTAACAACCGGCTGGGCTGAAAATCATAAATTAAAAAAAAAAAAATTACCAAGAAGAGACAGTACAAAGGGAAGGAAGGAAGAGGTGGATCACTGTTTCTGTTCCAGAGGGCCCTGAGTGGGGGGCCCTGGCTGAGGGGCTGTGGGTGGGAGGCCTTGGAAGGGGGTCCTGGAAAGGAGGCCTCGGGTGGGGAACTCTGGGTGGGGGACCTTGGTGAGGGCCCTGGGTGGGGAGTCCTAGGTGGGAGGCCCCGGTTGGGACTCTTGGTGAGGGCTTTGTGTGGGGGCCCCAAGCAAGAGACTTGGACAGGATTCCCAGACCAGTAGGAACAGCCCAGCTGCCATAAGCCCCATGGGAAAATGGCCACCTGTGACCATGGCAGTGAGAAAAGAAGTCTCCACCATAAAGATCTTCCCTTGGGGGCTTGCTGTTGGTTCTTATCTGTTGCCGCCCTCTTGTTAGAAGAGGCCAAGCTGTCTTTTTGTCACCAGCCCAGGCAGTCTGGCATAGGGGTGCAGTTTCCCCAGACTGCCTGGGTTCAGATATCAGTTCCACCACTCACGTGTGGCTGTGGGCAAATAACCTTGGCTCTATAAGCTTCAATTTCCCCGCCTATAAAATGTGGATGGTAACAGTCCCTGCCTCATAGGGTATTGTCAGGGTTAAGCGGGATAATGTGTTGTTATTGTTGTTGCTTCATTGGAAAAATGCCGTTTGGAGGACCAGTGACCAGCTGTAACTGCAGGTTGATGGTGTCTGAGCTCTAGGTGTGTCAACCCCATGATGATGAATTTATAGGTGGGAGAGACTCGGAGGTCCTGGGGTCCACAGGAGAGTAATTATGTGTTAATTTTTCACACGTTGCTTTTAACACACTAAGAGAGAAAGCCATAGATCCTCACTGATGAATAGGATCTTCATAATAAAGTTTTTATTGCAGAGGAAAGATCAATCTTTTAGGTAATTAGCAATAAATATTATCGAATGCCTGCCATATACATGACACTCTGGACAGCATAGGGGATGTGGCAGAATTGGATCCAGGCCCTCCTCCCTCAATAAATTTGCCATCTTGATAGGGGACAAGACATACATGTAAATAGATAACTAACAACTCAAGATAACATATGTCAAATACCAAATGGGTTGTATTGTAGCACAAATGTATTTGTGTCTTATCTTCTACTCGCTCTATGAAGACAGAATCCACATCTGTCTTGCTCACCACGCTACTCCCTCTGCCTGCATCTGCATTATGGCTAAGACTTACTGAACATTCACTACTCCCCAGGCAACATTCTAAGCCCTTTCTGGCTACTAACTCCTTTAAGGTTATAATACAGGCTGTCGTGGAAATGTTATCAACCACCCCATTTTCAAGATGAGGACAGTGAGACACAGAGAAATTTAAAAATTTGCTCAAATTTACACAAGTCCACTCATTGCCCATATGCAACGTCAGGCACACATTCTCCCTGTGCCTAGTGCTGTGCCTGGCGCAGGCAGTGGGAAAATGCGTTCACGAGGGGCCCACCAGTGTTCCAGACACTGCACCGGGCACCTTTATAGACCGCCTTGCTTCATCTTCACAAAACTCCATTGAGAAGGGTATGTGATTTCATGTTAAGGAGGAAGGGGCTCAGAGAGGCCGAGGACACACCCAAGTCACTGGCTGGCAAGGGGTGCTGCCCGAATGTATTCCTACACGAATGACCTGACCCGGACTGGGGCAAATGTTTGGAGTTCAGAGGACTAGATGGTGAAGGAAGTTTTCTTCAAGATGGAGTGTGTCTGTTAGATTCTGAAGAAGGAGCCAGATATAGATAAGCAGAGAATGTGAGAGAGAGCTGGAAATGGTCAGAAGGCTACACAGAAGGTCCGTGGCTTGTACCAGAGGATGGCTGGCATGAGTGATATGTGTAAGCAGGAAGTGACAGAGACAGTGAGAAAGGTAGATCAGGGACAGATTATAAATGGCCTTGCGTACTAAACAAAGGAGGGGACACTCTGAAAGAATAGACTCCACAGAAGTAAGCTGGGCACGTCTTGAGTGCTTAATCTTTCTGGATCTCTACTGGGACCAAACATTTGATAAGACTGGCATGGCCTTTAATTTCTTCAAGCTACAGTTGTATTGAATTACAAACGTGTTTAATCAAGGCCACTGGAAAATTACACAAAATGTTTGCTTCCTGTGGCATGAGAAAATTTAAAAGGCTTGCAGAAAAATGCCAGTGTTCCTCTCTCCCTCCCTCTCTTCCTTCTGTACTTTTGGGTTAATGGGCACTCTGAAACGGGGCTGCCTTATCACTGAGGGAATGGAGCAAGCAATGAATCCCAAGGTATGGACTTGTAACAGGAGTTCATGTTGCTAGCAACCGCTCATTTGAGTTCCAGCTTCCCTGGGGTTCTGGACCTGGTTCTAGGGAGTTTTGCCGTAAGCATCTTTGCCACAAATGTTTTCGCCATATAACGAATTGGCTGTAATGCAACTTTGCCATAAAAGATAGAAAAAAAATCGGTTAACCGTTTGGTTTGACAGTTTGTTGGTTTCATCAACTGGCTGACGGTTGGGTGTCATCTCTCCATTGACACAACACTCCCACTTTTATATAAATCTTAGCTACCGTCATGATCTATACCGTGGCAGAGAGTTTTTTTTTTTTTTTTTTATTAAAAAAAATTTTTTTTTTCAACGTTTATTTATTTTGGGGACAGAGAGAGACAGAGCATGAACGGGGGAGGGGCAGAGAGAGAGGGAGACACAGAATCGGAAACAGGCTCCAGGCTCTGAGCCATCAGCCCAGAGCCCGACGCGGGGCTCGAACTCCCGGACCGGGAGATTGTGACCTGGCTGAAGTCGGACGCTTAACCGACTGTGCCACCCAGGCTCCCCCGTGGCAGAGAGTTTTGAATGCACATTTCCCATCGAACTTTGCAATCATTAATGAACATGAGACAATATGCCAATAACAAACGATAGTGTAGAAGGCTTTCACAACGCCATACAAAGCTCAGTTACAAATAAGCATCCTGATATTGGAAACTGATACTTCCCTTGTTGAGGGAAGAAATTTTATTTATTTATGTATTTATTTTTATTTTATTTTTTATTTTTAGAGAGAGAGAGAGAGCACATGCGAGCCAGGGAGAGGGGCAGAGGGGGAGGGAGAGAGAAAGAGAGAGAAATTGAGAATCTTATGCAGGCTCCACATTCAGTGCTGAGCCTGATGTGGGGCTCCATTCCACGACCGTGAGATCACGACACAAGCTGAAATCAAGAGTCCAATGCTCAACTAACTGAGCCACCCAGATGCTCCATGAGGGAAGAAATTTTAGTGAAAAAAAAAAAAAGAGAGAGAGAGAAAGATGCTCAATGAAGAGAGAAATCAGCAAGCAAAAAATGTGTAACACTATGAATGAATGAAAGACGTTGAAGACCGTGCTTAGGTACAATCCACAAAATAAAATCGGTTATTTGAGCAGTATTCCCATGAATTTACACACATTTTAAGTGCATTAAAATATTTTGTATTTTGCAATAAAGTCTTTTTGCTTTTGTTATTCATTTTTCATGTTCCATTATGCCCATTTTGATGAATATCCCTCTTTTATTTTTCGTGATTTTATCTCTTACGGCAAAACTGCCTCATAGCCAATTAGTTAGGTGGCAAAAATGTTTGGTGTGAAAATGCTTGTGGCAAAGATGTTCACGGTGAAAATACTGGATGCGCCCGGGGCCCATAGCAGTCTGCCCCTCTGGCACTAGTTTGGGCTTCCAACTGTGGGTGTGACCTTTGCCACAGCTCCTTGCCACTCTGTTTGTTTTTCCACCCGTGGAACAGAGGATCCTAGTGGTTCTGTTCCCTTTGCTCACACGAGCATGGTGATGAATAAGGCAGTGTTTGCTGAGGCCAATGGGAACCTGGGCATCGCACAAGCACCTCAATTACGTCTCTGGGTAGGACCCAGATGGTGGAGGTGTTTCTCTATTTGCTCTGTTATAAAGGCAGAATCTCATCCGACGCCCAGACCCCTCTTTGTCTCTTCCAGTGAAGCCATGGACATGGGTGGAAGATGGTGATATGACAGATGAAATAAAGGCACCAGGACCGTTTCTTGCTTTTTGTTAGCATTTCTTATTTGGTTTGCTGTGCTTTCTGGACATTTGGAGAGTGTAAACAATTTAGGTAAATCGGGTATCTCACAATCCAATATGGAAAGTGTATAAACTTTGCCGACGTTAAACGTTGGAAGGGCGAAGATGCTGTATTTAGTTCCCTCCTTTGGTATATAATGCTTTGTGTTTCTTTTTCATTCATTCTGGGAAAACACATTTTTTAAAGGAGAAAAGACAAAAATAGCTCCTTAAACTACCAAAAAGTATTTATTAACAGGTTCTTTGTAGGATCTTCTCTTATTTGTTCGAAGGCTCAGAAAAGTAAAATCTGAAGTGTACCCCGTGTTAACCATGGGTCCTATAGGACTTGGAACGGACAGGCAGACTCCTCTGGAAATACTTCACGTATTTTCCAAATGGATACTTGAAAACCTCTGCTGGGGCAAGCCAGCCTTCTTGTTTTCCTGTCCTCTATCAAGATTCAAACTCAGTTGGCCACCCACTGATATGAATCTGTAAATAGACTAAATCCTCCCTTTGAACACACTGGTCCCTAACTTGCTATCTTACGAAAATGTTTGGGAGATGACAACATCACAGGGCTCGGCAGAGACTAGCATGTCTGTCCTTTGCTAAGGAGACCTGGAAGGCTGTGGGTCTCTTGGAGATGACGGGGGTGTCAGGGAACTGACCACAAGACGTGCCTGCACAGAATCTAGGCTCCTTAACCCATTCCTATCGCTGTATGTGTGTGTATTGTTTGTGTCATAGGTGGTATGTGTTGTGTGTTTGGTGTGTGTCTGTGTTGTGTGCATGGCATGTGTGTTGTGTGTGTGTGTTGTGTTGTGTATATGGTTATGTGTGCTGTGTATGTGGTACGTGTCTTGTGCATATGGTATGCGGTGTGTGTGTGTGCGAGTGTGTGTGTGCGTGTGTTGGGAGTGGAGGATGCCGGTTCTGCAGAGATCCGTATTTCGTGTTAGCTTTGTGCCTTGTGGTGGGAGGGAGAAATTTAGAGAACAGAGCTCAAAAATTTTTTTAATTGAGCTATGATTGATACATATTAGTTTCATGTGTACCACATGATGATTTGATATTTGTACATATTGCAAAATGATCATCACAGTAAGTCTAGCTAATATCCATCACCCCACAATGACAAAAATTTCTTTTTTCTTGTGATGAGAATTTAAAGATCTACTCTTTCGGCAACTTTCAAATATAGAATACAGTGTTGGTACCTAGAGTCATAGTGCTGGACATTACATCCTCGTGACTGATTTTTTAATATTATTTTTAACTGCCACATTACTAAAGCCCGATTTTTCATTCTGCTCCATTCCCGTAGCTTCCAGTGTTGTATATTTTCTCTTGTTTCTTTATTTCACTGTTTTCTTTAAATAAATCCTTTCTGCTCCCACCTCCTTTAATTTTTCTCCCACTATCCCCTTGTTGTCTGTTTCCTAATTTTGATTTTTCCCTATTTCTCCTAAGTCTACTAAACTTCCTCCTTCCTCCCATTTCTTTCTTGCTCCTCTCCCTGGGAGCTGTATGTCAGAGAACTTGAACTTGACCCACAGCACAGCCAGAAGCATCGGTTATACTCTATATCAAGTTTCTTTAAAATAAAGCCTGCCAGCACGAGAGCCTTATGGAGTTCGCTATGGCGCAAGAACACAAACCTCTGCCTTTGTTCTGAATTCTGAATCCACATTGTGACTTTAATTGCTGCATCAAACGGAGGTGGCTGTCTTTCTAGTTGATGGTGGGTTGCTAGGAGCAAAAGAACAAAAGTGTGACAAGGAGTTGGTGAGGAGTTTGAGCTGGAGAAATAAATGAGCTGCTTGTTGTCTTTCTTCCACAGTCTGTGCTGACCTGCGTTCGGTTTACCTGGTGGTTACAAAAGGGATCCCCAGAGTTTCTGAACTTAAAGCTTTAGAAGTCATTTACAAACCTCAGTTAACCATCTGACTTTGGTGCAAGTCCAAAGTCACGGTTTGTGAGTTCCAGCCCCGCATCGGGCTCTGCACTGACAGTGCGCCTGCTTCAGATCTTCAGGCTCCCTCTCTCTCTCTCTCTGCTCCTCCCCCGCTTGTTCTCTCTTTCTCCCTCAAAAATAAACATGAAAAAAATAAAAAAATAGAAGTCATTTGCAAAAGATATTACAGCTGCAGAAAACTGATAAATTAACCAGGGTGGGGGTATCAGAGTCTGTAGAAAAGAGAAGACTGTTTGAAGTTAGGGACCATCTGAACATTTTTTCCAAATGCAACCAGGAGCATCTCTGAGCCCTGCACCGCTCGCCTTTTCCTCTCTGCCTCTACACTGGTGTCCGTGTTCAGTGACTCAGGGGCTCTGGCACAGTAGTTAAGGTTCTGGGGTGAGGCTAGCTTTGACTTGCAGCAAATAACCTCTCTCGGTATCAGCCACCTCACAAATAGGTACAATAGGACCTGTTGTTAAACGAGATGATTCAAGGAAAACGTTTGGCATCCATGTCTGACACTAATAAGTGCTCAGCCTGTTATTATTACCCACTATCGAGGAAGTCTTGAGTCTCAAAAGGAGTTAATGGAGAGCTACCTGGGCACATGCTCCTCCCTCCCAGGGGGAGAGTCAGAGAAACTGAAACCACAGCCGGGGCAGAGCCCCTCCTGATTTTGCTCACTTCCTAGTGAGCCAGGAACTACCTTGAAGGAAGGTGAGAAAGCCTTTTAGCGTTGTGATAGACATTTACCCTCATATCAGCTATCTACTACCGTGTAGCAGATCAACCCAAATGGCCTCAAACAACCATTCTTATTCCCTCGTGACTCTGGGGGTCAGCAATTTGGTTTGGGCTCAGCAGGGCAGTTCTGCTGGTCATGCCTGGGCCCGCTGGTGGGTCAGCTGGGATGAGGGGGTCTCAAATGTCTTCACTCACATGTATGGCATTGGTGCGGCTCTTTGCGTGCCCTCTCATCCTCCAGGAGGCTAGCCTGGCCTCCTCACAAGGTGGCAGCAGTCCAAGAAGCTGCAAAGCCTCTTGAAAGCCTAGACTTGAATGTTGCATGTGAGCCACAAATTGCCCTTGCAGATTGAGAACGTGGAAAATAGGCTCTACCTCTTGATGGGAACCACAGCCACGTCCTGCTGCAAAGGGATGTGCATCCAGATATGGGAGAGGTTGTTGTGTCCATTTTTTTGCAAATAATCTACCAAAGTCCACCTCCGGCCATAATCAATCACATCCCTTCTCCATAAAAACCCTGAAAGGCTCATCCCATTGGCCTGAAGTCTGAGAGTCCTTCAAAATAGGGCCAGATCTGGATGAGACCCCTCTGGTACATCACACAAAACACCACAGTGCACTGAGGGCCAGAATGGTGCAGAGAATGTGTATTTTTAGTTATGACTCTGCACCATTCTGCCCCTAAATATACTATGGTGAGAGATGCAGACAATGCTGTGGACCCCCACCCAGAAAGGGAAAACTAGAGGCACGTGACAGTTGTGAGTCCTTGACAATTCTGAGACCCAGCTGGACACATATTCTCAGGCTCCTCTACCGTAAGGGCAGGAATTTTCCTCATTAGGACCCAGTTTTGCTCCCTGGGAGTAGTATCTTAGTTCACCGTTCCTCTTGACTCTTGGTTCTCCCCTCTGGGCTCTTGGCTGTACTTTCTCAGATGTTATTTCCTCTCCTCTAAGAATTGCTGAATAGCATTCTCAGCTTGCTTCCTGCCCTAGAAAGTTGGGGACCCAGAAGACTCTTTCTGTTTTGAATGTACTCTCTCCTTTTTAGTGTGATATGGTATGCCCCCCTTAACAACGATGTGGATTTCTGGTACGGCAGCCTGCAGTCCACTCCAGTAGATAGACCTCTCTTCACTTTGGGCCATGAGTCAAGCAGCTGCAGGAAAATGCTTTTAAGATTTGGAGAGTTCCTGAGGCACCTGGGTGGCTCAGTCAGTGGAGCATCCCACTTGGGCTCAGGCCATGATCTCACAGATCATGGGTTCAAGCCCCACATCAGGCTCTGTGCACTGACAGTGTGGAGCCTGCTTGGGATTCTCTCTCTCCCCTTCTCTCTCTGCCCCTCCCCCTGCACTCTCTCTTTCTTTCTCAAAAATCATAAACTTAAAAAAAATATATTTGGGGAGTTCTTTTGTCCAGTTGAGACGGTCTACTGAGTTTTCTGAGGTATTCATAGAAGGTATTCAAGTGACATCTTTGGTTTCATGAAGGCATTTATCACTCTGAGACTCTTTTGCCAAATGGAGACACTTGGTGAAAAATGATTTTGTTTTTCAACCAAGCACGTAGCAGGCCTTCTACATTCCCTCTTTTTTTTTTTTTAAATGTTTATTTATATTTGAGAGAGAGAAAGAGACAGAGGGCAAGTGGGGAAAGGACAGAGAGAGAGGGAGACACAGATTCTGAAGCAGGCTCCAGGCTCTGAGCTGTCAGCATAGAGCCCTACGTGGTGCTTGAACTCAACGAGCCATGAGATCTGACCTGAGCTGAAGTCAGATGTTTAACTGACTGAGCCACCCATGTGCCCCTATATTCCCTCTAATTCTGCTTGCACACGGAACAGTTTCTCCTTGAGCTTATTTCTTTCTCTAGGAGAGAATCTCCTTACTCAGCTTGTCGGATACATTTTCTACTTTCTGAGTTATTGCAGGCAACCTTTTGCTCCTGAGACTACAGTCTCCTCTGGCAGGTTCCTCACTATGTGTCTAGGAGTTTGGGGTTATTTATGGCAGACCTTACTTCTAGTATCAACTTGTTTATGGCAGCTTAACAAACCTCAAAATGTAATGGCTTTAAGTGCTAACCATCCCTTTGCTCACAATTCTGTGGGTCGGCAGTTTGGGCTGGGCTCAGCTAGGCAGTTTTCTGCCAGCCTCATCTGGGGTCACTGGCATGACTATATCAGCTGGTAGATAGGCTGGGACTGGACTGTCTTATGGCCCCATTCACATGCCTGATATTGGTGTTGGCTAGCTCCTGGGCCTCTCTCCCTATTGTCTCTCACCCTCGAAGAGGCTAGCCTGGGCTTCTTCACAGGGGTGGCATTCAAAGAGGGCAAGAGTGGGAGCTGTAGGGTGTCTCCTGGCTTAGGCCCAGAAGTCTGTGTCATTTCTGCTACATTCTATTGGTCAAAGGAAGTGGTTGCAAAGCTGGTCCAGATTCAAGGAGTAGGGAAATACACTTCACCTCTCAGTGGGAGGATTGGCAAAGGGGTGTGTATGGGGGCATCTGGTTGGCTCAGTCAGTAGAGCATGCAACTGTTGATCCTGAGGTTGTGAGTTCAAGCCCCGTGTTGGGCATGGAGCCTACTTAAAACAAAACAAAACAAAACAAAACAAAACAAAGACAAAGGGGAGTATATGAACAGAAATGGGGGAATAATCTCAGCAATTTTTGCAAGCCATCTACTACAACCGCAGTCTTGACATAATGTTCCAAGCCCATCTGTCCCCTCCCAACTCTACATGTCACATAAAATATTCTTCCTCCTCATACTTATTTTTTTTAAGTTTATTTATTTGTTTTGAGAGAGAGAGAGAGCGAGAGCAGGGGAGGGACAGAGAGAGAATCCCAAGCAGGCTCTGTGCTGGCAGTGCAGAGCCTGATGAGGGACTCAAACTCATGAAATGTGAGATCATGACCTGAGCTGAAACCAAGAGTCAGATGCTTAACAGACTGAACCACCCAGGCTCCCCTTCCTCCTCGTATTTATTAACCTGTACACCATTATCTGAGCTTCTCCTACCTCACCTCCTTATTCAATTCCCCTATTGGTTGCCTAGCTTAAATGTATTCAGGCATCAACTTAAAGGCAAAACTCCACTGTGTCTCTCCCCATTCCACACCTTTCTCATGAAAAGCCAATAAAAAACGTGAGGCCTTGCTGTAGTAAATTCTCTCAGGTACTCCTGTCTCTTTTTCCTAAGAGTCTACACATACAAGTCACTGTTTAACTTCCTGGGTATTATATTTTACTGTCTGATGTCTTAGTCATTTCCAGCATCCTGGGAATAAAGTTGGAAGTAGGTAAGAATTATTATCCCTGACATACTGCCGAGTTTGTGGCTTAGTTAGAAATAAAACCAGCCACTCCTGATTCCCCACTGCCTCTCCTATTCGAGTTAGAATGTGAATAAAATGTTGTATTCAAATTCATGGATATTCTGATAATTACAAAATTACTCAGTCAACCAATTGTTAGTGAATCTCTGGGTAGTGAATTTCTGGTTTACATCGTGAAGCCATTTTCTGAAGGTATCAAAACAAATCAGTCACGATTAAAAATGTTGATAAGAAAATCCTGTTTCATAAAGATGAAATGATTTCAAACCTTTAGAAATCAACTGGGAAGTTTGGGGTGTTATAGGGGAATAACGAAAAAGTCCCATTTGATGGATGATACAGTATGCTATTTTCCAATTCCTCCCAAAAAAAAGGAGAAGGAGAAGGGGAAGGGGAAGGGGAAGGTGAAGGAGAAGAGGAAGAGGAAGAGGAAGAGGAAGAGGAAGAGGAAGAGGAAGAAGAAGAAGAAGAAGAAAAAGAAGAGGAAGAAGAAACCCCCAAACACTCTCTATCCGAAAAAGCCTCAATAATGCTGAGTTTTTCTGTGTACCCTGACTGTCCTTGCTCCATATTCCCAGCCGCTTTTTGTGATCCAAATGTCTGTTTACTTTCAGAAGAAACATGCAAAAAGGAAACACTGAAGGGCACCTCTTTCAACATTGACCTTCACCAACATTTTGGCTCATTCAGTTCAGCTTCTCTTTACTAAGAAACAACCGGCAACCCACAGACTGTAAGGGGCCGTGGAGAAGGCAACAGGCATGAGAACAACTAGGAGACTACCCTTGTGTGCCCTTGGACAAGCTCTCTTGCTTCTCTGCAGGCAGGAGTTAGGGTCTCCCTTTTCCCATGCAGCTATACTGGGTGCACAGGCACGTACAGTGTGGTGGGTAAAGCCTGGACTCAGGAGCTTGACTGCCTGTTTTTTAAAGCTGTGATCGTGACTTATGAGCTGTGTTATTTTGGGCAAGTTGCCTAACCTGTCTGTGTCTCAGTTTCTTCATCTGTAAAATGGGAGTAATAATAACAATACCTCCCTCTCTGGGTTATTGTGAGGATTGAAAGATAAGGAGAGTGCTTAGCACTCAGAAATGTTATACATACTCAATAAATTAATTAAGAAAAAGAAGACATTTTAAAAGGCTCTTTGATGGATCTGTGCATACAAAGGGACTATTGTTAAATATAATTAAAATATCCAATGACTGTGAAGCTGTGTTGCGAAGAGGGGCTTTGTTTCCTACCTAGTGTCCTTGTTAAGAAAAACTGTTTTCTGGGGTATAAGATAAGATTGTCTGCCACTTGGACCAGGTCTCTCACAAGGCCAGGCAACTCTGCAGTTTACATTTTCCTATAAAATGGGTGTGGGGTTTAGTGTGAGGGTTAGAAGAGACAAATCAGTAAAGCACTTAACACCTGGGTCCATAAGATGTGTTATTATTATTATTACTACTATTACTGGAAATGTTTCCCCTCATCCCAGATCATGTTGTCCAGACTGAATCTCTGTGAAAGCGGGAATGTTATCCTGCTCCCTCTTTCAGCCTCCTACAAAGGTCATTTATGTTAATCCGCAGGTGATAGTTGTTGATAATATAATGATGATTGATGCTAGAAATTCTGGAATTTTTTTGGAGGAGCAAAGAAAGAGCAAGAAGAATCCTGGCCCGGAATTCCAGAAGATCCATCCTGAGGCCAAATGGAAGCAAACGTATGGAGCCTCTGCTTTCCATATCCAAAATTCTTTGGTCAAGAGCCCCATTCTTGATCAAAGGGAGCTATTAATAACTGATATATGTTACTGTTGAAATATCAGCTCTGTGTTATTATATTTAAACTTCGTTTTTTTTAAGATCCCATTTTCTAGCTTTACATGAACAATAATTAGCGTTAATGAATGAACTGTCTCACACACAGAGTCCCATTATTGGCCTTGCCACTGAGTTGCTGGGAAAATCACCTGGCTTTTCTAGGTCCTGGTTTCCTCATTTGAAAACTATGAGGGTATCCTGAAGGACTTCTTTACCTCCGAGATGCCTGGGGAAGGAGGAAGGTCCCAGATGGAACTGGTTCCAGCCAGGTCATCCACCACTCAATACTGGAAAGGAAACCAAACAGCCAAAATGAGGAATTTCCTTTCAACAAATATCTTGTAATTATGCTGATTTTTAAGCCACATAATCAGTCTAAAAGCAAATCCCATCTCAATGGAATTTATAAAAGGATTAGGAAATGGAGAAAATGGGGGCATGTTGGCAAGCCCATTTGATTTAATTTAAGCCTATTTCCCTTGTCCTTTACTATTTTTTAACCAAATAGGGTGGAGAGCACAAACAAGTCATTGGCTTCCATGCCTGCGTTTAATTTTCTCTCTTCTTGGCTGGTTAGTATCTGACCTACTTTTCAGGGGCTCATCCCTTCAGTTCTGATACCGAAGGTACAAGAATAAAGAATCGCTTTGGGAGCGGCCTGTGTTGATACCCGAACAAGGAAAACCTCAGTAGGAAAAGACACAAGGACTTTTCTAGTCTCGATCTGGAAAAAAGGATGCAGGCCTCTTTGTCTCAGTCGTGCTGTGGGCTTGGAATCTAAGGCGGTCTTCTGCTTTGCTCTCGTTTTATTTTTGCAAGTAATGGCACATTCCGAATAATCAGGCTGTCAAATGAAATTCCAATCCATCTGATTAGCGCAGAGACAAGTTCATATGCCTTTTTGTCACTGTGGATTGAGTGGATTAGCTGTCAATTTATCCAAAGTCAGCCACATCCTAACCTCCTCCCTGAGATCTGGCCAAACTCTGGGTCACGTTGTCCTGTACAAAAATAAAGCAGTGAAAAGAAACAATGTCCAGCTTTTCATCTTTGGCTTTGGCTTTAACCTTGGAGATAGGACACTAATTGATTTCAAAATGGCACGGACATTTGGGTAGTTCTTCCAGTGTTCAAGCACCTTTATGTGCATGAAATAAATGTATCCCGGCAACAGTTCTCCCAGGCAGGTCCTGTTAGCAAACTTCTTTTTTAACTTTTCTTACTTTTTTAATGTTTATTTATTTTTGAGACAGAGAGAGAGAGAGAGAGACAGAGTGTGAGTGGGGGAGGGGCAGAGAGAGAGGGAGACACAGAATGCGAAGCAGGGTCCAGGCTCTGATCTGTCAGCACAGAGCCTGACGCGGGGCTTGAACTCACGGACGTGAGATCATGACCTGAGCTGAAGTCAGATACTTAATCGACTGAGCCACCCAGGGACCTCTGACCTTCTTTTTTTTTTCCCCCCAGATAATTTACTTGTAAATGCTTTAGGATTTTCAAACTGTAACTTTATTTTTTATTGTAGTACAGTGACATGTGTTGCTACATTAGTTTTAAGCATACAGCACAGTGATTCAACAACTCTATACCTTATACTATGCTCACTGCAAGTTTAGCTACCGTCTATGACCATACAACGCTTTCACAACATCACTGACCATATTCTCTGTGCTGTACCTTTCATCCCCAGGATTATTCATTCCGTAACGGAAGCCTGTACCCCCGGCTCCCCTTCACTCATTTTGCCCATGTCCCCAGCCCCCTCCCCTCTGGCAGCCATCAGTTTGTTCTCTGTATTTATGAGCCCGTTTCTGCTTTCTGTTTGTCGAACCACAACTTCAATGCTTTCGGTAAATTTTGGTGTTGTCATCGTGTGTTTTAAATAATCGAATTGTGATCTGTAGTTTCAGTGGCTTCCCTGAGGTTTGGGGCTACTCTGCAGGCCACGAAGGACCCTAGGTCTCAGTCCCAGCTCATGGGTGACGCCGAGGCGTTCTGGCCCCACATGATACCAAGTCAACTCCAGATGAACTCCTGAGCCTTGGAACCTCAGCTTCTCTCCCTTCTGTAAATCTACCGATGCCCTCATCAGAGTGCTTACTTTATAATATTTTAATCGCCTGCTGGCCTGCCAGCCTCCCCTCTGTGAATTTAGGGCAGGAAGTGTTTCTATCTTTGCTTTATTAATGCCCAGAAGAAGCGTCTGACACATCTGGGAACTTGACAAATGTCTGTCAAGAAACAAATAAACAAATGAATTCCCTTTACTAAGCAGATTCCAAGGCCTACAAAATATTTTACAGGTATACCAATTATTATTTTTTAAGTATCTTAGTGTAAAAATTAGAATTTTGATGACTCCTGATAAGAAGTATTAAGAGTTTTTGTGTATGAAACCATTCATTTTTTTTCCTTAGGCAAATGTTGTCCAGTCACTCTGATCTAAGCCTCGGAATCTTATCAATCAACAAATATTTGAGTATCTAGTATATACAAGACACTGTGCTAGGCGCTGTAGGGGATCAAAGAAATCTAAGAGGCGAGCCCTTCTCTCAAGGAATTTATAACTTTGTGGAAGGCTTGGCTTTTCTTTGTCCACTCAAAGTTTTTTCCATGGAGTTTCTCATACAAATAACAGTTGGGGGGTTGGGAAGGACCAGAGGGAATGTGAAGATGTTTTTCAGAAAGCCGTCCAATTGTCCATGTAGGGTCTTATAGTTCAAGGACTTTAGCTACGGCTGGTCGGGGAGATGAGTGTATCCCTTAGAAGTTAATTCTCCAGATAAATAAGAGGGTCACTGCAGAAGCCTACATGTCACAAAATGCAGGAGATGGGGAAGTGCGGGGAAATAACCACCCTTTCATCTTCAAGGGGAGAGAAAGTATTGCCTGGGTCCAGGACAAGCAAGCCATAAATTTCAGGCTTGACCCTAGCAGAGCTGCCTAGTAACTGTGGCCCAAACCGCTGTCAAGACTGAGTCACTCTCGAGGCATGAGACATGAAGGAGGAGAATCTCTTCTCTACAGCCAGGGGTAGCCAAGTTCCCAGGGGCTGACCCTGTCTCTCTTGCATCCAGCTTTCTCAACGGTTCCAGCATCAGATAGTGACAAAGAAGTCAAAACCCCAGTGGTGACAGCCAAGAACATCTCACACACCAGGAAGAAAGGGTCCTCCTGCAGCAAGAACTTGTTGTAAACTTCCCAGCGCCAGACAGAGAGAAGGAGCAGATTTCTTTGGGGGTTCTGTTGTTTATACTTAAGTGTTTGGTCTTAGAAGACCACAATGGTCCTGTAAAGGCCTTGCCATTAGAGATTACAAAGGGAGCTTCTTCGGTGTAGCCAGACACATCATTTGTTTCTATTTATTTCCTTTTCAGTGTCTTAGCTTTTCTATTCTGACAGTATTGGAGGCCTTCTATATGGTTCTGTGTCTCAGAATCTGCATATATTTTGAACAACGAAGGTCAACATTTATTAAGTACTTACTACTGCCAAGCGCTGTTGTAAATGCAACAGCCCTGTGTGGTGGGTACTATTATCATTGCCACCCCCATTTTACAGGTAGGAGCTGAGTACAGCTGGTAAGTGGTGAAATTGGAATTTGAACCTAGGTCATGTGTCTCCAGAATCTGCTCACATAACCACCAAGTTATAGTGACTTTTAATAGCATGTATGGGATAGGTATGTATGGGAATTTTCCACCATGCTGTAGAAAACTCTTTCAGAAAGTGTCCTTGGAGACTCAAATTCTGAGGGCACAGAGTCAAAAGGGATTAGTGGAGCACTTCTTATCCTGCCTGTCACAGTCCGAGTTAGAGGGTAGAGGCCAGCCACACATCCCCACATGTAGCCTGCCTGACGTGCTCATGGAGAAACGGAGCCTGCCTACATTGGAAGTGAGAGATCACTGGGGTATGTGTGTAGTGGGAGTTAGAAGCAGGTACCAAACACTAGGGAACAAGATAAGTCAGCATTGGTGGACATAAACTATGGAATTCTGTGCAGCATTTAGAAGTAAAGAATTTGGCATAGATGTACCAACATATATTTTTAAAACATAGAATTGATTGAAACAGTAAGAAACAGAACAAGGTGTCAAATTACTAACATTAAGGCAGATTCAAAATATGTACACAAATGGGCACAAAGTATTTTACAAAGATACATATGCTTGGGAGCCTAAGAAAGGGAAGAGAGACTGGGAATGAGAATCTGAAAAAGTAATTAATAAAAAAGAAAGGAGAAAAACAAAGTCTGGAAGGGGATAAGACACAGGTGGTATAGGAGAAAAGTGCAAAGACTCTGGGATTAGGTAGATGGGGTTCCAATCCCGGTTCCATATGTATTTGTTGGGTGGCCTTGGGTGGCCTCCCAAAGATTAGATTTACTAGGTTGCAAAATATTTGGAAATAACATCTAATTCATAAGGTTGAAGGGAATTATGTACGCAAAGCTCCTTGCACGTAGTACTTGGCCCAGAGTATATATAGCAAGCCCATAGTAAACAGTTAACTACCAACTCTGCTATACTGGTGATCAGAACAAAGGAAGGGGCACTTGGGTGGCTCAGTCGGTTAAGCCTCCCAATTTGTCTTAGGTCATGATCTTGGGTTTGAGCCCTGGGTGATTCAGGCTCTGTGCTGTCAGTGCAGAGCCTGCTTCGGATCCTCTTGTCCTCCTCTCTCTGCCCCTCCCCTGCTCGCGCTCTCTGTCTCTCAAAAATAAACATTAGAAAACAAAAACAAAGGAAGTTCCTGCAGTCCAGTGGAAAAAATAATCTTAAACACATAATTATATGAGAAAATTTAGTGATAGAAATTGGTGCTACTAAGGAAAAGGTATATATAGAGTGCGATGAGATAATTTCCAAAGTTCTGGGGGCGCCTGGGAGGCTCAGTCTGTTGAGTCTGACTCTGGCTCAGGTCATGATCTCGTGGTTTGGTTGTGAGTTTGAGCCCCACATTGAGCTCTGTGCTGCTGTCAGCTCAGAGCTGCTTTGGGTCCTCTGACCCCTTCTCTCTCTGCCTGTCCCCCGCTCATGCTCCCTCCCTCTCTCTCTCTCTGTCAAAAATAAATTTAAAAAACATTAAAAAAAGTTCTGAACTTATTCTGGGGGCTTATTGTTAGGACTTGAAAGATACTTAAGACGCTGAATAATTTAAGAGTCAGACTGAAGAAACCAATGATGAACACTTACACAACAGTGTTCGAGGATACCCTGAGTGCCAGCAGGAGTGGCAATGCCAGGCAGCAAATGTGTGCCAAGGGCCAACCAGCACAGCATTCAGAGGAGGGCAGAGGTCTCAGAGAGCGCCTGGAGCTGGGGTAGCCTGTGGGCTAGTAGGAGGGGTGGAGGGCTGGAGGGAAGTGCAGACTTAGTAAGTGCTGGAGGCAAGAATATGCAAGGTCTGCCTGGGACTGGGAGTAGACCCCCTGGCCAGAGAAGGAAGCCCAGTTCAAACCATGCCCCCTTTTGATAAACATAAGAATCTTGTGCCCTTCCCCCCACCCCCACCCCTAGAGATACTGATCTACTTTAAATTGGGCTGGTCCTTGGTTATCTTCTGTGGATCTCCATTGGCCAAGCTTTTATTGAGCTTTTCTTTCTGAAATTTATATTGGGACAGCAATAGGCATTTCTTCTCATTTTTCACATATAAAATGATCATACTAACTATGCCTTTCGAGTTATATCTCCCCCTCCCCCTGATTTTCCCTTTGACCACTGATTGTAAAAAAAAAAAAAAAAAAAGTAGTGTGGGTGGGGTGGCCGGGAGAGATAAACTCCTCTGGAAAGTAGGTTAGGGCCAGATAAGAGGGCCTTAAATGTTGCTAATGTCTCCACTACTATAACTACCCCCACCGGAGGCACAAATTCTTCTTGCAAGAAGAGGGCCAAGGGGAGGAGGGGCATTTGGGGGCACCCAGGAGTGAAGTGAGCTCACTTCTGTGGGTCCCCCTTCTGCAAGCTGGCACCTGGTCCTTGATGAATGAGGAGAGGGGAAGACTGATATGTAAAAGAACTTGGTTTGGTCCAACCTCAAGACTGGGGAGTTGAAAGACTGATTTTCCACAAGATCTATCTCTGAGCCCACTAGCTTTTCTTATCCCAGAAAATCAGAAGAAAAGAATTCTTCCCATTCTGCAAGCTCCAAAAACTTCACTCCCTCAAGAGGAGCTCAATTTATCGTCTTTAGTTCTCACTTGGAATCTCTAGGTAGTACTGGGGGCAGAGGGCAGTCAGTGGAAGTTCTTGAAGTCATTTTTAATATTACAAATGGCAAAAAAAATTAATGTACTGACCCGGGATGAGATGCACAGTTTAAAGAAATCCAGGGTTTTTTTTTGTTGTTGTTGTTTGTTTTGGGTTAGAATTGCATCTACCCAATGTAGTGACGCTGGTCATCTATGCTGATTGCAAAGATGTGTCATTTAATAAATGCAGTTTGTATGAGAGGATCTTCAGTGCATGGAAACTGTGGAATTATAGTACTAATGATAAGAAGTAGTATTTGAGCAGATTGGGGTCCCCTGTTCTCAACAATTTGTTGAGGGGCGCCTGGGTGGCTCAGTTGGTTGGGCATCCGACATCAGCTCCGGTCATGATCTCACAGTTTGAGTTCGAGCCCTGCATCGGGCTTGCTGCTGTCAGTGCAGAGCCACTTTGGATCTTCTGTTTCCCTCTCTCTGTCCCTCCCCCACTCCCACTCTCAAAAATACATAAAACATTCAAAAAAATTTTTTTAAAGATGTTTAAAAAATAAATAAAAGTCTTGTTGAATAATTGAGGGGAGAGTCCAGTTCTGCTAAGAGGGAATGGGAGTAAGGATACAGGAGAGTGGCTAAGCCTTGCAGAGCCACCTTAAACCCAGGGAAGGGTCATGGTCAAGACCACAGAATCTGGGAGAAAGGAAGGCGAGCACTGGTGTTCTGCCACTCATTTTTTATTTGTCTTTGAGTGAGTTGCCACTTGCAGCCAATCTTAGGAAGATGATTCTGAATCTCCATCAGACTCCCTATCCAAATTTGGCATTAGCTGGTATCTACCTGTTGATGCATGAGTAGCACTGTGTTTACAAGGACAAGGTAAGCAGCCTGAAACCTACCTCCCTATTCCTGCCCCCAACCCAACTCCCAGTCTAGGGAACCACATTCAAGTTAGCTCTGTGCAGGAGTTGACATTTAATTCATTCAATTTTGATGGTAGGAAAGGCTTTCTTCATCCATCTGTTTTCCTATTCATTCATTCATTCATTCATTCATTCAACAAATGGTATTTGTGCACAGTATTGTGGGGCTATGGGGGCCTCTACCTCTGAGCCCAAGGTCCATGAAGTTGATGATGCCCTAAACATTGTGATATCAGCTCAGTGATGTGGTAATGTGGGTGCTGATTCTGACACTATTACAGCTTCAGTGATGAACTGTGTTTAGCCAGTGTTTGGCCCGGTAGTTAGAAGACTCCTAAGCCTCACTGGCTGGGAGAAAAGCCAGGCTGGAGTGGGGAGGCAGCTGTGGTGTCAGGAGGAAGTGAGTCTGTAAGCAGGACTAGATTCAAAGAAGTGGTCTGGCAGCATCAGTCTGAGACCCTGCTCTCTCTCAGGGGTGCACACCCCTACAGCTTCTGCTTCCACACCTGGGTAAGGGCTTCCTCCCAACCTATTTCAGGAAGTGGATCAAGAATGGATTGAGTGTGGGTCCTGAGTGCAAGATTCTCACACGTAATGCTTTTCTGAGCTGTGGGTGTCCTAGCAGGTAGTACTCAGGAGACCAGAGATCCATGTGCCCTTCACCTTCTAGCCTTTGTCCCCTAAAACTCTAAAGTTTGGGTGATTGACATCCTGGCAGGTGTCGTCTGCCAATGGATCTGTTGCCTGCATTGATGGGAGGGTCAGAAGCAGGTTTCCTGGTGTTAGCTAACCCCAGTGCTCTCAAAAAGGTGGCGAGTGAACATCAGTGCACTTGACTGAGCACAAGCCCTGGCATCCTCCAGCCTTAGCCAATGGTCCTGCCAACCAGAGGCTGATAGAAGTGGACTGCTCTTGGGTGAGAAGAAGGAAAAACAGGAGCCGCATTGAGGATCTACCAAGCTAGCTCCCGCTTTGGCATCTCAAATGGTCAATTTTAGCTGATTGGGTTCATTTCGCAACTTGGTTATGTGATTCCCAAGCATTACCTCTTATCTCTAAACAGAGGTATGAAAGCAGAATTGACTTGGCACAGACTGGCTGCCTAAAGGAACGTCTTTGTGTAAGGCTTGTAGGGTAGAAAAAGACACAGGATGCCGCCCCCTATGCTCCTGCCTCAACTCACCTATTTTTGGTTCCCTCCATCCAAAGGAGACCAGACACAGGGCCATTGCATAAAAAAAGTGGTCCCTGTAGAGAGGAGAGTTAACACTTGTGCCATAATGTGGGGCTTTGGCCTCTGCTGGGGTTAACCTGCGGCCCCAAATGAACTACTCAGATAGCTTGTGGACATTTCCCAAATGTGTAGTGAGGCTTACACACAAACATGCATCCAGCACTGTTCACCGCCTCTTGGGATTGAGAAGCAAGATGGCGCCATGCCAGCAGCCTCACAAAGCAGCGTTGTTAATACTCCTTTAGATGCTCCTGTATGGCTTCATCGGAGCAGAGGAGGATCTGTTTACGCCGCAGACTCCTATTGATTCTTCTGGGGGATGGGAACTACAATGCCGGCCTCTGTTAGTCTCTGGAGTGTGGTAGGAGTGTTTGGCCAAGGCTTGAAGGTGTCCTGTGGTCCTCTTGGTTGATGTGATACTGAATTACACCGTTGGAGGGTGAGCTCATTCCGGGCCCCTGAAAACAAGTTTCTGACCAGGTTTGGGGCAGAGGGAAAACTTGAGGCATCGGATCTCTTGAGAGGCCCATTGTCTCCTTGCAGTGAGTGGAGGGTAAATGTTTTTCAGAGTTGGGTCCCTTCGAAAACTGGACATCCAAGCTCATCCAAAATACACATGACAGTGAAATCTGTGGGGCTGAAACACATCTTTCTCCAAAATTACTTTAATTGTAGCCATGGTCTCTTTTGTTGAAAACCTTCAGAGGTTGTTTGGCTGTTATTTTCCCCCTTCAGAAAGGCTGTGGTAATTTCAGGCCCTTTGTTCTGCTTAAAGGGATTACAAACTGAGTAAAGGGAAGCCATCAGCTGGATCAGGAGGTAGGGCCCTGGGTCAGAGAGGACCCCAGGCCAGAGCCCAATAGCCAAGTCAGTCTTGAATCTCTTCCTACTTTCTTCCAGGGACTGTCCTTAACCCTGGGCTCTGCCCTAGTATGTACTTACTCCTTGTCAATTCTTACATGCCTTTCTTTCAGGAGAGTGCAAGATCTACTTCAGCTCCTTGTTGATCAGTCTTCATCATGAGAAATGCACTGTGTTAGTAAAATCAGTATATTCCCTAGTCACCTAAAAGGGACGGTTTCCAAAAAACTATCCCTCGAATCTCAACCCCTGGATCCCAACCTACCAGTTGAATAAGGCACAAAATCCACACCACTCTTGTGCCTTGAAAGCTCTCCAATTTGGTTGGAGGGTCCCTTATCATGTCCCTATGTACAGAACTCTGTGACATGTGAGCCCATTTTGTCTCTAGTTGGGCCTCCCTTCAATCCACTCTCCTCCCTGTGGGCAAAGTGAATTTCCTAAAATGAAAATCTTCATGTCAGGGGCGCCTGGGTGGCGCAGTCGGTTAAGCGTCCGACTTCAGCCAGGTCACGATCTCGCGGTCCATGAGTTCGAGCCCCGCGTCGGGCTCTGGGCTGATGGCTCAGAGCCTGGAGCCTGTTTCCGATTCTGTGTCTCCCTCTCTCTCTGCCCCTCCCCATTCATGCTCTGTCTCTCTCTGTCCCAAAAATAAATAAACGTTGAAAAAAAATTTAAAAAAAAAAAAAAGAAAATCTTCATGTCATTCCCCACTTTTAAAGGTTTTGTTTCCTGTAGTTTCTATAGTTTTTGAGAAAAGTCCTTATATGGCATTCAGAGGGTTTAAGGATCTGGCCTCTTCCTTCCTTTCTCTTTCCTTATCCCATCCCAACACACACCAAATTGCTTAAGTTTGGTGCTGCTCCATGTCTCTGGCCATCTTATGTTCTCCTGCAGCCCCTTTACGACTTTACCACTGTGACCAGATCTGCTTTTCCTTCCAGACTGTGAACAAATGAAGACAGACATGGCGTCATCTGTCTTTCTATCCTCAGCACTTTACAGAGGTGGCAAATACAGGTGCTCTGTAATTGTTTTTTTTTTTTTATTTATTTTTTATTTATATTATTTTTTTTTCAACGTTTTTATTTATTTTTGGGACAGAGAGAGACAGAGCATGAACGGGGGAGGGGCAGAGAGAGAGGGAGACACAGAATCGGAAACAGGCTCCAGGCTCCGAGCCATCATCAGCCCAGAGCCTGACGCGGGGCTCGAACTCACGGACCATGAGATCGTGACCTGGCTGAAGCCGACGCTTAACCGACTGCGCCACCCAGGCGCCCCTGTAATTGTTTATTCATTTTATTTTATTAAAATTTTTAAAAATTTTTTAGAGAGAGAGAGAAAGCTAGTGGGGGAGAGGGACAGAGGGAGAGAGAGAGAATTTCTTTTAAGTTTGTTTATTTATTTTGAAAGAAAGAGAGAGAGAGAGACAGAGAGGGAATGGGGAAGAGGAGAGGGAGAATCCCAAGCAGGCTCTGTACTGTTAACAGAGAGCCAGACACGGGGCTCCATCCCACGACTCTGGGATCATGACCTGAGCTGAAATCAAGAGTCCGACACTCAACTGACTGTTGCTCATTTTAAATAGAAATCTTCCCGATATGCATTATGGGAAGTGTTCTTGACACCAATTAAGAAAGTGTTCGTGACAACATTTACCTATTTTGGTTGATGTGTCGTTTCCCTCAAGAGACTGTGCTCCATCACAATTGTGCCTAGGAATTGTGGAGAGGGAGCTGGATCTGGAGTCCTTGTGCCCCAGACCTGGAAAGGAAAGCAAAGCATTTTCAGGGGGGCACTCTTGTATTAAGGAACAGCTTTTAAAAATGGGCTTGACCAAAAAATTTCACTTCCGGGATTCTAAGATCTCATGGAAATGCCGTTTTTGAGAGCAAAATATTGGAGCTGATGGTTAAAAGACCCAGGAAAATTCATGCCACAGAAAATGATGTGACTATTAATAGGAAGGGAGTAGATTTGTATTTCCAACATGGCAGGATGTCCATGGTGTTGGGTGAGGAAGTGAGTTGGTGAAAAATTTGAACGGTATCACCTCAAATATCTGAATATAATATAAATGGTCTGGAAGGATACATACCAAATGAACCCCTTGTCATTCCTGGGAATAGGATACAGAAAAGAGCAGAGGTGGGGAGATTGTCAATTTTACATGATATTTTTTGGAGTGTCTTGAGTGTTGAATTACCCAAATCTAATGAGGATGGTGTAGGATTAGAGTACATGACCTTGGAACTTTGGCATTATTAGCACTGGCACGATTGATTTTTCTCTGCCTCTTGCCTGCTTTCTGTCTGTCAGAGGCTACTGTCCTGCCCTCATGGCATTTAAATTGGGATTCTGGAAGATGGGGAAGGTTTTCCAAGAACCAAGGCCCTGGTCTGCCAATGGAGAAGGTGATGGCAAAGGAGATGCTTTTGGTCAGGAGGCTTGCCTGAAGTGACCCATGTGGGGCCAGCATGGGTCTGGGCCTACAACAGCTCCTATCTCAGGTGTGACGGGCCTTGCCACAGCACCTTGCTCTCGTCAGTTATGGTGTCAGAGAGCTAGTCTGGGTTTGGGCTCATGTGCTGGGGTGTGCTGGAAGAGGAGCAATATAAATACTAGTAACTATCATTTATTAATTAACATTTATTAATTCTGAGCACTTATTGTGTCAGCCCTGGACAAAATGCTTTATAAACATTTCCCCCACCTAAGCCCATGATTAATTTTTCTTCATATAATTGATAAGGGTCTTTTCTTTCACCTGACATGAAAATAAAGCTCCTAGATAAGTGCTGAAGCAAGATTTGAACCCAGGTTCCATGCCTGTTCCCACTACAGGGCCTACGGGAGTATACAGAGAGTGAACCGTAGGCACAATCATACGGGCATTGGGGGTTCCCAGGAAATGCCTCCCTATATACAGAGGCAGGGCAGTGGAAAGAGCGCAGACCTCATAGGTGGACACACCTGGGTTAAATTATGATGAACCTGATAACAGGCAGAGCCAGTACCTGTCTGGGCCTCAATGTTGTCATAAGGTGGACCCACAATCCCTACTTGGCACGCAGGGAAGAGAGCTCCTGGCAATGTGGATTTGGACTCTACTTCCTGCTCTAAGAATAATGAACGCTTTGGTTACCTGGGCCCTTTCACAGGCATTATTTCTTTTGACCCTCCCAAGGGGCCATCAAGCTATCTTCTGATTCTCTATGGCCCTGCTTCAGAGAAGAGTTGTTTACACTCAGTCTATGCTTCCTCACCTCCATTTACACCTCAGATCACTGGAATCTGGTCTGGACCACCACTCAGCCAGGAACTGCTCTGGCCAAGGTCACCTACTTACAGCTTGCCTGGGGCAAAATGGAGCAGATACTTTTCTGTCTCTATCTCGCCTGACCTCACAATTAACATTTTCCCTTCAGCTTCCAGATCTTGCTCTCTCCTAATTTTCTTCCTTCCCTCAAGTTGCTGCTTCACTAACTTGATCTTTAACTAATTTATTTTTTTTATGTTTATTTATTTATTTATTTATTTTTGAGAGATAGAGAGATACAGAGCATGAGCAGGGGAGGAACAGAGAGAGAGGGAGACACAGAATCCGAAGCAGGCTCCAGGCTCTGAGCTGTCAGCACAGAGACCAACACGGGGCTCGAACCCACGAACTGTGAGATCATGACCTGAGCCGAAGTCAGTTGCCTAACAGACTGAGCCACCCAGGTGCCCCACTAACTTGATCTTTAATATTTCCCAAACCAGGCGTGCCTGGCAGGCTCAGTGGGTAGAGCATTCAACTCCCGATCTTGAGGTTGTGAATTTGAGCCCTACGTGGGACACAGAGATTACTTAAAAAGAAAATCTTAAAAAACAAAACAAACAAACAAAAAACACTTCCCAAACCCACTGATTTCTCTTCGCCTAGCAGCCAGAGTATTTTTCAGATCTGAATGTGCCTTTCCCTGTGCCCTCAAACCCACCTTTTGCTCTCAGGTTAAAGACCACAGTGTTCACTCACCATGGCCAGGAGGTCCTGCCTGTCAGGCTCTTTGTCTTTCAGGCTTCACTGTGCCCACTTGGGTCTCATGCCCTGGGCTTTGCTGTGCTGGGCCCTGTGGGGGAAGGCTGTTCTTTCCCCTAGGCCCTTTGCACGCGTGCTTCCTTTTGCTACCTGCTCCCCCACAGCCCCCCTCCCCCCACCCTCCCACTTCATCTGCCTCCTTACTTTTGCCAAACCAACCTCCAGTCTTGGTTTAAATATCACTTCCTCAGGAAGCCTCTTCCTGATACCCCATACCAGCTGAGGCCCCCTGGTTATATGTTTTTCTTGGCACACGGTACCTCTCCTTCCTCATGTTTATCATAATTGCAATTATTTGTGTGATCATTTGTTGAATATTTTAAAATAATTCTCCCCAAGATGGAGGCTCACTGAAAGTCAGCCCCGTCTGTCCTACTCCCCTCTCAATGAACCCAGTGCCTGTAAGTGTCAGGTGAATGGATCTGCACCTCTGGTTCTCTCCTGGCAGCTCCCGTCCCCCACTCCCGTCCCCACCCAGCCTCCAAACCACAGAGTTAGGATTCGAAACACAAGTCTTGACCATGTCATTTCCCTACTTAGAAAACTTTGACCTCCAACTGCATAAGATTTTCATTCTGCTTCTCTCTCCAGTCTCATTAAAAAGTTTTTTTTTTTAATTTTAATTTATTTTTTAGAGAGGTAGAGAAAGAGAGACAGACAGACAGAGTGTGAGCTGGGAAGGGGCAGAGAGAGAGGGAGAACAGAATCCGAAGCAGGCTCCAGGCTCTAAGCTGTCAGCACAGAGCCCGATGTAGGGCCCGAACCCACGAACTGTGAGATCATGACCTGAGCCAAAGTCGGATGCTCAACCCACTGAGCCACCCAGCCACCCCTCTCCAGTCTCATTTAAAAAAAACAAGCTCTTCCGCGGAATTCTAGGTTTTGTCAGATTTAACTGAACTGCTTCTAGTTCCGAAAATTGGTCATCTTCTGTCCTCTATCAGATTCCATATACCCTAGTTCCTGCTGTTTCCTCTGCCCAGAATAGAATGAATATATACTCACCCCCACTCTTTTTCTGGCTACTTGGTCTCCCTGACCTGGCTGGGGTGTGTCCCCCATGCGCCCCAGTAAAATCCAGTGCTACCCCAAGCACTGTGAGAAGCTCAGCGTCAGCTCACACATCTGACTTTTCCATCAGGTGGCCAGTTCCTCGAGGACAGGACGAAGACTTGCTGAGTACTGTGTCCTCAAGCCCCTAAAACCAGAGCCTGGCACGCAGAACAGACGTTCAGTATATTTTGCTGAGTGATTTGTATAGGCTGTGCTCACTGCCTGCTGCACCGTTGATGTCGGACCAACATACTGGTTCCTCTGGAATATCAAGGAACAATCGCTCCAAGGAAAGCTCTGTTACACGTTATCTGGTCTTGGGGAGAGGGGGGGCTGGTGAGAGAGGAAAGAGCACTTTTTAGGGTACTCATCTCTCTAGTGCTCTTCTAATGCACGCTCTTTCTCCTTTTCCTAAGACAAAATGAAATATCTTTCTGCATTATCTGTCTTATCTCATTATTATTTTCGAGGGCTGACTGGAAGGATCTGTCAGGACAAGTGGTGAAATATGTTATACAAGTACCAGCTTAGGATTCTCTCTAGGTTTGTGATATATTCAATAGCTTCTCCTTTTGTTTTCTGTCCTAGACAACAAGAAAGAAATATGGCCAAAGAGAAGAAAGACTTTAATACTTGGGGTTAGTACCAAGGCCCACTAATACCTCGGTGTCCCCAAGTCTGCAGGTTCTGTCCCCCCCTACTCACCTCCTATGCCCAACTCTGTACAGTGCAGCCCTCTTCTCCCCAGAAGTCCCCAGCGTGCCCCTCCTGCTTTACAGAAGTAGTTATCACCCCCAAGCTGTGCATTAGAATCATCAGGCTTTTAAATACAGGTGCCTGGGACCTTCTCTACATCATTTGAATAAGAACTTCTGTGATGAGCTTGGGCATCAGTAGTTTTGAAAGCCTCGCAAGTGATTCTAAAATGCAGCCAGTGTCAAGAACCATTGCCCTACACCTTTGCTGGTCTTCCTCGTGGAGGGTCCTCTCTGCCCCCGACCACACCCCCTCCTATGAGATGCTGCTTACTTCATACCTTATTCCCTAAGGCAGCAAGTCCAGATGGTTCTCTCATGGGGCCCTGGAGGGCACTCTGAGCCATTCTCATGATAGCTCATTATGGTTATTTGTGATGGGTAGACTATCTGCTTCTGGAAGACCCTCAGTAGCATAGATCAGAATGCCCAGATACTGTAGGGTTTTTTTTTTTATTTTTTTTCAACGTTTATTTTTTTATTTTTGGGACAGAGAGAGACAGAGCATGAACGGGGGAGGGGCAGAGAGAGAGGGAGACACAGAATCGGAAACAGGCTCCAGGCTCCGAGCCATCAGCCCAGAGCCCGACGCGGGGCTCGAACACACGGACCGCAAGATCGTGACCCGGCTGAAGTCGGACGCTCAACCGACTGCGCCACCCAGGCGCCCCACTGTAGGTTTTTAATAACTATTACTTAATTGAAGTCAGTGGAAACTTCAGCTGCTTTTAAATTCCCATGGGATGTCAGGGGATTCGATCCTCCCTTCCTCATCCACTCTGGGCTGGTCAAGAGGCTGCACGCTTTTCTATTTTGCCCTCCTTTTTTTTAAAATTAATTTTTTTAAACATTTATTTATTATTAAGAGACAGAACATGAACAGGGGAGGGGCAGAGAGAGAGGGAGACACAGAATCTGAAGCAGGCTCCAGGCTCTGAGCTGTCAGCACAGAGGCCTGCATGGGGCTCGAACTCACAAACCACAAGATCACGACCTGAGTTGAAGTTGGATGCTCAATTGACTGAGCCACCCAGGAGCCCCTCTGTTTTGCCCTCTTAAGTCACCTTTCATGATGTGGGTCACATTGACTGCAGTAAGTCCAATCTGGCTCAAACATTAATTTGCAGGATTATTTTGAGGACCTTGGAATGCACGTGGAATGGTTCTGGCCAACATATATGAAGATACTACGGCAGTGAACTGGACACTGTTCTGCAAATAGATTGATCAATTGATGAACCTCATAGACTTTATCCTAAAAAAAAAAAAAAAAAAAAAAAAAAAAAGTCCTCCCAAGTCCCAATTGCTGTGGCATCTGAAGCTTCCTTTTCCAAACTCAAAGCTGCCTATCATAACCATAACCAGTTTCCACTGCTTCTTTTTATTTTTATTTTTTTAAATGTTTATTTTATTTTTTGAGACAGAGAGAGACACAGCATGAGCAGGGAAGGGGCAGAGAGAGAGGGAGACACAGAATCTGAAGCAGGCTCCAGGCTCTGAGCTGTCAGCACAGAGCCCGACGCGGGGCTTGAACTCACGAACTGTGAGATCACGACCTGAGCCGAAGTCGGACGCTTAACCGACTGAGCCACCCAGGCGCCCCATTATTTTTTTAAGTTTATTTATTTTGAGAGAGAGAGAGAGAGAGAGAGAGCGCGCACAAGTGGGGGAGGGGCAGAGGAGGAGAGAGAGAATCCCAAGCAGGCTCTGTGCTGTCAGCACAGAGCCCAAAGTGGGGCTCAATCTCACAAACCTCAAGATCATGACCTGAGCTGAAATCAAGAGTCAAACGTTTAATCCACTGAGTCATCTGAGCGCCCCACTGCTCCTTTTTAAATATTCTATCCCAACAGACCACTAGCCACTCTGCTATAAATGTGCATTCTTTATTCCTGACCCTTTCCTCACACTCTTCCCTTACCTAGAATGGATTTCGTGTTATCACAGGAAATCCTACCCACTCTTCAAAGTCAAATCCAAATGTCAGCCCCTGGATATCCCCAGCCAGGAACAATCCCTTTGTCTTCTGTGTTTCTAACATACTTATTTTCTTACCATTTAATCCCTCATTCATCTACAAATATTTATTGAGCACCAAATATGTGCCAGACGCATTTATCCATGGTCTCATTCTACACTCTGTTATAATTATTTTTGTTTTATCCTCTTGGGGGCAGTGGCTGAATTTTGTCTCTTTTCTCTCTCTCCTCTGCCCTCCCTTCTAAGAACAAAGCTTTTCATAGGGTCAGGTGTAATGATGAGGTTGACAGAATTGGGTCTTGTTAATAATACTCTTGGTAACATGAACTGGGCACAAATTTTCTTCTGGATGAAGGGATTGATTTGACCTATCGAGGCTCTATAAGTTGTGACATCTACAGAAGTGACTTTAGAATGAAGGAAAGTTTCCGTTTAGGTCTCATCATGTAGTGCTACCCTCCAAAATTTTCCAACTGTGTTTAATGGATAAGAAATGCCTTCTCCAGAGTCACTTCCTTGGCAGTGAGGACCGGAATAGTTTGGCAACTGAGGAGTGGTGATGACTTCATTGCGATCCTGCCTCCACTGTCTCCATTCATTTCATGTGATTTGTACATGGCTCTTTCCTGCCAGAGTCGGTGCTCTGTATCAGCAGATGTTCTGAGCTAAATCGCTGGAGTGTTCTCACCGTGAGCGTGTGGACGGGTGGAGCATAAGTACAAAGCTTCACCAATCTATTCCTGGGAGGGTCGAAATTTACCCGAACTCTTGCCAAACACTCTCTTGGATTTCCTCTGCTTGTCTTTCACTTCACCTTTTGATGGCCATCAAAGGCTTCTCTGGCAAGGTATTTTGCTTTCCCAGTGACCAAGTGAGAGCTGCTGTTTGATTTCTTAACTAGACTGGGGTTTTCCTAATTCTATTTCCTAATTCTAAGACGACGAAGACCCTTTTCTAAAATGCTGGAAATGAATCCCACGCTAACGCTAGTTACGAATTTAGAACCCAACAAGCTTGCAAGCACCCCCCCCCCCCCCCCCGCCGTCCCCAAGGTCTGTTCCAAAGTTACAAGGACTGGTTATGCCTTTCTCCTTCCCAACTTGAGAGTGCTTTCAGCTCTTCCAGGCTTGTCAAGGACAGGAGAGCTAAAGATGAGACAGAGACAGAGACAGAGAGACTGTGTGAGAGAGAGAGAGAGAGATGTCACAAACCAATGACAAAAGCTGGGAGAAATGAAAGATTACCCTGAGGAAAGGCAGCCCCTGGGAGGCACGAAGCGCTGTTGAATGGAAGGGCGGCCTTCAGGTGACTTTGTAGAGAACGTAATGAAAGAGGTTTTACAAAGTCAAGATGAATTAGTTGTGTTCGTACGAAGATTTTTTTCTTTCTTCCTTCTTCAAATGATCAAGGAAAATGGATTTTTAAAATGTAAACATTCTCTTGTAGTATTTACAGCTTCTCTAATACAGGAGGACAAAGGTCTCAGAGTTTAAAGTAAAAAGCAAGAACAGAGAGATAACAGTTCTTTTACAGTTTGATTGTAATCTAAATATAACAGGAAAACCACTCTTTACATAAAGCACTGTGATGGAGAAATATCTGGGTGAGGAGATTATTGGGTCTTTTTTCCTTTTTCCTTACTTTTTCTTCCCTCTGAGTTTTCTTTGTCTTTGAGAAAGGCCTTTAGTGATGAAGACAAATAATGCTTGAATGAATAGCCAATGTTGGGCTTTGCTGATGGAGGGGTTTGGGGAAACAATTTGTTAGGGCAGAGAAGCTAATAAATTAAGAGTGAGACCTCAGAGATCACCCAGTTCAATCCTTCATTTGACACATAAGGGTAAGTGAGCCCAGCAGGTGCACAGTCTGAGGAAGCACAAAATCTCAGTTCGGGAGATTTCAGGACTCACCTATGTCATGATATGCAAGAAGTACACTTATTATTATTATTTTTATCAAACTGCTGACTAATGATCTCCCCCCCCCCCCACCTGCCAAGGAACGAAATCCTTAAATGACCTCCAAATGACCTCTACTCTCTGATAGCAAAGTCACTTGCTGGTAGAAAGTTTGCTAATTGGGGAAGTTGTTATTCTCCACAGGCATCTAGGTCAATGTTTGCTGAATTTCTGCTGTGCTGGGTCTCTATTGCTGATCCTTCAGAGGTGTCCACACCTGTAGGTCTGGCTCCCCACCCCCTAGCTGCTCAAAGTGTCTCTCATCCCCCTGGGGAGCACTGGTGAGCATTGCGGGACCAGGGGCAGTGGGGATGGTGCTGGTTTTCTCGTGCTCAGGGCACAGTTCTGTGGGCTCACATGTGCAGTGTGACAGCTGACTCCTGCCCCTCTTGGCTTCATCCACTGGTACCAGCCACAGGCCTCAGCCTTTGTTAATATTGTCTGGGGGGGCATCCCCATCTGTGAGAAGGGTGAGCCCCCTCAGGCCCAGGTACCCAGTGGCGAGTTTGGCCATGTTTTCCCTCCAGGGAGAGGGGCCCTGCCACCCTCTCTACTCCTTGCTTGGACTTCCTATCATTCTTTCATAGCTGCTTCCAATCTGTCTGCCCCCACAGAGCCCTTGGATGACAGTGACTCAGTGTCACGTATCTCTGTATCCCTGGGTTTAACCCAGAATGGCACTTGATAGATGTTTTGCAAGACGTGATGCTAAATGACCATTCAAGTCTGTGAAAACCGAAAACCCCAAACTGCAAACTAGACAAACAGGGCTTTCATTTCAACCCATTATTAAGTAAGGAGTCGTTGAGCCCATCATAAAGGAGTGCAGGGTAGTGTTGGAAATATAGCCCTTGCTCTCAAAAGACTTCCAGGTAACTAATATGACAAACAGAATTGAGCAGCTCAAAGTGTGTTCACCAGTGGCCTCAAGATGGGACTAGACCTCATCTTCACCACAGGGGCACTAGGAGACAGTGGCTTCAAAGTCATCTTAGATATTGTTGCCGTTGATAAAGTTCAGCTGGTGTTTGGTAAAGTGAAGGTGAAAAGTAATGCTTGGGTTAGCCATTCGTGGTTTTGCCACCCATTCAGTCTCTGTGTACCTTTTTTTTTTTTAATGTTTATTTATTTTTGAAAGAGTCAGAGTGCAAGTGGGGGAGGGGCAGAGAGAGAGAGGGAGGCACAGAATCCGAAGCAGGCTCCAGGCTCTGAGCTGTCAGCACAGAACCCGATGTGGGGCTCAAACCCAAGAACCGTGAGATCATGACCCAAGCTGAAGTCAGACATTTAATGGACTGAGCCACCCAGGTGTCCCTCTGTGTATCCAAAAGAATTTCTTCCTGTAGGAGAGAGGCAGACTCAAAGCTTTCCATTAAAATCACTTGGCATCTCAGCAAAGACATTTATGAAGTGTCATATGAAAACACTGACTTGTCTCCTACGTCTTTCTCTATTAATCTTCAAGAAATTGTCTGGATGAGAGTTTATGTCCTCCTGGAGAAACTGCCTTTTACAAAAGATACATTGTGTGACACCAGCAGGCGAACTTGCAAAACGTGTCCTAAGCCCCAAATATACCATATTTGTCTAGGAAACTAAGCAAATTACATAAAATATGTTTTAGAAAATGCACTCCCCTGCCTCTGCAAAATATTCCTGAGTGGAGAGTATATTCTGCCCTTGTTTTGTCTGTTTTCAGGGAAGGAGACTCGGGTGGGGGGACGCTCTATTTGCTCAGCATCCAATGCCAGCCCTTGCTCGTGACCGTCCAAAATGTGGCTGTGAATAGCAAGTATATCACTAGGGTTCTCAAATACGAAAGTGGGGTTGAAACAAAGAGCAGGCACCAGACTTCCTTTGTTAAAGATTATCCAACATGTCACCTGGGTGCCAACATTCCCATAAACCCCAGCAGCTCTGTCTCACCTAGGGTAACTTAACGGCTTTGAAACTCTGCCCAGGACCTAGTAGCATTCCATGAAACAATCTCATCGCAGGGGAATGAACTTTATCTCTAAGACTGTAAGTGTGTTTGCTTTAAAAATGATTTACCATGCTCAACAATTACCAAATTTCGTAAATTAAACCTGATCTCTTGTCATAATTATATATCTGACAATTTCATCCAGAGGAGTAGATCAATGAGGGAGGGTAAAGCTCTCTAGGTTGACTCAAATAAGCCTGCAGGCTGGTTCCCAGACCGGAGGAAGCAAAGAGAGGAAGGTTTCTCATCTGGGAAAGGCTGAAACCAGAACCAGTGCCTGGTCAGAAAGATGGGTTGGAAGAATCCTCCTCCCGACCTCTGCCCCATCTTCCTCTTTCTAGATCCTAATTCCTTGTCTCTTTTTCTTTTAGAAATTGAGGCTCTCAAGGTTCGTGATTTATGAAAGAGAAAATATGTTTCTCTTTTTCCTTTGTTAAGGCCGGTGGGAAAACCCAGTCATGGCAATGACTCCACCGAATTCGCAGTGACGCCAGTTCCTTCCCCAGTCAACCTCTGCGCTTGCTTGTTTTCTTCATTACCAGCAACTCGTGAACAGATAAAAGGCAGTAGAATTCAAAAGGAGAGTGGATGGTCCATAGGGGCTAGAATGGTCCGCAAGGCTTCGTGGAACGTGTCGATTCTTGAGCTGGGCCTTCAAGAGTGCGTAGGGTTTAGATGGGCGAAGAGCAGGGGTTCTGGATGAGGGAAATGTCACGGCATCGGTAGAAGGCAGTACATGCTTATTTTAGAGATGTAGATTTTTTTGTGCCATTTTGTGGAAACGTGGCAGAGGCAGGCGGGTTTTTTTGGTTTTGCTTTGTTTTGAACTTTATTTATTTATTTTGAGAAAGAGAGAGAGAGAGAGCACATAAGCAGGTGACAAGAAGAGAGAGGAAGAGACAGAATACCAAGTAGTCTCCATGCCATCAGCGCAGAGCCCGATGCGGGGCTTGAACTCATGAACCATGAGATCATGACCTGAGCTGAGATCAAGAGTCAGACCCTTAACCGACTGAGCAGCCGGGCGCCCCAAAGCTAGGTGGTTTAGATGTAGAACCACTGCATGGTGCTTCTGAAATTGGGCAGCAGGCCTTGAGTAGAAGCTGGATTAGGGAACCATAGAAGTGCTTTTCCAATTCTGAAAGGCAGGTCCTTTCTAGGTACATAGATGTGTGTGGGCACTGATCATCCAGGATACATTCTGCTAACAGGACATCACTTAGCTTTCTTTAGCTGAGGTCATCTATTACAGGTGACAGCAAGGGACTGCAGGTTCAGACAGAGCCAGGAAGAAATTCTGACTCCACTCTAACAAGCTTGAGCTATTTTGGGTACGTGACTTAAACTCTTTACAAAATGGGAATAATGATGCCCTCTTTCCAGAGTTAATCTGCAGGAAAAAATGAGGTAATGTATAAAATGCCAGGGGCTCCATAAATGTTAATGTCCTTTTTCCCTTCCTGTTTCCCTCTTCTGGAGGATTTTTCTCCTCCTCTCTTTTATTTTGTCTGGCTGGAACTTCCTTTCTCACCTCCCCCCACCCACCCCAAATTGTCCCTGGGCTCCATTTGAAGGACCCAAGTGTGTGTGTGGAAAGATTAAGCTGTCCTTATAATGGAGAAATGTATTCAAAATGGGGCACATCAAAAGTGAATGTAGGTGACAAATGTTTATATTTGGAAAGTGCTTCTGCTTTGATCCTGGTTTCTATTTTTTGAGAGCTTGACAGATGTGCCCTCTGGGCCTTGGCTTCAAACGTCTTCAGTCAGCAGAGCACTTTAGAGGAGGTGAAACTCATTTGATCCTGTACTTGCTGCTCCTCCTGGCCCAGGAGAACCACAGTCAAGGAATAGGTGTCCCCTTGTCTCCCTGGTGCACGGCCCGGAGCCAGCATGGCTGGCGCCCAGGGGCCACCCCTTGCCCCAAGTCCAGCTCTCAGGGCTACCGATGCTGGAGGCGGTGGAGGCTGCCCCTGGTTCCATCCTCCAGAGGCTCTGGAGTGTACTTGGCCATCACGAATGGTTCCCTGACCCCTCTGCCTTCCTTCCTGCCCCATGAGGTCACACCGAACCTTTACCGAACAACCTCTGGCCCCCAGCTTGGGAAGGTGCCAAAGGTGACTCCCCAGGGGGAAATTCATCAGGGGTGACTCTGCGGTGACTGAAGTCAGGCGAAAGTCTCCACACAGTCAGCCCCAGAACTGATATTTCTGGGGTTTGGAAGAAAAATCTTGACAGGCTTTAAAAACCATGTTTAGTCACCATGACTCGCCCAATTCTTGTGAGTAGGGTACAAAATGTCTCCGTGTGGGAGGTGGTATGTGCAGCCTCGTGGTGGTGTCCAGCACTCCAAACGTGAGCTTCCCTGCCCATAAAGCCGTTTCCTCCTGTCCAATTTCTTCCTGCTCTTGGATATTGGGCTGAAAGCAGGACGGAAGGACACTGAGGTGGTATCTGCTCTTCTTGTCGGGGCAAGTGTGCAACCGGTGAAAACAGGACAACCCGGAGTATTTCCAACAGAAGGACTTTACTGCCAGGAGTCGCTTATGTATGTCGAGGAATGGCTGAGAAGCCAAACGAGGGACAGCGAGGCAGCCAAAGAGGTTACCTACAGCAGGAAGCCACCACCACCTCAGGCTGGAGGGACAAAAGAAGGAGGTGGCATTCCTTGCATGTAGAGGCTGGGGTCATCCGGCAGAAACGGGATCTGCAGGGGTTCTATCATGCAGGAGCTGGGGCTGGAGGAGATGCATGCTCTATTTGCAGAGAGGAAGGGGAAGAGAAATGCTCTTCCTCCTCCTCACGTCCTGTGGGAACCCCTCATCGCCCATCGGAGGTTCCCATTGTCACCATTGCCTGGATAGACTGGATAGAAGTCGGTGACACAGACCCTGGGGAACAGCCTGCAGTGGTCAGCCACTCTCTCCCCACCCTTAAGCTTTAAAGCAAAGGAGGGGAGAGTGAGAAGATTCTTTGGCTCCCAGTGTCTAGAAACCTGCTTTGGGACTTTCTTCTCTGAAAACCAGGAAGCCACAGGAGGAGGGAAGGCCAGGGTACTGGAAAGGGAATTCGCTCACGCCTGTGCTAAGTGCAGACAGAGCCACACTCCCCTGGGGGATGCTCACCAGGCAGCCCTGTTCCCAGAGAAACACTCATCCCTAAATAACTTCTGGAGCTTCCTCACCAATGACTGTGATCCATGCCTCTGTTCTCAGAAGGGCTGGCTTGGGCAGGTGGCATTTCCAAGAATGCTCTGGCTGGGATTAGCAGGTTATGAATTCCCCAGGGGGTCACTGAGAAATGTGACATGCCTTGATAACTAGGAGGCACAGCTGTTTGGCTTCTTATGGTAAATGCTGGCTTGTGGTGACATTTGGGGTATGAGGACACCGCTGATTCTGGGAATCTGCAGTCTATTCCACATCTTTTACTTGATTACTCTCATAGAGCGTTACAAACGCTGCCTGCTTTCTTATCTAGATGTGTCCCGTGTTTTGATGTGTGAGAATGTATTTATTGAGAGGTTGGGGGGGCGGGGCACGGGCTGCCAAGCAGCTCTCTGGAAACGCAGGGCTACAGAGTTTACACTTCTGTGTCACCTTGGGAAAGGTGTTTGGCTGCCCTGGTCCTCGCTTTTCTGTCTTTGGCAAATGGAAGTTATAGGCACTTCCAAATAACCCTGCCACCCTCAAACATGCCTCTTAAACACACACTTTTTTACGGTGTTTAATAACATATTTTTTTCCCTGGGCCGCCTGGGTGGCTCAGTCGTTTAAGTGTCCGACTTTGACTCAGCTCATGATCTTATGGTTTGTGGGTTCAAGTCCCGTGTCAGGCTCTGTGCTTACAGCTCAGACCCTGGATCCCACTTTGTATTCTGTGTCTCCCTCTCTCTGACCCTCCCCTGCTCACACTCTGTCTCTCCCTCTCTCTCGAAAATAAACATTAAAATTTTTTTTTAAAACATATTTTTTCCATCTTTGTAAATATATGTTCATCATAGAAGATTTGGAAAACAGAAATATTTAGAGAAGAAATTAAAGATTACCTACAATTCCATAACCCAAAAGTAACCATTGCTAATCATTTTGTGAATTTGCCTTCAACGTTTTTTTCTAACGGAGTATATATTTTAAATTGGGGCCATACTATACATATAATTACATGCTTTCTCATCTAATAGTCAGTAGAAGGCATGAAAGCATTTTATTTTTATTAAAAAACATGTTTTTTAGGGGCACCTGGGTGGTTCAGTTGGTTAAGCATCTGACTTTGGCTGAGATGGTGATCTCGCCAATGGTTCGTGAGTTCCAGCCCCGCATCCGGCTCTGTGCTGACAACTCAACGCCTGGAGCCTGCTTCGGTTTCTGTGTCTCCCTCTTTCTCTGCCCCTCCCCCCACTCGCAGTCTCACTGTCTCTCTCTCAAAAATTAATAAACATAGGGGGGCCTGGGTGGCGCAGTCGGTTAAGCGTCCGACTTCAGCCAGGTCACGATCTCGCAGTTCGTGGGTTTGAGCCCCGCGTCGGGCTCTGTGCTGACGGCTCGGAGCCTGGAGCCTGTTTCCGATTCTGTGTCTCCTTCTCTCTCTGCCCCTCCCCCGTTCATGCTCTGTCTCTCTCTGTCCCAAAAATAAATAAACGTTGAAAAAAAAATTAATAAACATTAAAAAAAAACATGTTTTTTAAAATGAGTGAATAGCCTGCTGGTTGCACAGATGTACTGCATTTTGTTTATTCCTTATTATTGGGTGTTTATACCATTTCCAGGTTTTTTTTCTTATAATTATAGTGTGATCGACCCTTGTCCCATAAACTTCAAAGTTGGTACATCTAAAAGTACAAATACAATTGGGCTGCCTGGCTGGCTGGGTCAGAAGAGTTTGTGACTCTTGATCTTGGGGTCTGTGAGTTTGAGCCCCATTTATGTGTAGCGATTACATAAAAATAAATAAATTTAAAAAAACTAAAAATTATATAAACACAATTAAGAGATGTTGAACTATGAAGAAAATATTTGCAAAAAAGCTTACAAAGGATCAATGTTCTTAATAAATGAAGAGCTCTTTTCAATCATTACGAAAATCACTATTGCCTTAATGGAAAAATGGACAGGGAAGTGAAATAGAAAAATTATCCAGTACCAGTAAATATGTGAAAAATGTTCAAAGGCACTGGTAGTCAAGAGACACAAATTAAGACAACAATGTGACCTTGTTTTTGCCTGTAAAGTTGGCAAAGATAAAAGCAAAATGAAACACAGAGAGTGTAATGTTGGTGGTAGTAATCATTTAGGTGAGAGAGATGTCAGGATCACAAAATTCTTCGTGGAATAGTAGATTGATATGTCCTGTTTGTTTTAGAGAGATTTTGTTTATTCATTTATTAGTCAATGATCATCAAGTCCCTATTATACTTAAACATGTTTTTAGGTGCTGGGAGTCCTATAAAAATATGTGGGATATAGCCCCTGTTCCTTACGGAAGCTATGATCAAGTAAGAGATCACAGGTGTCCAAATAAAGATAACACAAGGTCAGGTGGACTGATAATAAGAGCATTGGATTTGGAATCAGAAGACTTGGGTTCTAATCTTGGTTTTGGCCTCTTGTTAGCTGTGTAACTTTAGAAAAGTCACTTTACCGTCTCGGGCTTTGATTTCTCCGTTTGCAAAATGGGTTGTAAGAGAACAAAATGAAACCAGAAATCTCAAAATAATTTGTAGATTGCTCAAGTTTTTCACATGTAAAGCTGGTAGCTCTGTGATTTCAAAGGATGAAGTCATTATTTCCTGCTGCGGAGACTTGGAAGGCCAGTGGATAAGGACAATCATCCTGTGCCGTGGGGGCAGATTTTGACACGGTGAATCTATAGGGAAAGGATGGGCCAAGTGGCAGGAATCGTATAAGAAAAGCTGGGGAGGCAGGAGAGGGTAAGGAGAGTTTAGGACCCCGTGAGTATAAGGTATCTGGCTGAGGCATAAGAGACCTCTGGGGATTGAGATAAGCCTGGGGAAGCTGGACTGGGAGCTAATTTCGAGAGAGCCTTGATGCTAGGCCAAGGAGCCTGGGCTTTGTTCTGCAGATAATCAGAGCTACAGAGATGTTTCAGCAGAGGAGTTACTGAGAGTTAAGGGTGATGCCTGGAGTAGGAAGAAAATGATAGGTGAGCCCAGCATACAGATCTAATACCATTTTCCAGTAAAAGGAGCAAGAGCTCCTTGGAGAAAGGCCAGTGTTCAGGCTGCGGCAGGGAAACAGAGGATAAGCCTGAAGCACCTCGTAGCATTGGAAAGTAAGAAAGTGCTAAAGCAAAGCAAACCCAAACAAGAGGATGGAGGCATGTCAAAGGGACGCAGGAGCCAACCTGAAAGAGCTTTCAATGGCCAAAACTGGAACAATTTGAGCAACAAAATAAATAAATAATGTAGTATAGAATTATCACCCAAAGTATAAAATAAATATCCATGTGCCTGTACTGATGTAAATAAACCAGGGGAGAAAAGCAAACCTTTCTTGTCAAGGATTCCAAATACAGTAAAACCTTGGATTGCGAGTAACTTGTTCTGCGAGTGTTCTGCAAGACGAACAAACATTTCCAATAAATTTTAACTTGATAAGTGAGTGACGTCTTGCAATATGAGGAATACATGATGTCAAATGTCACATGATCACAACTGAGCCAATGGTTCTTCTCTCTCTCTCTCTCTGTGGGATTGTGTGTGATTGTCTCCCATGCTCAGATGCTCGGTCTCAGGCTACAATGTTTGGCAGAAAGCAGTGATTTTTCAGAACATTGGAAGGTGCTCACAAGTGGCACTAATGTATTTTTTGTCCCTTCAAAGCACCTATGGACAGTCCTTTGCTTTCCATACAACAGTAAACTTGGGAATGCTTTGCTTCATTCTAGGTCAGGCTGCCTGCAGATATAGACCGTTTGCTCTGTTGCCTTATTGCCAGTTACATTCAATACAGTATATGGCAAGAGTGGAGTACTATACTGTAGTCAACATCCATGTGAGCGTATACAATAGTCCTCATGCAGAAAAAGGCTGACAAGAAAGGCAGTAAGAAGAAGGAGATGGTTACAGTGGAATTTAAGAAGGAAGTCAATGAGAAATATGAATGAGGTGTGCGAGTGGCCAAAATTGCAAGATCTGATAAGAAGTCTATGTCTGCATCTCATCTGCAGAAGAGGAGGACCAAACGATGGAGAAACTCCTACTTCAAATGAGATCAGGGAGATGTGTAAAATGTGGGAAACAGTGTAAAATTTTGTAGAAAGCACCACCCGAATACGCCTGGAGCAGTGCGAGTGAAGAATCTGTTTCATGACAATGCAATGTCACATCTCCACAAAATCCTCAAAAGGAGGCAAAAGCAAGTGTCATTGGATAGGTTTCTCGTTAAAGTTGCACAAAAGTAATAAGATTCCCTTGAGCCAATACATACCAGTGATTTCATTAGTGACAGCGAAAGCCGTCCTACACAATAACCCTCCTCTCTCTTGTCTCCCTCACACCAGCCATGAAGGTTTTCAAAGGTAAGTGAAGATTAATTTGTTTATTTTTCTTTACATTTTGTATTTTCTTTATTATTTTATATTATATTACAGTATTGTAATCACTTTTATATGAATATTTTTGTATTGTGGAACGAATCGTCTGAGTTTCCATTATTTCTTTAAATGATCTTTTACATTGTTTTCTCAAAATCAGACTCTTCTCTGAAGTGAGTAGTTTGACATCTCATATCATACAATAGGTTGGGGTTATCAAGAGGAACTGGCTGATGATCCCACATCAATTGTTATAAATTCAGTTGGTTCACCAGGGTGCCTGGACACACAACAGATCAAAATGGCCATCTCTCAGGCTGTGGTGCCCAAGTTTTCCCAATCTAAAATTGATAATGATGATTTCATATTTGATAAGCATCTGATAATGATAAACATACTCACAGGGACAATAACTCAGAGGGTTTAAAGTCAAGACCATTGCTCACATGTAGAATTTCTCTTGCTTTCATAGCAGGGGTCACTGGAGATATTCACCAGTCTTCCCCCTGTGGCTGTCCCCGTGCCCTTCTCTGACTGATGGAGGCCCACTGGATGACACAGCAAGACCTCTAAGAAGCCAGGCTCCACCTGTCTCCTCATCTCTGTGCCTGGGTAGGTGCCTGACACACGTTAGGTCCACATGAAACACACTGAATGAGTTCATTAATGATTCCCACTTTTTTTGTTTTTTTGCTTTTTCTTGCAAATAGCTTTGGAAGCACTCTCCTATTAAATCTTGCAAAGGCTTTGAGTTGTGGGTAGGCAGAAAGAAAGTCCATTTTTCATGAAGAAAAGAGACCCAGTAAGCTAAGTGAATCACTCATAGACTGAGCAGACGGAGCTGCTTCTGGGGCCACCAACCCAGCCTTCTGGTGCTTCCCCATCACTCTGGCACACAGACCAGGACCATTGCCTCAAGTTGTAGAGACAAACAGTGAGAGCAACAAATGTTGGCTATAAACTCTCCTGATACATTGGTTAACTATGGAACTTGCTAAGAGGAGCATCAAAAGCATTTGACAATTTACTGTGAACCTCCCTTGAGAACACATTTTTGGAAACAAGATGTTAAAACCCTCAATGGGATAGAAAAGAGAAATGCCAGCTGAAACCCGATCTATTCTTAAGTATCAAAACTTCTCCTCTTACCTGTCCCCTCTCCACTTTTCTTTTTTTAATAAACAAGACATAAAGACTAGGAACAGTATGTCTAGGATCATAAGCCAATTTTCTATGATTTAAGGAGTATTTTAAAAACAAAACAAAACTCTGGAAGATAGTTTGAGGAAATAAAAGTCTTAACCTCACGATGAAAGAGGTCAGTGGTAGTTCTAGGTGTCTACAAAAGGGGAACTAATACATCCTTGTTATTAGGAAAAGCAAAAGGAGAACCAAGCTGTGACTGTGCCCTAAAGGACAGCAGAAAGGCCAAAGCTTGTGAAAAAGAAGAGTTAGCAGAATAAAGCAGTCTTCATGGAGAAACGTACTGGGAGAAAAAAAAGACAAAAGAAGGAAAATCTGATGTTTAAATTTTTTTTCCGAAAAAAAAATTTTTTTTTTTTTTTTTAAGTAGGCTCCATTCCCAGTGCAAAGCCCAGCAGGGGGCTTGAACTCATGACCCTGAGATCAAGACTTGAGCTGAGATCAGGAGTCTGACACTTAGCCAACTGAACCACGTAGAGCCCCTGAAATATCATGTTTTTAAAATGTTGCTTATTTATTTATTTATTTAGAGAGTGTGTGCACACGAGTGAGCAGGGGAGGGGCTAAGAGAGAGGGAGAGAGAGTATCCCAAGCAGGCTCCACACTGTCAACACAGAGTCCAATGCAGGGCTCGATCTCCCAAAGTGTGAGATCATGATCTGAGCCTAAATCAAGAATCTGACACCTAATCAACTGAGCCACCAGGCACCCCATGAAATACCATTTTTAAGTAATACCACTTTTTCTGTCTCCTATGCACTCACATAGACAGACAGATAGAGGATAGAAAAATTCTGGCTTTTGTTTGGTGGTAGAAAAGTAAGTGGCAATAGAAAAATGCATACACATGAACAACTCAGAATTTTGGAAAGGAATCAAAGGGCAGCCTTTTCTCTGGTAGAGGATGGATAGCCAACTGCCTAGAAAGGTTGAATTGCTCATTCGCTCCGCACCAGAGGACACTGTTTTTGGCCACCCTGTGGGTGGGCAGACTGCATGGCTCTAAGTGGCACCCAGCAGTTACGTGGCTGTGGAGACCTCATCATTCTTCATCATTGTTTACCTTTTTATTATCAGGTAACTTTACAGTTCTCATTCTGGAATAGGACTTGGCTCTCAGATCTAATAACTGTGCTTTTTTTCTTTTTGCAAAATATTTAATGTCTCTTTATGGGCAGAGCTGCAAAATGAATTTTCAATCAGCGGTTAAAATGCAGAAAAGTCGATACATTTTGTCATGTGGTTTGGGAGGTCATGTGGTTTTGTCATGTGGTTTGGGAGGTCAACCTTTCATTTCTGTCCTTCTGTCCGCCATTTTGCTTCTCATTTCTCAGTCTCAGTCAGATGGGCAAAACAGACAGAGATTTACCCATTGGCTCACTTGTGGTGGTCTAAGGACCAGAGGCCTGATTGAAAGCCATTGGAAAAATGTTAACTGTAAAAGGCATTAGAGAAGAAAATCAGAGTGGTTTAGTGAAATACTGACTCAGAGCAAGGACATGGACTCCCCCTTCCCTCCTTTCATCTTGGAGCTATGTCTCAGGTGGATGTCAACACTTTTCTTAGTGAGGTTTGGTTGGGGGAAATTAGCACCTCCCTACCCTCCCACCCATCCTCCACCCCTGGTTTGCTGGAGGGGAAAGGTTCTGAGGGCAACATCCTTCTCATGAAATGAAGCTCAGCTCCAAGCCCACATTTTTAAAAAATTGAGATATAATTGGATTATTTTGAGGTGTACAACATAATGATTTGATATAGGTTAACACAGCAAAATGATCACCACAATTTGTTTAGTTAACATCCATCACCACACACAGTTACAATTTTTTTTTCTTCTGATGAGATCTTTTAAGATAGACTCTCTTAGCAACTTGAAAATATACGATGTAATACTGTTCACTATAGTCAACCTTGCTGGATGTTATATCCCTAGGACATCTTCGTCTTATATCTGGAAGTCCAAACCCATATTTTACAACTCAGATTTATTTCCATTCTAAGCCAATATCCCTTTTCATGGGTCCTGACAGCTGTTGGTGCATCTGTGTGTTTGTGTGTTGGAATATGAATTGGGGCTAGAGATCACCATTGTGGAAGATGAAAGCCTCTAGTCTTGAGTCATTCTTCGCTCAGGGGTCTTCATAAAACAAGGTGACCATCACTCTGTTTTTGAGCTGCTCACACAGGCTGGAAAAGGCTTTGAAGGACAAGATCACTTTCCACTCTGAAGTCTGAGAGCTTTGGTAGGCAGAACTTTCTTTGACTCATGAGAGCTTTGGAAAAGTGCCTCCAGACCAAAGTACCTGGGTCATGGTGGGTTAACACACTGATTTTATCCTGGGCTGCTTATAATGCATCTAGCGTTTAAATTCCAAAATTTAAAAATGAGTGTTTATCATATTCTTCTGACAAAATGGGGGAGGAGAAAAGGCTTCTTTTCTTGAGTTAGTTTTTATTTTCTTGTATCTTTTTTTGTCTGGAGGTGTGAAGGATCTTTTGTGGGATTCAGTTTTGAGGAAAGGTGCTCTCCAATGGAAAAGGTGAAAAATAATGCTAGGAATTCCCCCACTTCTGGAGATATTTTTGACTAAGTCTTTCTGAGCTTTCTGGACTTTCAAAAAACCTAAAACCACAAGAATAAAACAACTATGAATCTCTTGTTTCTTGACAGTTAAACCTGTAACTTATGTAGGTAGGGTTTCATAGCCAGATTCAAGACCAGGCTTTCCCTCCCTTCCTTCTTTCTTTCTTTCTTTCTTTCTTTCTTTCTTTCTTTTCCTTCCTTCCTTCCTTTTAAAAAATGTTTATTTATTTATTTTGAGAGAGAGAGCACATGCATGTGTGCTCGCAAGCTTGCACTTGAGCTTGCACATGAGCAGGGCAAGGACAGAGAGAGGGAGAGAGAGAATCCCAAGCAGGCTCCACACTGAGCTGAAATCTCACAACTGTGAGGTTATGACCTGAGACAAAATCAAGAGTCGGACGCTTAACCAACTGAGACACCCTGGCACCCCGAGACCTGGTTTTTCTGTAAGTTTCATGGCACAGCAGGAACGGATGGGCTGTTGAAACCCACATGCCAAAGCACTGTCATAACAAGTTGGGTTAGAGAAGTTCTTGATAAGAAACACTAGAGATTTTAATCCTCTTTTCCTAGTCACAGAATGGGGAGGACGTGGAGGGTGGGGAATGAACAGCATTTCCATGAGTAAGTTTAATTTGACCTTTAGGAATTTATTAACTTGTTTTTGGGTTGAAGTTCTACCCTGACGTCTAAGGGTCCCATTCAACAATATGCATGATTTGGGGTGGGTGGGTGGGAGGTGCATTAGTCATGGATTCAGTTATCAAGAAAGCTTAGAGTTAGGACAAAGTGTGGCTCTGTATGCAAGTGTCTCCCGATACCGTCTGCCTGATATTTGGATTTCCCATTGTTCTCCTTGTGAGGTTACACCTCCAACCCACTACCTGATCCCCTTTTGAGTTTCTTTGTTCTCAAATGCCTCTGAAAATAAGGCTGCCAGAGGGGCAGGCAGGCAGCTATGGTGTCTGGAATGCTCGCCTCCATGTTCTCTGAGCCTGAAGGTGGTAGGGATAACAATAGTGGCCCCTTGGCCAGCCCTGCCCCGATGCAGCCAACCTGACTTTGATGGTCAAGGGGACAGCTGGCCTGTGTATGGAAAGAACACTAAGGAAGAGGGACCACAAGTAGATCGTTTTGTTCAAGGGGGACGATGGGCTTCAAGACCAGTTCTGTCTGATTCCCATCTTCACTGGAATGACTATGTCCATCCTGCACAGGACCAATGCTGTGGTCATGCGAGCTCTGGCCAACAGGACTCTGCCAATTACTCAACTCTTCCTTTTCTTCCACTCCAATGGACAAAAAGATCAGGATTTCCTGGCAGAATTCTCCTCCTTTCCTTCTCCATTCCTGGACTCCCTTCACAACAGCTTCACAGTCTCAGCAAAGATCCAGTTTGGGAACTCTATGACTTTTGTAGGAACTGGAGAGCCTGCTCCCTTGTGGACTAGTCTAGTGTCCGTGCCGTGTTGAGGTGAGTGATGAAGATAACAAGACCAGAGAGAGTCCCACAGAGCCCTAAGAACCTGCACCCACCAGCTCAACGAGGGAGGCAGTCACTGGGCAGAAGAAAGGACTTTCTCCTCTGGAGCCCAGTGAGAGGCGTGAGCAAGAGGAAATGTGCGAAGTTGAAAAGGATTTCATCCTCAAGAAGAAAGCACTTAGCAGATGTATGAACTCTTGTTTGGAGGAAGGGGAGATATTATGCCAATTAAATCAAGACAATAGCATCTTGTTCCCCCTGCAGTGAACCCTGATAAAATTGCCTGTCCAGGGGAAGGAAAGTATTTCATTATTGCACCTTTGAAAAAGGATAATCCTTTCTGTATTTCCTCTCTGGGGGGGATGGTGTCCTTTGTTCTTGCACTTCTGACTCACAGCTACTCTCCACTCTTAGTTTCGGGGGAAAATCTTGGTAGTTAAAAAAAAAAGAAAAAAAAAGAGGGTATGATTAAATGACCAAGCTGTTAGACAAGTTGAGGACCCATCTCAGGATTCTCATCAATAAACCAGGGGTGATGCCACAGTAATTGCAGAATGTCCTCTGGGGCAGGGCACGGACACTCAGGAAGCTCCCTCCTCCCTGGGGGATCAGGGGCCTCCACTGGGCCCTGCAGAGTTGACTCCTGTGGGGCAGGCATTCTGAGCCTGGTAGACATGCAACTCTGGAGAAGACTTTTTAGAACCCCGGGGAGGAGGGGGTGCTGTGGTGCCTGGGTGGCTCAGTCGGTTAAGAGCTGGACTTCGGCTTAGGCCATGATCTCACAGTTCGTGGGTTCGAGCCCCATGTTGGGCTCTGTGCTGACAGCTCAGAGCCTGGAGCCTGCTTCAGATTCTGTGTCTCCTTCTCTCTCTGCCCCTTCTTGGCTCACACTCTGTCTGCCTCTCTCTCTCTCTCTCAAAAATAAATAAACGTTTAAAGAAAAAAAAAAAAAAAGAACCTAGAGGCCACGGGTTACTACTCTGATGACCTCACTCTAGGACAAAAAGCCTAACAGGGGAAGGAACCACTCTTGCAGAATCACAAAACTTTGGAGCAGGAGGGGATTCTAAAGCCCATCAAGTCCAGTCTCCATTTTACAGCCGGGGACACAGAGGCTGGGGACGGACGAGAGACATTCCCAGGTCTGCTGAATGAGTTTAATGTGCTTTGCAGCAGCCAGGGCTCATCCCAAAATGTTATAGGTTCCAGGAGCATTAGGAAACGAAAGGAAAAGTTAGAAGCTCTGCTTAGCATAAGTTCTCCAAGTCGCTGCATTCTTAGCATGATCAGGAAATTTCAATCATCCTTTTATCAGTCATAAAAGTTGTTTTAATCATAAAGTGTCTCTCGGGGCACCTGGGTGGCTCAGTTGGTTAAGCATCTGACTCTTGGTTTCAGCTCAAGTCACCATCTTTTGGTTCGTGAGTTCTAGCCCCTCATTGGCCTCCACGCTGACAGCATGGAGCCTGCTTGGAATTTTCTCTCTCTTTCTCTCTCTTTCTCTCTGCCCCTCCACTGCTCATGCTCTCTCTTTCTCAAAATAAATAAATAAACATAAAAAAATAAAATAAACTGTCTCTCACTGAGGGACGGGAGCCTTCCCAGGCATGAGCAAAGAATGTCTATTTCTCAGAGTGTCTTGCTTCTTCAGGGTGACCTTTTCTTCGAGGTTAAATGCAAAGACCTGGCCTTTGCTTAGAAGAGCAAGTGATTAGTTTTGTCAGACTGGTTATCCCTTAGTGTGGTCCTAACTCCAAAGAAGTGGTGACAATCAGGTTTCAGACCGCTAAGCTGGTCGTCGTCCCACCCCGGGGGTGGGGGAGACCCTTTCTGGGAACAGTCTGGGTATCTTTAGGGGGATTCACTAATTGATAGTGTGTTGGGGACAGTGGCTATCCTGGGGGGCTTGATCCCAGGTACCTGCTCCCATCCTCACTGTGTGTAAAAACCTAGAAGTATTGATTTTTGGATGAGCAGTATGTTGGAGAGATATGATGACACCAGCGAGGATACAGTGTGTGCTGGGGATTGGGGGAACTGGACTTAATTTTGGGGGAAGGACATTTACTGAAAACGGTAATGGGAGGGGGGTGGAACTTGTGGAAATACCTAACAGCAGATGTTCTTTGATGGTGACACAGAAAAATCTCCAAGTACCAAGAGCTAACCCTACTTAGCCCTCAGTACTGTAGTCACACCATGCCTGTTGCTTAGGATTTGGAGAATATTTTGAGCCCTCCTAGGGCACCTATCCTTGAACGTTTTCCATCATAAATCCTGCCAACTTCTCTTCTTAACAAAAAAAGTCTGAGACCCTGGTTTTACTTTTATTTGGAATTAATAGTAGTTTTGATACTTTTGATAGTAAGAGGATAGTAAAGGATACCGGATGGAGAAATCTTCACTGCCTAACAACTCCCTGATCCCCCGTTCAGTTCAGAAATAGGGCAGAAGGACCCCGGGACAAGGAACAGCATGCATGAATGTGCAGTGGCACTGCTGGACAGAATTACAGTGCATGAGCACCCTTCCATTGTTCTTGCTATGACCTCTACATTCGTTAGACTTCTCCAGTATGGAAGACAGCAGTACTGGGAGGGAAGGGCAGAGCGCAAGAGGCAGCCAGAGGGGGTTTATTAGGGCTATTTATCAGCTGCTTGTAGCACAGACGGAGGCAGAGCACCGAACTCCTCTGAATTATGGGCAATGTCGTTACCACTTGTGAGAAATCTACATCAGGTTCCGAACAGCCTACTCAGACTTGATGGCTTCCCCTGCCATTTTCTGAATCGTACAGAATTTCAATTTTTGGTAAACCCCCCAAAAAAGCTGCTTTAAAACCCCAACACATCAGTGCCGTGTCCCACCACGCCCCAACCATCGGAAACCCTCTGCCCTCTGGCATGTGACTAGCTTGCCAGAGGTGAAAGACCAGCCTTTTATTATTTGTGAAAGCCCTCAGCAAGCCAGAAATAAACACGGACACTGATGGTGATTTGAGAACTAAAGGATATCTTTCAAGTCTAATAGATGTGATAAAAATAAACAACATCCTTTCATCAATTTCATGGAGCATGGCTCGGTGTTTATCTTGTGTCATGTACTCGAGATTACCCCACTGGAAGAAAAAAAACACTTGATTGATGCTGGGAGTCTATTTTGTAATCTGCAGTGGTTGGAAAATATTTTTCTACTTCCTGCCAGGCCCCTTTTTGCTTCTCTAAGGAAGTTATTGATGGTGTACTTTATAGTAATGAGAATGCAGCAATTTCCAGTGAGAAATCCAATGGGCTCCTTTGTTGTAGCCACTCTTCCATTTGGTGATTAGTTCAGAAAAGATTCTCTGCTCTCTTGCTTTCACTCTGTGGCTGAAGTTTTTCTTTGGGGGTTTATGACATCTGAGAATAATAATAACAGCAAATATATCTAGCACTTTCGAAGTACTGGACAAAGCACTTTTCATCAGTTGTTTGCCCACACAATCCTATGAGGTGAATACTGGTATCATTCTTAGTTTAATGATGAGAAGCTAAGGTTTTGAGGTCAGATGTTTTGCTCAAGGTGGTACAGCTACATCGTCCCCTTTGTTTTGCTCAAGGGGGATGACGGGCTTCAAGACCAGTTCTGTCTGATTCCCATCCTCACTGGAATGACTATGTCCATCCTGCACAGGACCAAGGCATTGAATGAAGGGTGTTCATCCTATTCATTCATTTATTGTGCTCAAATATGATTACAGCATCTACTGGGTACCAGCCCTTGTTCTAGGTACTGGAGATACCAGACCAAAGCAGACAGAACGCCTGAGCATTTGGAGCTTACATTCCAGTGGAGTCCAGTGAAGTGAGATGTAAAGTCAACCAAATAAATGAACAAATATATACTAGTTAAATGGTGACTTGTGCTATGGAGAAAAATAAATCAGAAAATGAATATATAAGATATGAGAGCAGGAGTTACAATTTTAAATAGAGCAGTCAGGGAAGGCTTCATTAAGATGATATTTCAAGAAAGAGCAGAAGGAGGTGAGGGAGGAAGTCCTGCGGCTATCTGGGGAAAGAACCATCTAGACAGTTGGAATGTGCAAAGGCCCTGAGGTAGGGCTACGCTTGGCATGTTTCAAGAGCGAAAAGGAGACTAGCATGGCTGCAGAAGTACGAGCAAGGTGAGGAACCACTGATGAGATGAGAGAGGTACCTGGAGGTTGGGTGGTGAGAACCTTGTGAGCCATATAGGGCTTCACCATTTATGCAGAATGAGATGGGGGAGCCATTGGAGGGCTTTGAGCAGAGAAATGACATGATCTGACTTGGTGTCAAAAGGATCCTTCTGGCTGCTGTGTGAAGACAGACTCAAGAGGGCAGGGTGGAAGCCGGGAGCCCCGTTAGGAGACACTTACAGGAAACCAAGTGAGAGGTGGTGGTGGCTCCGACCAGGGCGGCAACGAAGGAGGGGATGAGCGTATGAGTGGTGGAAATAAATGGAGGCAAACTGGAGTTTGCCGATGGACTGTGGGGTATGAGATAAAGGGAAGGGTTAGGATGCCTCTGAGGTTCTCATCTCCGGCGAATTCCATGAGAGGGATTGTGAAGCAGAGACTTAAGGTCATACCAGAAATGTATTTTATTTTATTTTTAAAGTAATCTTTATCTTCAGAATGGGGCTTGAACTCATGACCCCGAGATCAGAAGTCGCATGCTCCACCAACTGAGCCAGCCAGTTCCCCCACCCCCAGACACGTTAGAAGATCACAGAGAGGAGCTTGAGGAGGGAAAAGGGGATTTACAACAGATATGAGGCTTGGGCTTCTGTGAATGTCTTTTACTCTGGGCAGTCAGCTCCTTGACAAGCAGGAGACACTGCAAGGGGGCTCCTAAGAGTATACATGGTGGATGCAAATTGACAGGAGGTTATCCTGTGTGATAGAAAATTCTACAAAGATAAGGCCTTTTTCCTGTCTTTTTTTCCTTTTGAGAATATCTTGTCCAACTCACCCTGAGGGAAGAACATTTTGTCACAAACCATCATCACACAGGAACCTACAATTGTGTCTGAATGGGGACAGGTCAGCTAGTGGATTATGGGGGTGGATATTCTGAGGGTCAGGGTGGGTTCTGAGATATGCAAAGCCTGACTGCTCACGGAGATATGCTTATCAGAGCAGAATCTTGCAGGTTCCTAGAGGAAGTAAGGAATAAGGAATGGGGGAAGGTTTAAGGGGATCTGGAGTAGGGCAGAAGGACCTTTATCTACTTTGGGAGACTTAATCCAGAAGCCATTGGGCATTCTAAAAACCAAGGCATGGGGTGGGGAGAGGAAGGGGATCATTTCCATGGATCAAGGTACTTTAGGGATTGGGAAACCAAACCACGCTAGAATTTCCGGCAAATGCTCTTCCCCTATCCTCACCCCACCCTCACCTATCACAGTGTTCTTGACTGGGACATTGATTTTAAAATTAAACCTGTTCCTTTGAGGGAACTGAAACAATTTCTTGACTCTCAGTTGGCATACTTGTCAAGCCCTGGGCTGTGCCCAAATTGGAAAACTCTGGGGAAACCAGTGGTCTATGGTACAATAGACAATAATGGCACAATAATGGCACAATGGTACAATAATGGCAACAGCTTACCTTTCCAGGACACTTGCTAAATGCCGGGCTCTGTGGCAAGCAGAAGCGCATTTGCCCATCTAATCCTCATGCAATCTAAGCAGACACGCACTACTATTATCCGTATTTTGCAAATAAAGAAATGGAGACTTGGAGGCTTCAGTAATCTGCCCAATCTCATCGAGCCAGTTGGAGGCACATCTGAGAGCCTAAAACCATCCAGTTGACTGTAAAACCTGTCCTGTCACACTGAAGCCAGGCACAGGGCACACACAAGGCAGACTGAAGGGCTATTTGGGGGGAAGAGGAATTTCTTTCCCGTGCTGTCTCAGAACCGGGCCACAAAAGGCTGAAAGCCAGTTAACTTTGATCTCAAATTAAGAAGTCGTTAGCGTTCTCAACATATAACTCCGAAAGAAACACCTCCTTTCTTCCTTCTTGAAGTGATTTAATTTTCACATTATACTTTAAGGGATATCCTCTATTTACCTAATGCTTTCCTGTTCAGTCATTTCAGACTATGAATCTTGTATATTTTATATACACAAAGGTGACTTTTCCTTCCTTGAATGACCAACGCTTATCAGCACAAGCAACCGATACTGAGCTCATAAATATGTCACTTGGAGTTCAGTCTCTGCCCTTCTCTTTTCTAAGAGTAATTCTCATATGACACTTTTTCACCCCCTTTCTTTTCCTAGCCTTGTGGAGACTGCACTTGTGCCCCCGAAGCACCCTTGGAGTCTGTTTTGGTTTCACTCCCCACTGGCATATATAAAAATGAGTGACCGATGCTTACACACCAAAGTCGTTTCAGCAGGAGTCTGCAGACAATATAAAACAAGGCCCGTGGAGCCAGCGCCTTCCGATTCCAATTAAATATTTCCTGTAAGCCTGTGCCAATTGTGCATCTTGTAAGAACATTTGAAAGCAGAAGTTTGAACTCACAGGGACCCCGTTGCCTTAAAAACCTGTTTCCTGTTTGACAAGATTTTACTAGTAGGAGCAAAGTAGCACATTCAGCAAGAAAAGTCATTGTTAGTGGCTGAGATGTGCAAAGGTGGTGGTTTCCTCTCCCGAGTGCCCCCCGGCATAGCCTCACTGGGTTGCAGATTTCTTTCTTTCAGATACATCTTTCTGAATATTTGAACCCTGTTCCAAAGGGCCCTAATGACATTTCCAGGGTTAGAGAAAATATTTGCTTATCTCCCTATCTGCACATCCTACCTCTTGCTTTCTGGTGAAGTTTGAAAAAAAAAATTAAAAAAAAGTTTTTTTTAATGTTTATTTCTGAGAGAGACAGAATGCAAGCAGGGGAAGGGCAGAGAGAGACACACAGAATCCGAAGGAGGCTCCAGGTTCTGAGCTATCAGTCCAGAGCCCAACGTGGGGCTGAAACCCATGAACCATGAGATCATGACCTGAGCCAAAGTCGGACGCTTAGCCAACTGAGCCACCCAGGCCCCCCACCAAAAAAAATTTTTTTTAACATTTTTTTTACTTTCGAGAGACAGACAGACAGATCATGAGCAGGGGAGGGGCAGAGAGAGAGAGACACACAGAATCCGAAGCAGGCTCCGGGCTCTGAGCTGTCAGCACAGAGCCCGACGTGGGGCTTGAACCTGCAAACCGTAAGATTCATGACCTGAGCCGAAGTCAGACGCTTAACCAACTAAGACACCCAGGCGCCCCTATCTGATAAAGTTTGAAAAGCTTTCAAGACAACCCTTTAGATGGTATTGCCTCCATTTTACAGATTAGGAGACTGGGTTCATATGTTATTAAGTTTTGTATAGACCATTGTAGATTAGCAGGGACTAGGTGTTCAAGGTGTCTCTTGTGTTACCACTTTGCACAAGTTACAAAAATGCTTGCTGTCTCAGTTTTCCAATCCATAAAGTAGGGTAAATGGCAGCAGGAATTTGACATCACAGATTTGAAATGCCTCTTTTTTTTTTTAATGTTTATTTATTTTGAGAGAGAGAGAGAGTGCAAGCAGGGGAGGGGCAGAGAGAGAGAGGGAGAGAGAGAATCTCAAGCCAGTTCTGCTCTGTCAGCACAGAGCCTGATACGGGGCTCGATCTCAGGAACCATGAGATCATGACCTGAGCTGAAATCAAGAGTCGGAAGCTTAACTGACTGAGCCACCCACTTGTTCTTGAAATGGTTTTTGTTTTTTTTTTTTAATTTTTTTTTCAACGTTTATTTATTTTTGGGACAGAGAGAGACAGAGCATGAACGGGGGAGGAGCAGAGAGAGAGGGAGACACAGAATCGGAAACAGGCTCCAGGCTCTGAGCCATCAGCCCAGAGCCTGACGCGGGGCTGGAACTCACGGACCGCGAGAGAGATCGTGACCTGGCTGAAGTCGGACGCTTAACCGACTGCGCCACCCAGGCGCCCCAATTCTTGAAATGGTTTTAAGTCGTTCCCCAGAAAGTCACTACAACAATCACAAAGTAGTATTATTATTGGAGTATCATTATCATCATTAAAAAACATTTTTTTTTTTTTACAATGGAAACTCAAATTACTCCATTACCTGGCCCTAGCTAGCCTGGTAGCCTACCAGCCTTTTTTCCAGCCATAATTCCCTCCTGTCGTACCCCAGTCACCCATACATATCCATACGTTATACCCTTTCTTCAAACTTTGTCCTCTGGGTCTCTTCCCACATGATCCCTTCTACCTGGAACCCTCACGACTGCTTCTGTGAAGCCTTCCCAGCTCACTTGGGGATCAGGCTGGTGCAATACAGAGTTGGTACCACAATCAGAGAGCCACGCATTTGAAGCTTCGTGTATTATCAATGTGGTTTAGGCAACTTACGTGGGTTCCCCCAGTCTCTGTGCTCATCTCTAAGATGGGCTAACACCCTTTGCCTCACAATATTACTAAGACTCAATGAGATAATGCATGCAACACCCAGGGCACGGGACAGGCACAGAATACCCCTGAGCCCCTACCTCCTACCCCTCAAGTAAAATTCCTCTCTCCCTCTCTTGGGCTGTGAATGTGCTTTACTTGTATTTCTTTTATAACAGGCACCAAATCCTGCCTAGAGCTATTGTCCCTAGGGATGTCTCTGCTGCTCACATGAAATTGTGGGCAGGTCCTTTGAGATCCAGGAAGATACTGATTTATTTTTCTGTCCACCACTGTCCTTACCTCACAGTGAGTCCTCAGTGCCACTGATGGAACTCCAGAAATGTTATCAACTGGTTCCCCTGGACCTGCTTGCATTGTGGTGTGGGCCAGTGACTAACACTCATGGCTAATTTGTAGAGCATGGAAAACTGAGCCAAAGAGGGATAAAGTGAGTCAGACAAGAGGCCTGAACTTTCCAGAGCTCATTCATAGGCTCTGCCTCCAAACTGTCTTCTCTTACCACAACAGCTTCGCAGAAATTTAAACACTTGAACTTTCCTCTCGACCATACGAGTATAATTTGATAAAGTAAGATACAAACATTCATTTAACAAATATGTAATATCAATATTTTTAATGGGTACGTACTACATTCTAGGCATCTAGACCTCTTACGCATATGATATTAATCTCATGGAAATCCTGAGAGGTGGTATTTTCCCCCCATTCTACAGCACAACGATGCTTAGACAGTACTTGTGATCTCCTGTGTTAGGTTCTAGAGGTATCCATTGGTGAACATCAAGCTTCTGTTTGTTAAGATCACAACATACTGTCAGAGACAGGCAAACAAATCATTGAATGCGTTAGAAGGTACACACACTAAGCTATAAAGTGGGGACCCAGAAGGGAGAATAGTTGACATTGGGAATGAGAAATTATCAGGAAAACGGGCACTATTTGAACGGATCCTGAAGGATGAGCATTCGGGGGGCAGATAAGGGGGAAACGGCAATTCTAGGAATAGGGAACAGTATGGTGAAAGTCAAGGAAGAAAGAACAGCATCTATTTCAGCTACAGTGGAAAGAGGATGTGAAAGTTAGTCTGGGGCAGGAGGACGGGCCTGGTCAAAGAGCTTGGCCTTTTTCCTGTAGGCACTGGGCAGCCATTGAGGCTTGTATACAGGAGGAATGACTCTGGTGTCTTCAGACGATTGCTTAGGTAGCCTTGGAGTTGGAGGAGACAGTGAAGATAACCTGAGCATGTTAGCTATGAAGTTATATCAATGTTAAAAGTTATTCTAATGAAAATGTGTATGAGTTACTATCATTATTATGCCTGGGTATTAGCAAAATTAAGCTTTTCCTATTTCGGTGCTTATTTCTTCTTTGGATAAAATTGAGAGGAAATATGCTATATTCCAAAACACTCTTTTATAGGGACAAAAGATCTCGAAGAAGTTTCATTTTGTGGGGGGAAAATGGGTGATGGGCATTTGAGGAGGGCAGTTGTTGGGATGAGCACTGGGTACTGTAAGTGAATCATGGGAATTTACCCCCAAAGCCAAGAGCACACTGTATACACTGTATGTTAGCCAACTTGACAATAAATTATATTAAAAAAAAAAAAAGAAGTTTCATTTTGTGGAATGTTCTGGCCCACAGGATGGTAACTGTTAATCTTTTTAAAAAATGTTTACTTATTTTTGAGAGACAGACAGAGAGAGAGACAGAGTGCAAGTGGGGGAGGGGCAGAGAGAGAGGGAGACACAGAATCCAAGGCAGGCTCCAACCTCTGAGCTGTCAGCACAGAGCCTGGTGTTGGGGCTTGAACTCATGCATAGTGAGATCATCTCACTAAGTGTCTGAGCCAAAGTCAGATGCTTAACTGACTGAGCCACCCAGGAGCCCTGGTAATTGTTAGATTGTATTTCTTTCATCAGTGGGAAAACAGTTAGTCTGAAGGTATCTCTCAGGACACTTTCCCTGGCATTCTCTTTCCAGCGCTGGCCATCCCCAGCACCACGGCAGACACAGTTTTTGTAGCATCCGACCTTCCTGGCCCAGTCCCCTTCACCCAAAATGAACAAAATCTCTAGACACACATTGCATATGTATTTATATATTTTTAAGCAGGGATGGGCAAGAACATGTAGGATATGGGGAAAGATAATCCAGAAACTTTCAGAGAGCCCAAAGTTTCCAAAGATTTCCCTGTGCTGGCTGGTCAATTTCTGCCAAGCAAAGTCCTGAGCTGCAGAGCTCTGTGTCTGCAGCCCGTGCAGCTCTTGGCTTGGCCCCAGGGAGGCCCCGGGGCTCCTGCCCCTATTGCTCCCTTGTAGCTGCCTCATGTGACCAATCCTGCACCGGAAATGTCCTTGAACACCTTCTCTTTCTTTCTCTCTGTTTCTTTCTCTCTCTCTCTCTCTTTCTCTCTCTCTTCCTTTCTTTCTCTTTTGTTTCTTTCTCTTTTCTTTCTCTTTCTTTCTTTCTTTCTTTCTCTTTTCTTTTTTCCTTTCCTTCCTTATCTTTCTTCTTTCTCTCTCTCTCTCTCTTTCTCTTTCTTTCTTTCTCTTTTCTTTCTTCCTGTCTCTATTTCTTTCTTTCTCGTTCTTTCTTTCTTCCTTTCTTTCTCTCTTCCTTTCTTTCTTTGTTTCTTTCTCTCTCTCTCTTTCTTTCTTTCTTTCTCTTTTCTTTGTTTCTTTTTTTCTCTTTTCTTTCTCTCTCTCTCTTTCTTTCTTTCTTCCTTTCTTCCTTTCCTTCCTTCTCTTTCTTTCTTTCTTCTTTCTTTCTTTCTCTTTCTCTTTCTTTCTCTTTTCTGTCTCTCTCTTTCTTTCTCTTTCTTTCTTCCTTTCTTTCTCTCTTCCTTTCTCTCTTTCTTTCTTTCTTTCTCTCTTTCTTTCTTTCTTCCTTTCCTTCCTTCTCTTTCTTTCTTTCTTTCTTTCTGTCTGTCTGTCTTTCTCTCCTTCTTTCTTAACAACACCTGACTAATCTCGTGTAAGATGGTCTCAATGAAGTGAGCTCACCAACAGATGGTGCTGCTGGGACCCATCCTGGTACAAACAACATCTTCATCCCTTGGCAGGGCTGGCTCCTCCTGGCTTTCCCTACCAGGCTTTTCTCATTCCTTCCATTTTCAGGCAATGGAGCTCTTGCAGTGACCTATAAGGGAGGCCATTGTGTGCATTAGGGCAAGAGTTTGCTGGGAATTTGAGTCTCCCACTGTCACCTGGGTGGGTCATGCTTCCTCTGTGCCCCCCACCTGTAAACCCCACTTTCCCCATGTGTGACCTGCATAGGCCATCATGAAGTTCTACAGGCTTCTCCCAAGATCGCCCGCATTAGCTCTGGGTCAGTGGAGCTTCCTGAACCTTGGAATTCTGCCCTGCAGTCTGGTGTCGGAAGCTTACCCATCTTATGGTGGTAGGCAGATCTGACACAGGCCTGCTAACCCCTTCACATGGTGAAGAAGGCCTTTAGGGTGAGTGGCCACTGGGCTGGATGTTGCCCCAGGTGTGGTTCCTGTGGAAGTGGTGAGTCACAGCCCTGGTTGCTGGTCTGCTCCTTCATACATCTGCCTCTGGAGGCATCTCACTTCCTCCTGAAATGGAGAGAGAGGAAAGCCCCAGATGCTGGGGCATAAACTGCTTTGGCTCTGCCTAGTTACTTCATCTTCCTCAACTCACATTGCCTTTCACCAGCTACCACCATTACCACTGGAATCACCCAGAGAACAGAGGAAGGAAACAGGGGAAAGCATAAGTGTGCCATCACATCAGGTGCTGGATCCGCTCAGGCAAGTTTAGAGATAGTTCAAGGAAACAACAATAGTTCAAAGTTCAAAGTTCAGGGAGCCTGAACCCAGTTCATGGGTTGGGTGGAAGGAGGAGGTGTGGGGTGGGAGACGCATGGATGTTGGTGTCAGGCAGATGTACACTGGGATTCTGGCTTTCCTACTAATGAACCCTGTGGCCTTGCCCGTTACTTGAGCTCTCTGAGCCTCAGTTTCCTCATCTGTAAAGGGAGAGGCACAGTGTTTTCCTCACAGATGTGCAGTAAAGATGAGACGTGATGGTGAATATAAGGCATCAGGTTCTTCTGTCACCGGCCCTGGCTCCAAGTCAGCCAGCACCTTCCAGAGCTGGGACAAGACTGTCGGGAAAGCTCCAACCACCTGCGGACACGCCAGAGCTTTAGGAGGCCGAAGGGACTTCACAGTATCTGGTAAACTCCCTGCATTCAGCAGGTGCCCAAGGTAACCTGTGAAGGGGAGCCAGGAGCCTGTTCGAAGGGGACCCCAAAGGCAGGGTAGGAGAGTGGAGCGGACCACGCTGGCCCGGGCGAGAGGGAGCCACTTGTGTGACAGTGCCATTTCCACTGATGCCTTTTTACCCTCCTCTGTAAGATGACACTTCAGAATAATTATTCCAGTCTTCCTTCAGACTTCATTTTTCTAGATCTGAGAGTCCTTCTTATCAACCTCGGTGCCTTATTTTGGATGACATTTCTTAAGCTTTTAAATGTCTAGAATGATAGACGTAATGATAGACATTTAAATGATAGAAATAAGGGTGCCTGGGTGGCTCAGTCGGTTAAGTGTCCGACTTCGGCTCTGGTCATGATCTCGCAGTCCGTGAGTTCGAGCCCCGCGTCGGGCTCTGTGCTGACAGCTCAGAGCCTGGAGCCTGCTTCCGATTCTGTGTCTCCCTCTCTCTCTGACCCTCCTCCATTCATGCTGTCTCTCTCTGTCTCAAAAATAAATAAACATTAAAAAAATTTTAAAAAATAAATAAATAAATGATAGAAATAATGATAGACATAAATGATAGACATATCACGATATGTCTATTTAGATGATAGACATATCACGATATGTCTATTTAAATGATAGACATATCACGATATATCTATTTAAATGATAGGCATAAATGTGTGTGTAAATTAAAATGATTTTTAGCTAGAAAAATGAAGTCCAGTTGACTGAATAAGGAAAATACCCAAAATTGCATTAGATAACTCATTTGATTTCTTGGGAGCCATATTTGTTCAAGAGCAAAGCATTAGTCATTGATTAATTTTAATATTTTTCATAAAAGACATTAAAATTGTAAGCCAATGAGCTATAAATCATTAAAATTTTTTAATGTTTATTTATTTTTGAGAGAGAGAGAGAGAGAGAGAACAAGCCAGCAGAGAGACCGAGACACAGAATCTGAAGCAGGCTCCAGGCTCTGAGCTGTCAGCATAGAGCCCAGCACAGGGCTCGAACTCATGAACCACAAGATCATGACCTGGGTGGAAGTCTAGACCTTTAACTGACTGAGCCACCCAGGCACCCCAACTATAAATCATGTTTTAAATTAACAACAATAACAACAAAACCATTGCAACGCTCTGATTGTATAACAGAGAAGGCAACTTAATAAACATTCAAAATATGGCACAAAAACACTGAAAATAAGATGTGGATTCAAGACAGCAAAATGAAGATGTTTTTGCCCACTTTAGATTTTGGAGAGATACATTTATGTTAAACATTTCAATGAGCCTGGAGAAAGGACATTTTCTGAAGTTATTATTGAAATTTTATTTAAATACGGGTACCTGGTTGGCTTGGTCGGTTAAATGTCCAACTTAGCTCAGGTCATGATCTCACGGTTCATGAGTTCAAGCCCTGCATCGAGTTCTGTGCTGACAGCTTAGAGCCTGGAGCCTGCTTCGGATTCTGTGTCTCCTTCTCTCTCTGCCCCTCCCCTGCTCACACTCTGTCTCTCTCTCTCTAAAATAAACATTAAAAAATTATTAAATTTTTATGTAAATATTAGAGATTGATGTATCTCATTTTTGCCATCTACTCTATCTGTTGATTATTCCAGCATTACTTCTAGTTCACTTGTGGCTCTGTGGAATTTCAAGCAGACATCTGGTTCTTCTGGTGAACATGCACCTGTCCCCAACTCAGGGTGAATTCCAGGGTCCTCACTTGATCTTCCATTGGCAGTTCCCTACTTCTGTGAGCCTGGCTTGCCTGCCCTTTCCCTGCTTGCTCTTGTTCTGTTAGGATCCTACCTTTCACTGACTCAGGATACTCACTTGCACCATGGGAGGAGGTAATGCAGTGGGTCAGGCCCAGCCATCAAGAGTATGACCTTCGTGAAAGATATGTGTCCCCAAATTGAAACCAGGCACTCCCTCTACTGTCACCCTAAGAACCCTCACATCATAAGGATCAGTGGGGCCTTCATCAAGGGAGGTGGAATGGGTGGGCTTCTTCTGGTTGTGGGGGAGTGACAGGAGCAGTGACAGAGTGAGAACAGTTACCCTCCTCCTGTGCCTTCGTGGCCAGCACTTGCCATCAGTACTTGAAAAGTTCCCACCTGGATGAAGACAGCCTTAGCATCTGGACAGCAGAAATCCCCCTCTGAGTTGGAAACTGCTATCCTCCTGTGCAGAACCCAAGCTCTAAGACAAGGGGAACAGCAGGGTTGCCCAGATCCTACAGGATAGGGATAGACCTTCCAGTGTCATTGTTTTATCCCTCCATGGATAAGTGTGGTTGTTGTGAGTCTTCAATTCATTGTAAATTTTAATATACTTTTGGTTATATTAAAAGTGCATTTTCACAAAAGTAGAGTTTTCGCCTTTTTTTCCATATATTTTTTTAAAAGTTTATTTGTTTTGAGAGAGAAAGAGCATATGAGCAGGGGAGGGGTACAGAGAGAGAGAGAGAGAAAGAGAGAGAGAGAGAAAGAGAGAGAATCCCAAGTAGGCTCTGCAATGGTGGCACAGAGACCAACTTGGGGCTCAAACTCACAAACCATGAGATCATGAACTGAGCCAAAATCAAGAAGTCAGGAGCTTAATCAACTGAGCCACCCAGGCACCTCTTGGCTTTTTTTGTCTTTAAGTAGGTTCCGCGCCCAACTTGGGGTTTGAACTCACCACCCTGAGATCAAGAGCCTCATGCTCTACTGACTGAGCCAGCCAGGTACCTGTTGGCATATTTTTTAGTAAATAAATATGGTTGGCTCTTCTGTTACACTTCTAAATACATGTCAGGGATCGTATAAATCAAACTGATTTCTTTTCAGGTATATATTTTCAATGGCTTTATTTCCACTGAGGATTGAAAGGCCCTCACGCTGGCGTTAACCGATGGTTAGCATTATATGTGTGCAGGCACCTGCTTTATAAATATATTGGGAATTTCCTCGAAAGTCTGAGATGTGAGGCTGCTGTGCAGGGAGCATTTCCTACACTGTGCTATGCTATGGCTTGCCTTGGATGGATGGCTGCCACACTTTATCTAGAGTTATCTGGAACATGTGGGCCTCTTTGATTTATGTGAGTGAATGAAAGAAAACCATTAATATATCTAAACAATAAAGATAGCAGGTGTGACAGCCGAACCCCGTAGTGAGGAGACCAGATTCCTGCAGTTGCCTGCCTGCTATGGCCACACCAGAGGTGCCCTGTACCTACGGGTAACTGGCATCCCCCTGGGTCATCAGGCTACAGCACTCTGGGCATCCAGTCTGAGGGTGGGGAATCTGCTTCCACCAAAGAAGCTCCGAAGGGGCATGCGGCTTTGTGTAAGGCTCATTTCCTTAAGAGACAAATGACCTCCTTGAGGTCTAACAAATTCAGATTTAGCTGGACTTTTGTCATTAAGCTTGAGTGTGTGGGAGAGATATATGTACATATATGTCACTTGGAGTGACCTATATGGTGACTCTTTCTGCACTTGAAGACCTACCCATAAGGCATCCCCGAAAGGAAAAATTGTGGGGTTCAAATGAATAGGATCCTTGTAAAAGACCTACAACTTATACACACAGAATTATCTCATAGTACTCAGCATCCCGGTCTAGGGGATCAGGGACAGGAGGCAAATGTTCCCGTGCTCGTCCACATCTCTCTGGATTTGTGAGACAGCTTTTCTCCCTTTTGGTCTAAAGTTAACTTGCAACAGAGTTCATCTGTATGAACATATTCATGGGAAACAGGGAGGTGGGTGCCTAATACCCTGTCAGGGACAGCTGCTTCTCTAACATGCTGGCTCCAGGGTCTGGAGTGAGTTTCGGGTAGTGCCTATTTGAATACATTCCAAGCAAAGGGACTGACTTAATGCACTTTCTTCAAAAGCCTTATAGAACGGCACCTGGGTGGCTCAGTCGGTTGAGTGTCCAACCTTGGTCTTGGCTCAGGTCTTGATCTCAGGGTAATGAGTTCAAGCCCCACATTGGGCTTTATGCTAGGCATGGAGCCTACTTAAAAAAAAAAAAAAAGCCTTATTGATAGACAGGTGTCTATTTGGGAGGGGGAGACTAGTATTCTCAACACTGGCTGCCTGTTAGAATCATCTGGAGAGCTCAAAGTCTCAGGGATTTTATGGTTTCTTTGATGAATTGAAAACAGAAAAAGATGATTCTAACAGACTATTTCTTTTGGAAACCAACCTCCAACACCTTGCTTACTCTTAATTTACTGGTGTTGACCCAAATAGAAAGGTATCTCACCTCATCCACCTCCCCTATCTGTCACTCACTAAGGAAGAGAAAAGGCTTAGGAAGCAGAACTTGGCACTATGCATGCTGGATGACACACAAGCCGATGTAGGATACTCTGGAGAATCAAGAGCGACCCTTCCCTCACCCAGAGATTCTTCCTGCATGGTCCGCGGTACTAGGATTTCTACACCATCTCATGTCCCAATCTGTACACCTGTTTCCAGTCACTTCAGTAGAAAAGAAAGTCAAGACGAAAACAGCCCCTTTCTCTTGCAGGAGGCATCTAAGTAACTCTGTACTTAGCAACAAAGACCAAAAAACCCACCACACCCTGAAGTGTTTCAAAGAAGAGGGTCAAATTCTCCCGGTGATGAAGATTGCATCCTGGCTGAGAAAGAATCTCCAGGGATGGACGGCTGGAGAATCAGAAGAAGTGGGAACTAGGGACTTATTTGTTCTTCTCAATGGCGCATCTTTCAGTGGGTTCGGCTTGTGCTTCTGTAGAGCAAGACACAAGAAAAAAGAAGGGGAGGGGAAGTTAAGTCTTGAGAGAACCAGAGACTCGAGCAATTACTTTTTGTTGTTGACGTTGCAAGTTGTTTCTTTCACGGTTAGTCCACAAAAGAAAATAGGAAATTAAACCCTTATTCTGCTGCTTTTCTGAGCAGCCTGGGAAGGAAGAGCCCAGATGGAATATATGGGGAAACTCTCAGATGGGTTTGGGTCTCCAGAGTGTGTTTTTCCTCCAAAACATATCTGTCGTTGCCCCTCTAAGTGACTGTAAATAGTTTGACAGATGTCTCGGTGGCAATGCTGTAAAGGAAAACCAGAGACACAAACTGCCTTAGCTTAATTGCTGCCAGCATTGACGTCACTTAGAGTATAGGGCATTTAGGAGAATCTTAGAGTCACACAGAGGACACTGTGACACCCTGTCATTGAGGGCTGGCTGCGCTAGATCAGTGACAAGGTTTGATCTCGTCACGGTTACAGAAATGTTGTAAAAGGTAAAACAAATTAAAACAAAACCACACTTCAGAGTGGACGTTAGTAAGGAATATAAAAGGGTGGCAAAGTCACCATGGTCATGTGACTTCCAGCTTCCGAAGTCTGTGCTGGTGCTTTGTGAGTATTTAGGTAGGAAGGAAGGGTTTGGTCAGGCTGGAGGGGGGACTAGAGGAAAGGGGTGGGGGAGCTGTTCATTGCGCTGGGAATGTGAGAGGGGAGCATGGCCAGAACCTGCTAGGCTGAGGCTGGGGAGCCAGGGCAAGATCCAGGTAACTGTGCACGTTGTGTATCCCTGAAACATGAGTACAGTCCTTCAGGGAGGGTGTTCATGCCTTTAACTGTGCCAGGCAGGACCCAGGCCCTTTTGGGCTATCCTGTACCCTGAATCCTTCCCAAATACTTTCCAGGATCATAAACAAACACTTTCAAAGAGCAGTTCACCTATTTGGGGGACAACGCTGAACTTTGATTTGACCCTTTAAACATGGAAGTTTTAAGAAATGTATTAGTATGATCATAGATGCATGGGGAAGGTTAAAATTAAGTCTCCATGCATCATCCAAAGGTGTCTCGTGTTGCCTGTTTTACAGTTGGCAACTCTATAGCTTTACATGGTTGGGAAAGATAAAAATGAGATCTTTGAATGTCTTTTGAGTATTTGCGGGGTGGGAAGGGAAAATAGAACTAAACAGAATTAGTATATTTCTTCACAGGTACCTGCAGTTTCCAAAAACACTTCATGTCACATTAAAAAAAAAAAAAAGAATTTTCCAGGTCAAGAATATGTTCCCAGAGTTATGAAGTAATGTAGGAAAATAATTGTGTCCCCATAAAACAAATCCATTCAAAAGAAGACATAAAAATACCCTCTAGGAATGGCAAAGGAAGGAAGTTGTGCCTTGTGTCCAAGCACAAATGGGTGAGGTTGACGTTAGTAAAAATCACTCCCAATGGAACAGTGCAGCTCACCACACATCCAAATAGTTTTCATTTCCACTGGTTTCCTCCTCAGTAATCGGATCTTCTAATTCATGTTCAGAAAAGAATACTGAAAGTAGACTTGTATCTATATTCTTTTAAATTCATGGTCCCAACATGAATATATAAATATATAAAGATAACAGTTTGATCCAGTGTCCTGACAAGTGTTTCAGGTTTGACCAGGAGAGTTCTCACCTACCAGACTGCCACCTGCTTTAAGTCCTTCTGATCCCAAGAAAGACACAGTAACTCACAGGCTTGCTAAAGCGCCCTGTGTCATGTCACATTAGGTAAGTGATGATCCAGTAGGTGCCTGCTCTTTAGACAAGTGGGGAAAGATGAGGAGCACACAACTCCCCGTAGACAATTTGCCTTCAAGGCTCTCTCTTCCATCCACAGTATTATCTTCTGAGCACTTCCCAGTGGAATTTTAGGAATCCTCTATTTTAATTCTATTTTCTAATAATAAGAATAGAAACTCCTTCTTCATTTCAATGATAAAATCAAATCTGTTTCCCAGATTTTTCCCTTCTGCTTTATCATCATCATTAGTATTTAATGGTTTCATCATTGGACTCTACTATAATTATTCTTTTAAAAAAAGTTTTATTATTTTACAATTATAAATAAAAATGTGGGGAAAGAAGCAAAAATAAGAAGGGGAATGTCACAGATTTTTTCACCAATGAAAAAAAAAACAAATGAAATTTGTTTGTTTGTATTTTGAGATTATTTATGCTGTCTTTTTACCACATAATGATTTTTTGGAAAACCCAATATAGACATAGCATAGAGAGTGAAAAGGCAAGACATTCTTGGGAAAAGATACTTGCAGTAAAGTGACACAAGCCTCTTACCTAGAATATTAAAAAGTTCCTACAAATTAAAAAGAAAAAGACAATCTAATAGAAAAATGGGCAAAAGACTTGAATGGGCATATTGCTAAAAAAGATATTCAAGGGGCCCCTGGCTGGCTCAGTGGGTGGAGCATGTGACTCTTGATCTTAGGGTTGTGAGTTTGAGCCCCACATTGGGTATAGAGTTTACTTTTTAAAAAAGATATTCAAATGGCTAATAAACATATGGAAAAGAGTTCAAACTCATTATTCATAAGGGGAATGCAAATTAAAACCACAATAACATACCACTACATACTTCCTGGGATAACAAAGATTAAAATGACTGATAGTATCAAATGTTAGTGGGGAGGTAGAGTAACTGGAACTCTCATACGCTTTTCATGACAGTATAAATTGGCACAACACTTTGGAAAACTTTAAGTCAGAATTCACTAAAAATGAACACACATATACCCTACAACCAACAATTTCTCTCCTAGGTATATACCCAATAGAAATGTGTACATTTGTGCAACAAAAGTCATGTATAAGAATTAATGCTTATTGAAGCACCATTTGTAACAGCCTAAAACTAGAGAGGCAAAATGTCCATCAATAGAATAGATTTAAATGCTATACTTACATAAGGGAACACTACACAGCAATCAGAAAGAATTATTGCTAAAGGTAGCAATGTAGATGAATTTACAAATGTAAATTAAGCAAAAAAGAAAGACACCAAGAAGTACAGCTGACCCTTGAACAACAGGGGTTAGCGGCCCTGACCCCCTATGCAGTGGAAAATCCACCTATGACTTTTGACTCCCCCAAAACTTAAATACTAATAACCTACTGTTGACAGTCAATTAGCACATATTTGTATGTTATATGCATTATACACTGTATTCTTACAATAAACTATAGAAAAGAAAATGTTATGAATAAAATCATAAGGAAAAGAAAATACACTTACAGTACTGTACTATATTTATTGAAGAAAGTCCATGTAGAAGTGGACCCTCACAGTTCAAGCCCATGTTGCTCAAGGGTCGACTGTACATATTCATGGTCCCACTTATATACCTCAGAATTAGGCAAAACTTATTTATGATGATGAAGTTTGGTTATTTTTTTGTGTTGTGGTGACTGAGGGGACCTGAGGGAGCTTTTGGGGTACTGGAAATGTTTGATTTCTTGTTCTGGTGTGTACATGTCGGTGCTCACTTAGAGAAAACTTATTGAGCAATAAATCCATGGTTTTATACTCTTCTGTGTGTGTAAATGTCACTTCATAAAACGCCATTTAACAAAGAAAAACACACTGTTTTGAAGGTATTCATAAAGAGTTAATTTTTCCCCCTAAGCTGAGTGGGAAAAAAAGCAACATTTCAAAATTACCACTTTCTTTTATATGGTATCTGATTTTGAACATATAAAACAAAATTAAAATTAAACATTATAACTAAAACTACATAGTTTTAAGTCTTGTAAAAATATCATATCTCACTTTTTTTTACTTAACATAAAAAAGCATATTTAGTGTTCCTAGAGATTCATCATAAATATAATCTCTAATGTATATTGTTGGATCAAAATTTGTTAACCCTTTTCCTCCTGTAGGACTGGGTAATTTTAAATTTAGGGATATTATTAAAAATGCTACAATGAATATCTTGGTGCATAATTTCTTTCTAGAGTTCAAATCATTTGCAGATGTGGAATTACTGGGTTGGAGAGCACAGAGATTTTTAACTCTTAATGTATATTATCAAATTGCTTTTTTAAAGGGCTGCTCCAATACACGCTCCAGCGAAATATGATTGTGCTTACTTGATTTAAATTTCACTGATGCTATTTTTTTGTTTCTTTAATCTTTGATAATTTGATTTGTAAAAATGCATCTCATTGAAAAGATCAAAACTTATCCTGAAAATGCTGCATGTGCTGAAAATTTCTCTTTTGCATTTATCTGCATAATAGATTTACCAGCCACGTAAGACTGTCGTTAATGCAAATAATGTTGTCCAGCATTAAAAATGCTTATGTTGACCAGACATTTGAAGAATCATTTCAAACCTTGCTGCCAGTGGTGTCTTAGAAATAAAAAGTATTAAAGGGGTGCCTGGGTGGCGCAGTCGGTTAAGCGTCCGACTTCAGCCAGGTCACGATCTCGCGGTCCGTGAGTTCGAGCCCCGCGTCAGGCTCTGGGCTGATGGCTCAGAGTCTGGAGCCTGTTTCCGATTCTGTGTCTCCCTCTCTCTCTGCCCCTCCCCTGTTCATGCTCTGTCTCTCTCTGTCCCAAAAATAAATAAATGTTGAAAAAAAAATTTTTTTTTAAAGAAATAAAAAGTATTAGTATTTCAGTATGCGTTCTAAAAGATAAGAACTCTTAAAAAAAACATAGGCACAATAACATAATCATACTTAAAAATATAATTCTTTAATTTCATTAATTATCCAGTCAACATTCACATTTTCTCATTGTCATAAATGTATATGAGTGGTTTTTTTCCTTAAATTCAGATCTAAATAAGTCCATAATTGTGATCAATTGATACATCTCAAATGTCTCTTAATTTATGGTTTTTTGTTTAATTTCTTTTCCACTGTACATTTATTGTTGTGGATCATGTTGAAGACAGTGGTTGTCAGTCCTATACGGTTCCTATAGCCTGGATGTACTGATTATATTCCTGTGGTATTTTTAGAACATGTTCAATATCCTCTATTTTTCCTACAAATTGATAGTCAGTACCTGAGACTTGATAAGATGCAGATTTTTTTTAAAAAAATCAAGATTACTTCATAGGTAGTATGTATACTTCCCTTAGGAGGTACATAATGTCTGGTTGTCTCTTTTTATGCTGTTTGTAGCCATTGATGGTCATTGCCTGGACAATGAATTCATTAGGACTTGCAAAAATTGTGATGAGTTCTATTAATAAAGGGAATCTCTTAATAAAGGGAATCTTCTCCCTCACCTATTTAGTTCCCCCGAGATACTGTTTATATAGGAAAAAGGCACATTAAATGCTTTGTCTACTAGTTTTCAAAATAATGACTTTGTTCCCTGATATTTTCCACAGGCGAACGAGTTTCTTTATTAGTATCATGATTTCAAAGACTTAAACACATTTGCTGTGTTTCATTCCAATGCATTTACACTTTTTGATGCACAAATGGACACATCTTTGTCCCGTAGGAGTCCCTCCAGATGGGCTCTCATATCTTTTTGACACGACCCTAATATTCCTCCATAGTTTTTTTTTTTTTTTCTTTCTGATATGACAGGATGTTCCAGGCTCTTTAGAAAATGTTTTAGGGGCTTCTGGCTAGATCACTGGTGGAGCATGAGACCCTTGATCTTGGGGTTGTAAATTCAAGTTCCATGTTGTGTGTAGAGGTCATTAAAAATACAATCTTTAAAACTTGAATTTATCCTTAAAGAATGAATATTTTCAGCTATTGAAAACACTCAGAAAGGGAGCCTTTGAATCTGAATACAATTCTCAAACTGGAATCCTCCCAAAATATTCTGAGCAATGGCAGCTTCCTTCAGGAGATGGAAAAGTTGTCTACTTGTATGATACAACTGTCATCAATTTGTAAGTTTTTTGTCTTTTTTATAAAAGCCATTTACATTCTTTCCTAGTTAGTCATAGATGGTTTACATGTCTGCCTCCCTTGCTAGTCTGTATTCTGAGAACAAAACCTTACCTTATTCATCTTTGCATCCCTACCACAGCACTTATCACTTAGTATTTAGGGAACACATTTCTTTTTTCATTTTTGACTTTAGAATTAATATAAATTTAAAAGAGCTATAGAATATGGGGAAGTACAGTAAGGGAAGCAAACCCCTACATTTCCAGAACCACGCATATATACTGTTAGCATGTCACATGTCCATCTGGGTGACTGGCTATGCACGAGAAAATAAAGCTTACACTTTGCCTTAATACAGCTTGTGATTTCTATAATAATGTTTACACGCACATTTAAAAATCTATACAATTATGTTTAGCCTTAACATATTTTTATAATTATTACCAGTTTTTTACCCTCCAGATGACTGGCAAAATATCTAACACAAACATAACGAAGGCCATTTTGTAAGTTGGGAGCTAAGGAATAGAACAATTTAATGGTTCAACTGAGGACACGAGGAAAGGTCAGAGTCACCGGGGTAGCGCAGGTGACTTTGTTCTCAACTCCATTACTGGCGCCTCCCAGAGACTTTGGGGAAGAACTATTGGGATCACTCCAGCCCTTGCTGGCAGCATTGACAGAACTGGGTGTTCTGGGGGTGATATTACTGGCCTCGCCCCTTTAGGACAGTATTACCATGTCGAGAAAAGGAACAGAATGTGGGTCTTTTCAAGGGAACAGAAATGCCACCCTTTCAGGAGGATAAATTTTGCCTACTTTTCAACATTATTTCAGAACGCAAGTTACTCATTCCACTTCAAATGAAATGACTTAGGAAAAAACACTTTCACATAAGGTATAAAGGGCAGTTTTTGGAAACAGAGACCAGTTCCAAATGCTGGGTCTACCACTTATTAGCTTCTCGACATGTCAGTTTTCTCACGTGTGGAATGGAGATAACATTCACCAGAAAACATCTGTGTTAGGATTCACTATCTGGAGGAAGGAACTGCATGAGGAAGGGCTTGTGGGTGCTGGGGGGCCAGGTTGCTGGGACAAGGTCACCGTTTGACATTAAATGAAAGAGAAGAAGGATTTGAGTCCTGAAGATTTCTGAAATGAGAGCCAAGATACGCTGTGAATTTTCACTTTCTCGAGTGGCGAACGATTCAACTGCTCCCAGTCTCCAAAGTGGGGGGGGGGGGGGGTATGGTGGCCGCATGGCCAGGTCAAAGATGTGGCTGCAGTGGGGTGAAGGTCTGGGCTCACTCAGATCAGTAGGTGCAGTCTGGTAGCAGAGGGGTCTGAACCTGGGAAAGTGATCCCTGCGGTAGAGATCTGTGGTGCCCTGTGGAACCAGGTGAGGTGCTGATGTCCTTGGAGGCCACTTCCCAGGGGCGGGGCTGCACCTGTGAGCAATTGTAGCACACCATTGCTCCTAGGGGCGGGGCGGGTGCAGCTCTGCAGCTCAGATTTTTGCTCCACTTACAATGTCCTTATTCAAGCTTTCCTTAGGCAGACCCGAGGCTCCAGGGGGACCCCCTCCCCTGACGGAAGTTGGGATATTTTTTACTCTGGTAGTCCTGTCCCCACCTGGTGGCTCCAGCCCATCCCTCCCGCCCCGTCTGGTGCTCAGTCAGGCAGACAGAACCACCTTTACATTCAAAAGGCTTTTAGATCCTGGTAGGGCTGCTGCTGTGCTTTGGGAAGGACCAAATTCATCAGACTTAATATCCTAGGTACTGTGAGTCAGAAATTTAGTGACCTTTTTCAGTTCATCTTTTTCCTTCAACCTTTTTTCCTGGAAACGTTCAAGGCTACATAAAAGTTGAAAGGATAGTGCAACGAACACCGTGATATCTCCCACCTCTTCCGCAGATTCCGAGCAGAGGGAAGCCCAGGTGCCCGCACCAGACACATCTACAATGTACAGCTAGCTCTGGGAGATATTGACGCTGACCACACCAGAGCTGTACGCTAAAATTGCTTTTTGAAATCAGTGAGGCGATTGCCTATGCCCATTCGGGAAAGAAAAATAAAGTGGCTGCAGGGCTGCTGGCTGTCAGGGATCCCACTTGAAGAGTCTATTGGTGAGTCAAGGGCACTGAATTTGCCAGACTGGCTTTGCTGCTGTGTCAGCCCCGGTATTGGTAATGCAGATGTTGGGGGCCCCTGGCCTTGGTGAGTTCTTGGGGCCTCTGCCCTCTAGCAATTACTTGCTTCCCATTTCCTGGAATCTGCCAGAAGTGAGCCTTATAGTATAATTACCCTAAATCGTTACAGCGAAGTTTTGAATGAAAGGGAATGAACCCTCTTTACTTACTTGAAAAGAAGTGAAGAAAAGACATTCGGAATGTCAGGAAGACTTTTAAAAAGACGCAGGACTCATTTCTCCTTCAACGGAGAACACCACCTCCTAGTTTTTCCATATGGCTCTGAAGCGATTGCAGGTACAGGGTAGCCATATCTGCAATTTCTCATCTCTGGGGAAGATTTAATTGCCTCTGTCATATAGCAATTAAGAGGACTAAGTCCTCCCATGTATACTCACATTCGCTTGAACTTTTTCATTCAACACTTAAGAAAACAACTCATCAGAACTGTGAGCTGTGACCTCTATCACCTCGCCATGGATATCCAAATTGCATCATGTTATTGTGGAAAGGCCTGGCCTCGCTTGGCCTTAATCTATACTACAGCCTTTTTCTTAGTGTCTTTCAGATAGGATGGTGTGGTGATCTCACTTTATGGGGGACTGTGGTAGATAGTGGGGCAGGGGTTGCTGGAAGACTCCCTCCTCTTTCTGCTTCTTGGAGGTCATAAAGAAATTCAGCTGCACTGGACTCGTTAGATATGACCTCTTCTGAAATTTGGGTCTGCTACCCAAGCTGGGCGTCTCACTTTGGCCCTCAGGCTATACACAGGGTCTTGCTGGGCACAGCTGCAGATTTACCGTCACATGGTAGCTCCATACCCACAGAGAAAGACTGCAAGGCATAGAATCTCTGTTTTCTGAGAGCATGGAAGTTCTCTCCTATACTGGATGGTTCCAGGCTGGCAGAGGGGAGCAAGGAGGGATAAAGTCTTAACTACCTAAAGACATGCTAACAGAGAGAAACACAGGATTGTTCCCTTGTCTTTTAACCCTCACCCCAAACACTGCAATACCCTGAGAAAATCAGAGTTGCCTTTTATATAAGAAACAAGGAAAAAACTCCAATCATTTTTATTATTGTTGGCATACCTTCAAATCTAATGGTATATTCAGACTGCACTAGTAGGTTTTGAATCAAAGAACTACACAACTGACATTTTTAGGATCTGTTCTTTTCATTTGATTTTGATTTTTTTCTAGCTTTATTGAGACGTACCTGACATATAACATTATATAAATTTAAGGTGTACAACATGATGATTTGATATATGTATATATTGCAAAGTGATTCCCACAATAAGGTTAGCTAAGGCCATCACCTCAAATAACTACCGTTTGTGTGTGTGTGTGTGGTGACAACATTTAAGATACTCTCTTAGCAACTTTCAAGTATAGAACACAGTACTGTTAACTACAGTCTCCATGAGGTACATTCGATCCCCTGAACTTACTCATCTGAATGAGGGTCTTTTCCATAGATAATTCAGGCATGATCACTCTCTCCAAACAACTTAAAGTCTTACTAACATAAGGCACAAAGAAGTTGGAAATGATGCAGTAGGTGCTGAAGGAAGTCAGAGGAGTTGCAAAGGTGATGTCAGAAACAGCCAGAGAAAGCTTCATGGACAAGGGGCAATGAACTCACAGGCTTAAACTCAGCACCTGTTATAATACATAAAACATGTGAAAGGGGGTCTGGAAGATACACACCAGAGTGATGAATTCTGGGAAAGAGATTGGGGTCGCGTATGGCGGCTATTAAATGGGACTGTTGATTTTTATTGCACCCATGTATCATTTGTATAATCAGTGGTGTGCTGGTAAGTGTTTAAGAAGCAGCTCTCTCTCTCTCTCCCTTTCTCTCTCTCAAAAAAGTTCTTATTGTACTGTTTTCCATGGTATAAATACTTCCATAATGGCTAATTTCAAGCAACCAACGTAAGAGTAATTAGCTCACAGATTCTTGGAAATTTAATAATCAAGTTCTTATATGCCAGGCTCTGGGTCAAGTGCTGGTGGAGATGGAAAAAAAATATTGATGCAATCTTTGTCTGCCAGGCAACAGAGATATAGTGGGAGAGCTCAAAGAGGAGCTAGAGGAAGGATGATTAACCTTGGCTAAGTACAGAGAAGCAGGCAGACCAGAGAAGGGTCTCTGAATCAGCTTTGAAAGATGGCGTAATAGCTAGGTAATTAGAGAATGGGAAAAGGCCCCAAAGCATGGACGTATATGATACATTCAGAGAACTGCAAGTTTCTCTTTTTGTACAAGATTATTGGCACAAAAAGTAGGATGAGGCCTGGGGCCATATTGTCAAAGGCAATAAATTTCACTGTGTAGTAATGAGAGCCACGGACAGTTTTTGAGAAGCATCCGGCAATAATTCTGATGGCAGCGTGGAGACTAACCTGTAAAAGAGACCACTGCGATGTTTCAAACAGAATATAATGAGAGCTTCAATTAAGGCAATGCAGTAGGCATAGAAATGGGGCAGATCCAGACAGGATATTGGGATTGGCTGAAGTGAGTGAGGGAGATTGGCTGCTTTTGAAGATAATACCCAGGATTTTGAAAAGTGATCACTCTGCCCCCTGTGGAAATGAGTGACTTGGGAGCCCAGTCCATCATTTCCTTTGTATCTTACTGCCATTTATGAGTTTGAAAGCAAGAAGGTCTGAGACATGAGTGGCAGGTCATGAAGATGGTTTTGTTTTACTATATTTGGATTTATACTATATTTGGATTTATCTTAATTCTAGATAGTTATGTTATAAAAATTATGGACTTCTGATTTGGGATGGAGGGCATCTCACAAAATTGGGAAATAATAATGGGCCCAGGTGTTTACTGGATAAATAATAATTTACCGATGGAGCTTGAAAAGAGAATAAATAAGGGAAGGGAGGAAAGCACCCAGGTGAACCTGTGAATCCCGTTACTTTGAAGAGTAATAGGCATAGTACGGAAAGAATAAGGGAGCGGGAGGTGTTTCGTGATTCACGTGAGAAAACAGTTGGGAAGGAGGCCGGAAACAATAGTTGGTGCCTTAGATGTCTGTGTACAAACACACAAGGCATAGGTAACAAGCAAAGTAACTGTTATAACATCAGGTGTAAACATAAAGTTCTCATTGAAACCTTGTGGATGAGACTTAAGACTTACACATAGTGAGGAAATCAAACCTGTGCCCTCTTCAAAGGAAGCATGTCTATGAAGTGGGGAAGGCGATTCATGTGTGTTATAGGGGAACTAAGTAGAAGCCCAGTGAAGAGCATAAAGATGAATATTTAGGAGGAGAGAATCAGAACATTACTATATACCATTTGGCCAGAAGGTAATGAGGAAAAATTAAATTTCACATTTGTCTTTTTTTTTTTTTAATGTTTATTTTTGTGAGAGAGACAGAGCGCCAGTGGGGGAGGGGCAGAGAGAGAGGGAGACACAGAATCGGAAGCAGGCCCCAGGCCCCGAGCTGTCAGCACGGAGCCGGACACGGGGCTCGAACCCACAAACTGTGAGAACATGACCTGAGCCAAAGTCACTTCACCAACTGAGCCATCCAGGTACCCCATCATTTGTCTTTTTTTTTTTTTTAATTTTATACATGTTTGATTTATTTTTGTTAATGTTTATTTATTTTGAGAGAGAGACAGAGAGAGGGCAGGGGAGGGGCAGAGAGAGCAGGAGAGACAAAGAATCCCAAGCAGGCTTCATGCTATTAGTGCAGAGTCCAGTGTGGGACTCAATCCCATGAACTGTGAGATCACGACCTGAGCCAAAATCAAGAGTTGGATGGTTAACCAACTGAGCCATCCAGGCACCCCTAAATTGCACATTTGTATAAACTATCTCAACAAAATTCTTCCACAATTTTTAATGAAAAATCTGACCCTGATCTCATGAACATAAGATTTTCATATCCATTTTTATGCTTGAAACAGCCACATGTGGTTCCTGACAAAAACTTTTTTTTAAATGACCTCTTAAAATGCTCAATAATCTCTATCAAGAAAAAATAATTGTCGTATAAATGGGTGACAAAAAAATTAAAATGTTTTTATAATTATTTAAAAATGCACAATAGTACTATCCATAACTATTTAAATATGCACAATAGGACTATAGAGAATCAAACAGTACTTCCTTTTTTTTCCATTGACAAATGTAATAATGAAACTTGTATGATAAGGCAAATAGATTCTTTATGATGGGCAGATACACTCGACTCACCCATGGGGATAGCCCTCTAGCCAGGTTAATAACCCCCTGTAGCCAAAGGATCATGAGTCTGTTCAAAGGGATCTGATAAAAAATTCAACAGTGGAAGTCTCTAGAAAGTGTCAGGCCAGAGGCATGTTGATGCTCTCAGGTGATCTAATCGCATGTGAAGCCATACTCTATCAGTAGCTCGGGATGTGAGTGTTATAGGTTGAATCGTGTCTCCCCTGCCACAAATTCCAGTGTGGAAGTCCTAACCCCAGTACCTCAGAATGTGACCTTATTTGGAAATAACGTCTTTGCAGATATAATCAAGTTAAGATAAGGGTGGGCCCTAATCCAGTGACTAGTCCTTTTAAGAAGAGGGAAGCTTGGACATAGAGACACATAAAGAAGAGACAATGTGAAGAGACATGCAAAAAAGATCCAAGGGGAAAGGCCTGGAACAGAGACTTCCCTGTCAGCCCTCAGGAGGAACCAATCTTGCTGACATCTTAATTTTGGACTTCTGGGGGCGCCTGGGTGGCGCAGTCGGTTAAGCGTCCGACTTCAGCCAAGTCACGATCTCGTGGTCCGTGAGTTCCAGCCCCGCGTCAGGCTCTGGGCTGATGGCTCAGAGCCTGGAGCCTGTTTCCGATTCTGTGTCTCCCTCTCTCTCTGCCCCTCCCCTGTTCATGCTCTGTCTCTCTCTGTCCCAAAAATAAATAAACGTTGAAAAAAAAATATTAAAAAAAAAATTTTGGACTTCTGGCCTCCACAACTATGAGATAATACATTTCTGTTATTTAAGCCACTTGGTCTGTTGTGCTTTGTTACAGCAGCCTGGGCAAACTCATCCCCTGGAAATAGAGTTCAGCCCCCAAGAGTTGGGAGTGGGGGTGGGACTGGTGAGAACCAGACAGTATGTAAGGGTGACAACCAGCAAAGGAGTGAAGCTTCAGCCCCAGGGGAGGAATGAAAATGAAAAAGGTGAATAGAGACAATGTCTAATGAGTTTTGGGCAAATGCTATGAAGTTAAGGCTGCTCACATGGGCTTTCCCAAAACTTATCTCCCAAACATGAAAGATCTTACATCAAATACAAAGTGGTAAGAGCCCAGGAAGGCTGGTTGCAGTCAGGCACAGTGGCCCAGGGGCTGGGCCACATCATTGTGTGTGAGGTCTTTAGTATCTATGGCTAAGGAGGGGGTGTATGCAAGGCAGTTGTGTGAAAGCAGATTTAGGATTTATTATATAGAAGGATAAATTTTCACTCAAAATGAAGAGAACTTTCACTTTTTCTCTATAAAAACATTTGCAATTTAAAATTTCATAGGAAATTTGTAAAATAGAAAAAGGAAAAACATCTCCCCACAATTCCACTTTTTTTTTTTTTAAAGTAATCTGTGCATCCAATGTGGAACTCGAACTCATGACCAAAGAGCAAGAGTCCCATGCTCTACTGACTAAGCCAGCTAGGCACCCCCACAATTCTACCATCTTAATTGAATTCACAATGCATTTCCTTTGTCTTTCTTCATGTATGCATATTTTAGGTAGTTGGCTATAGAGAGTGTACATATATTTTGCATCCTGATTTTTATTTTTATTTTTCCCTGATATCATGACCTGAGCTGAAATCAAGAGTCGGATGCTTAAGTGACTGAGCTACCTAGGTACCCCATATCCTGATTTTTAAAGGAATACAATTATGGTATAAGCATGTTTCTGTTTTGCTACATGATTTCTCACAAAGATAACTTTAGATTGTTGCTTCAGTCCATGGAGTGTATGAAGCATAATAAATGATTCCCTGTTGTTGGATGTTAAGGTTGTGGCTGGTTTCTTCTTTATCAATATTCCCTTTGCGGTTCCTTCCAGCAATGAGATTCTATGATTCTTTGTTTGGCAAAGGGAAATGGAAACCACTTCTCAAATGATCTTCTCCATCTTTAATTCCTTTTAAGAAGGGGTCTTTTGAGATACCCTGACATGTTACATTAAGTAAGTCAGATTTCTGTTTATTTCCTGAGTATCACTTCTTTAAGAAATTTCTATCCAGTTGCCTATCCTGGACAGTGTTTTTTCTAAATGTATCCCCCCAAATTAAAAAATAGAAAGTTAGTGCCAAGAATTTCTATATACCTTTCATCCAGATTCCCTCAAAGATAACATTTTACCTAACTACAGTACAATGATCAGAACTGGAAAAGTACCATGGATACAATACTCTTATCAAATCTATAGACCTGATTCAGATCGCACCAATTGTTCCACTGTGTCCTTTTTCTGGTTCCACATCCAATGAGGGATCACAGGCTGCATTAACCCTTGTGTCTCCTTAGTCTTTATTAATCTAGAAAACTTCCTCAATATTTCTTTGCCTTTCACACCTTGATACTTTTGAGAAGTACTGGCCAATCATTTTATAGAATGACCCCCAGCTGAGTTGTCCTGTATCTCATCTCCTCATGGACTTTTCATAGCAGCATATCGATGTTGGGTCCTTCTCGGAACATCTCTGTGGGAAGCACATGATGTACTCTGTCCCATTACAAGTAATGTTCACTTTAATCACCTGGTGAAGGTGGTGTCAGATTCTGTTACTGTAAAGTTACTATTTTTCTCTTAGTATTGTGGGGATTTGTTTCTCATTATACTTTCACTGACAAATTTTAGCTTTTGTCGATGATACTTCTCTGAACCAATTATTACTGTTTCCAAGTGATGATTTTACTATTTTTGTTATTCATTCTATTGTTGCTAGTTGTAATTTCCTTGGACAGGTTTCATAGATTTCTGTAACCCATATAGCCCTAGGTCATCCTTCCATTAGAGCAAAAGAAGAGAATACTTATCTAGTGCTCAGCCTGTGTTGTTCCTGTTATCAAGACACAAGGGGGCTGCCAAAGGCTTGGAGATGACAGAGCACCCTCATGTATCTGCACTGGCTCCTGATTTTCTGAATCTTCCTCGGCTAGTTATAGCTCATTCTGCCAAGGAACCACACCCACTTTTTCATACATTACCCTTTATTTGTTTATTTATGTATTTTGAGAGAGAGAGAGAGAATGAGAGAGAGAGAGAGAGAGAGAGAGAGAGAGAGAGAGAGAGAATCCCAAGCAGGCTCCATGCTATCAGCACAGAGCCTGACGAGGGGCTCGATCCCAAGAGCCATGAGATCATGACCTGAGCCAAAAGCAAAAGTAGGACGCTTAACCAACTGAGCCACCCAGGTGCCCTTTCATATATTAGTTACTCTTAAATCATTACTGTAAAATAATAAAGAAGTAGCAATTGCCACTTCAATTCTACAGATGAGAAAAATGAACCCCAAGGAGGTAGATACATTGCCTGGATCAGATAGCGGCACAATTGGAACTAGTTTCCAGTTCCTAGAGGTTTTTTACTTCCTATCAGGAATGGTCTAAAAAGTATATTACTTCTATTTGTATATGGATAACATGATATGTCTTCAAGAGAAGATGTAGTTTTGAACAAAATTATTATCAATCAGACTATCACTCTTGGCTTTTTTTGCACTATTCATCATTATAATCTACTCTATTATTTGCAAATAATAATAATAATAATAATATTTAAACATAAGCTTCTTACAGATGTAAATTTCATTGACTGTTTTCATCTCAAGCTGAATTCCTCATGATTCCTCATTAAATTCTAAATATGGAATCTTCCATTTAACCAGAATGGTTAAGAGGTTCTGGTTAACTGAACATTACCCTTTAAACACCATTCTTCAGGGGCGCCTGGGTGGCACAGTTGGTTAAGCCTCTGACTTCAGCCAGGTCACGATCTCGTGGTCCGTGAGTTCGAGCCCCGCATCAGGCTCTGGGCTGATGGCTCGGAGCCTGGAGCCTGTTTCCGATTCTGTGTCTCCCTCTCTCTCTGCCTCTCCCCCGTTCATGCTCTGTCTCTCTCTGTCCCTCTCTCTCTGCCTCTCCCCTGTTCATGCTCTGTCTCTCTCTCTGCCTCTCCCCCGTTCAAAAAAAAAAAAAGTTAAAAAAAAAAACAACAACACCATTCTTCAAAGAATCCAAGCATAAAGATGAAGGGAAGGTATTCTTTTTTTTTTTTTTTTTAATTTTTTTTTAATTTTTTAAGTGATCTCTATATTCAACGTGGGACTCGAACGTACAACCCTGAGATCAAGAGCCAGCCAGGTGCCCCGAAGGGAGAGTATTCTTTAAAATTGGACAGTATCGGGGCGCCTGGGTAGCGCAGTCGGTTAAGCGTCCGACTTCAGCCAGGTCACGATCTCACGGTCCGTGAGTTCGAGCCCCGCGTCGGGCTCTGGGCTGATGGCTCGGAGCCTGGAGCCTGTTTCCGATTCTGTGTCTCCCTCTCTCTCTGCCCCTCCCCCGTTCATGCTCTGTCTCTCTCTGTCCCAAAAATAAATAAACGTTGAAAAAAAAAATTAAAAAAAAAATTAATAAAATTGGACAGTATCGTATGTTAGTATGAACAGCAACTCTCATTGCATGGTGCAATTAAAACATGAGGTAGGAAATAAGCTAATTAAAAAATTTATATCTACGTTATCTTATTTCCTTGTGATTTATCTTCTTTCCTAAAAATAGCATGTAGGAGAAAGAAATTTTAGATTAGGTGGACTTTCTGATGATCAGTATCTTGGATTTTAAAAAGTTACTAATATGTCTGTTAAACTAGTTTCTTTTCTTTACGGCACCAGTAATTAGCATTTACCGATGGGACAGCAAGCATCTGCATTTGCTCACACAATCAAGACTCACTGTGAACTCAGTGCCTCAGAGCAGGTACCCCTCCTGGTAAGTGTTGTTTTGTTTTATTTTTAAGTCATTTGTGTCCCCGGTGTTTGTCCTTGTCCCTGGCACAAAGTAAGCACTGGATAAATATTTGCTGACTGATCTACTGACCCACTGACAGCCAGACTTCATTCACATCCAGGGTGAGGGCCCAGCCTGGGCCTTCCTGAATTCCTGGGATTTTTTTTTTCTTATTTCAAAAAAATAATACATGCTCATTATAGAAACTTGTAAAATAGAAAAACTCACACACACACACACACACACACACACACACAGAGGAAATAAAGGCCCTTCCTTATCTTGCCAGCCATAAAGATGATTACACCATAAAGATGAGCATTTTTCCATTTATTAAATATTCTTCAAAAACATGTTTTTTAATGGCAATAGAATGATCCATTGTGTGGATATGCTATATTTAATAATTTCCTTGTTGTGGGTCATATAAATTCTGTACAATTTGCCACCATTGTGATGTTACACAATAAGTTCTCCAACTAGTAAAGCTGATTATCAAGTTACTTTCCGAAAAGATTATATCCGTTGAAGTCCACTTGCTCCATAGATTTTCAATGCTGACAGTTGAGAAACAAGGGTTTCGAAACTACTCCTTTCCTTTTGAACGGCCTTCCGTGTCATGAGAATGAGCTAGCCTTTTCCTGCAGGCTTAGTTCTGGGCCCCTGTGAAGGGTAGGGTAAATCACAGGGGAGTGGATAATTTGGAAAACACGCCTGGAAACCTCAGTGTAAAGTGAAGAGAGAGCATTAGCCCTTAAAAAAAAAAAAAAAAGTTTTGGGATACAGCAAAGAGCAATAGTACCCCAACCAGAGTGATTAATAACACAAAACAACTAATATTATTATGTTGGTTGTGGTCACTTTATTCATGCCCCCACATTATTTTACAAAAGATAAAATCATGCTAGTGAAAAGGAAAAAAATATCTGGGCTGGAAACTAGTCAAAAGGAGAGAGTACTTTAAAAAACAATTAACATTCAATAAATAAATAAAAATTTAGAATAAAAAAAATTAGGGGTGCTGGGTGGCTCAGTCTGTTAAGTGTCCTACCTTGATTTCAGCTCAGGTCATGATCTCACGATTTGCAGGTTTAAGCCCCGAGTCGGGTTCTTCGTGGACAGTGCGGATGGAGCCTCCTTGGGATTCTCTCTCTCTCTCTCTCTCTCTCTCTCTCTCTCTGTCCCTTTCTTGCTTGCACACCTGCACGCACACACATGCTCTCTCTCTCTCTCTAAATAAATAAATAAACATTTAAATAATAAATAAAAATGAAAAATATTAGCATTTGTTTCTGAGGAACAGATTTGCTTCACTCTGAAACAAAAACTTCATTTTCAAAAATAATATATCACAAAAATTTCCAAAAACAATTGGCCACTATCATAAACAAAAATTCTATTCTGGCCCTTGTTTTTTTCTGCATCTGCTGATTCCACCTCCAAGACTGGTAGATCAGGTGTCAGACTGGAAACTTTGCTCAGTTCCTAAAGGTATCCTTCAGTTCCTAAATATCAGACATACGCATCTCTTTATTAAGTCAGCATTCAAAACGACTGTGAGCCATTACAAACATGTAAAGTATTATTATTGCAAAAGAAGAGCTTAACTATTTAAAATTTAATCCTTGGTAGGACAATTCTATTTCCAGGTGTCCAGTCAAGCAAAGGCTGCAATACTTGGAACTCTGTGGAAAGCTCTAGAGATTGAGCTCTGGGCTCTGAGCCAGTTGTGTGGTGGGAAACCACCATTTTAGAAAGTGGGATTTTTAGAATACAGTGGGAGTGAGACTGAAATCAATCTTTATGTGGGACAATTTTACTGAGAAGCCTGAGTGATTGACCCTTTATTTTATTTTGTGTTTTCACTGATTGCCATGAATCCCATTCCAGCTTCTTTTTCCATCACAAGCCTATTTATTACATTTTACAGCTCGATGGCTCATGAATAAACACTGTAACCGCCATTAGTCAAAAAGAGGATACTCTGTAGAGAGTTGGGGTAATGTGCTTTTATTAATGTGAGGGTAGTTGGGAAAGCAGTGTTGACCCCCCTTTCTTTGTACATTTCTTTAGACAGTCTCTCATGGTTAACCTTGTAATCTTAGTGCATGATTGACTAAAGACAGACCATCAAAAGTGAACTAAAAGCCAATATAGTTTTGTCCCAAAGCATGCTGGGAAGCCAATGGATGCCAAAGCTATTTTTTCAGGAGACAAAGAATAAGTCATATTTCTGGGGCCCTTATGTTTCCCTTCAACAAGGAAGTGGAATGGGAATGGAAGGTGAAAGACGTGTGACCACTTTTAAATGATGCAAGAAAAGATATGTTTTTCTATTGACATTTTCCTTTCTAGTGGCGGTAGTTGATCCAAAGGTTCTAAGCTGGAGTGAAGGTTTAAGTAGCCAGGATTTGGAAAAGAGAGTGGGGATCTGTGGTTCGGGGATCCTAAAGGATGGAAGTCGATTGTACTTTAGGGTGAAGTGAGCAGAAGTAAAAACATCCATTTCCATCCTCTGATCCCCACACGTGTATGCCTGCCCTTGTTCATCTAGCTTTCTTAGCTCCATAATACCTTCCTTGGGGGGCTGGGGCTGGGGGAAAAGGGAAAGATGGTTTAGTGGATATTGTTGGTATTCTGCCCATTTCTCCTCTATCCCTATCTCAACGGACCCACATTTTCATTTTAGTTGACACCATCACCCACGCACTTTGAGGCAAGATGATCTTTGCTTACTCCAATCAGCCCATTCCACTTCCAAGCTAAGGCCAGTGGTTTAGGTGAGGGTATCTGACCTACAGGTTCCATCAAGGTGAATCTCAGATTCCTGCTTGAGATCCTAGGACTGGGGTGCTCTCTCTCTCTCTCCTTGTTCCAGGAAGTACAGGAACCATTGCAGTCCTTTTGCCATCGGACAAGAATGACCTAAAGATGAAGTCAACAAAGGGGGCAAGCACATACAAGGAAGTGGTGGAAAAATGGAGCAGGAGCTCCTGGGTTAAAATGATTCTGAAGCTTGCCCCACTCTGAACTTCCAGTTACACGAACACATGAGTATCCTCACTGTTCGATGCATTTAGAGAAGATGTCTGTGTCTTAGAACCAAAAACATTCTAGCTCTTCACAGAGGGGTGGAGGTATCATTTACCTAAGCATATTAAGGTCCATGTCTAGGGGCTGTGTCTTCCTTCTTCTTCTTCTTCTTCTTTTTTTTTTTAAGATTTTATTTTTAACTAATCTCTACATCCAATGTGGATCTTGAACTTACAACCCTGAGGTCAAGAGTTGCACACTCTACTAACTGAACCATATTGCTCATATTAACCTACAATGTAGATTCAAAACACATGCAGTGAACAACACTAGAAGGTAATACTGTTCAGGTATACACAGTACTGTATAAAAAGAGGGGGAAGGACAGATTTGGGTTCTAACCATTAGCTATCATGTTATTTCTATGGGAATATCTGCTTCAACTTCCAAATAAGCAACTTACAAATGAACTTTTGGGGACCCTCTGGATCTCAGGTTTCTCACCATGATGTCACATCAGAGGAAGTTTAAGGTATCTTCTAGCTTTATCATTCTATGATTCTTTGTTACCAGTTCATTTTAGGTGAATAAAAGTGAAACCCTGTAATAGGGCAGCATTCTTGAATAGTATGGCACTTGAGGATTGTGCATTTCCTGGTCAGCAAGCTGTATCTTGTTTGTTTTCACAGCAGTTGAAGATTTGCCATCATTATTTTAACCATTTTTGAAATTCTAGGATATTGCTCACATCTTGCCTTTAAATATTTATGCACAGAATACCTTATTTCCCACAGCAAACTCATTTTTTGATTTGTTAGCTTTATGGAAACCTGAGATATCCAAACAGGCTCGCATTTCTAAGCAAAAGCTTAGTGTGTGCCAGTCATAAATCTGTTCTTTTATGTTATAACTGATGGCAAAAGGCATTGCTCTTGAGACTGAAATCTGTTCTTTATTTTTTTTTATTTTTCAATGTTTATTTATTTTTGAAAGAGAGAGAGAGAGACAGAGCACAAGCAGGGGAGGGGCAGAGAGAGAGAGAGAGACATAGAATCTGAAGCAGGCTCCAGGCTCTAAGCTGTCAGCACAGAGCCCGACGTGGGGCTTAAATTCATGAACCATGAGATCATGACCTGAGCTGAAGTTGGACGATTAACTGACTGAGCTACGCAGATGTCCCTGAAATCTGTTCTTTAATATTGGCACAATGGAAACAAAAGAGGAGCGTGTGGCCAGACTTGAAAAAGGAAGTTGCATTTCTGCTTCACATTCATGGTAATGGAGATGCCACATTAATGTTCAACGAATTCTTCCTGATTTGAACAATTATCCATTAATTCTTTTTTTTCTAATTTTTAATGTTTATTTTTGAGAGAGAGAGAGAGAGAGAGAGAGAGTGGAGGAGGGGCAGAGAGAGAAGGAGACACAGATTCTGAAGCAGGCTCCAGGCTCCCCAACATGGGGCTCCAACTCACAAACTGTGAGCCAAGTCAGAAACTTAATTGACTGAACTACCCAGATGCCCCAGCCATTAATTCTTTAAGTTTATTTATTTATTTTGAGGGAGAGAGAGAGAGAGAGCATGCATGAGCAGGGGAGAGGAAGAGAGAGAGGGAGAGAGAGTCCCAAGCAGGCTCTATGCTGTCAGTGCAGAGCTCCACTTGGGGTTGGATCCCACGACCCTGCGATCTTGACCTGAGTTGAGACCAAGAGTTACATGCTTAACTGACTGAGCCACCCACGTGCCCTGTGCCATTAATTCTTTTAAAGTGCTCTTCCAGCCCAAATGTCCATCAGTGGATGAATGGATAAAAAAGATGTGGTATATATATATATATATATATATACACACACACACACACACACACATACATACATATGATGGAGTATTACTTGGCAATCAAAAAGAATGAAATCTTACCAATTGCAACTATGTGGATGGAACCAGAGGGTATTATGCTAAGCGAAATTAGTCAGTCAGAGAAAGACAAATATCATATGACTTCAATCATATGTGAAATTCAAGATACAAAACAGATGAACATAAGGGAAGGGAAGCAAAAATAATATAAAAACAAGGAGGGGGACAAAACACAAGAGACTCTTAAATACAGAGAACAAACTGAAGATTGCTGGAGGGGTTGTAGGTGGGGGGATGGACTAAATGCGCAAGGGGCATTAAGGAAGACATTTGTTGGGATGAGCACTGGGTGTTAAACAGGGGATGAATCACTGGAATCATTATTGCACTATATGTTAACTAACTTGGATGTTATATATATATATATATATATATATAATTTATAAATAAATTATAAAAAATAAAAAATGTGCTCTTTCCAATTGGCTTAATAAATTATTGGCTAATATAGAATTCTGAACACAGGCAATATAATATTCTAAGTGGTTGAATTAGGAAGAAAAATGTGGAAAGTATTCTAAAGTTGGAAGGTAGTAGAATACTGTGAAATAGTCCATAAAAACTAAGAGAAAGCCTCAGCTGCAATGATAGTCCCAAGATAGCTTCTTTAAGGAGTAGAAAATTTCCACAAACTCACAAGCTGTAGTCACAATTTGTTTGTATTAGGATTTTTGGATCTGAAAATGACTCATGTACATATCACTTGATAATCAGCTATAGCCAATATAAAATCCCCTGCGAAAGTAGCTGTTCAAACATTCTGGTTGAGGATTCTATTTAGGAGTAGAAAAAAAATTGAATTTTAGGAAGTCATATAAAGAGATCATTGTTTTGGGATGCCTGGGTGGCTCCGTCGGCTAAGCATCTGACTCTGGATTTTGGCTCAGGTCACAATCTCAAAGCTCATGGGATCGAGACCCATGTGGGGCTCTGTGCTGACAGGGCAGAGCCTGCTTGGGATTCTCTCTCTTCCTCTCTCTCTGTCCCTCCCCTGCTCATGCTCTCTCTCTCTCACACTCGCTCTAAATAAATAAATAAATAGCGAGTGAGTGAGTGAGATATCATTGTTTTTAATGCGAAATGATGTGGTGTCGATAATGCTGGACTTTATGCTTTGAGTTTGGAGCGTTGTATCTGAAATTTTCAATATTATCACACTCAACAGTTTATTCAACAAGCTTTTAGTGAGTGCCTTGTGCTAGACACTGTATGTGTTAATGGGGAGATAAAAATGAATGAGGCATGATCTGTGCCCCTCAGGTCTCACAGATTAGAGGAATACAGGGATGCAGTAAAGACAAGCCACCGGTGATTTACTATATGTCAGAATGACCACAAAGTGCCTATGCAGAAAGGGGGCAGCCATAATCTTGGGGAGTGCAGGGGGGTGGGTGGACAAAGAAGAGGGCCACTGTGTTTGAGACACATTGTGGCATTCTTTGCTGGTTTGGGGATGGATTTTACAGGCACTAGAATCATGTCAGTTGTGACTGTGGGCACAACATGGGGAGCTCATGAGGACAGAACAGGTGCGGAAACCCCAGGCCAAGTTGTAGCCATCATGCGGTGCTTTCTCAAGTGAGAAAGGTTATTGACTCTGCCAGAAAGAAGAACCTTTTTCATTTGTTAGACATTCAAACATTTGTACCCTGGAAGAGGTTCATTGCCTCTGCAACTTTCACTTTTGCCTCTGATGTAAACATGCCATGCTGGGCAAAAGCCTATGACTCCATTCATAGATCAAATTGTTGGCAAATCTGTCATTGTGAAGACAGCATATTGGAAGGTGCTATACTTACAGAAAGGGTGAGTTTATGATCTTAAATAATCTGCAGAAGGAAACGTTGGATATTCCCATATCTTTAGTTTTCTTTATGCCTTTGATCACCTTCCTACCTAATTTTTTGAGCGCTTAATACCTCCTCTCTTCCTCCTCATCTCCTTTCCCCTTAAGAGCTGGCCTTAAGTAGAAATCTGTGTTTTTACTTATGTATCAAACAGTTCAAATCTGCATGTCGAGCCAGGCACTCTTCTTTATAAAAATCAACTTACTTAGCCAACTCACAATTCTTTGGGGATGGCTACTGTTACTACCACCCCCTTTTTACAGATAAGAAAAATGCGAGGTAGAGATATTTAAAAACTTGCTTGAGGACACACAACCAGAGAGCAAGCTGCAGAGCTGGGATCTGAACCCAGAGCTCCACACTCTCAACCTCCACGTGTGCTTGGTCTGGCCACAGTGCTAAAGTGAGGATATATTCTGTGCTGCCCACCAGCTCAGCCACTGGGTAGGCTCTTTCCTATTCACCAAGGCTTTTTCACTGCTGCTCAGAGCAGGCCGAGCTCTTTACAGAAAGATGCCTTTGAAATGCAAAGGTTGACAGCTTTATTTGTGGATCCACACTGTGGTTTTTGGCTGGAGTCGGCTGGGCACCGGCTCTGTGGTAGTCAGCCTTTAAAAATGGTGTAATATTCACACTGTTTTTGTTGGATAATTGCGTGCCTTTAATTTGTGGTATTATAAACAGAGCAGTAATCTGGTTTAGGAGTATCCAGAAAGTTATTTGATATCCATTAAGTCAAGTTGCTATTTTTATTCACCTCTGTAGAGGTGAATATTATTATGGTCCAGAAAAAGCAACACTGTAATATATTCTAATGGATGTATCCTGACAGATTGGGGTGGGCGGGGGGGGGGGGGACTTCTGAAGAAGGTAAGGAACAATTCTGCTTCCTTCCTTAACAGGTGAGCACAATTTTCCCTTTAAATAGTATGACAGTTTAGCTTTCTTTAGAATATGAAATTTAAAAGGAAAAAAAATCACACCTTTTTTAGTTCATGGATTTGAAACAGTGATTTTTTTTTTAAAGACCTACTTAAACCACTGCTGCCTAAAATGTTTACCTTACTCAGAAAATTCTGAGAGTTCAAGACATTTAAAAATATTAAATCAGGTCCAAATAATTATTTAGTAAATGTGAAGTCCCCATACAGTAACCATATGGGAAATAAGAATATTCATCATCAGTAGTTGCTTTTCATCAGTATCCTGTGATTTAAAGTTACTTATTATACACTTATAGACAAAGAATAGGTTATTTAGATAGCATCTTCCATCCAGGCATTTCAGTGGTTTGCAAACTTGAGCCTGAGTTAACTGTTCAGTCTTTGGAGATGAATCATTCCTTTTGTTTAGCCCATTGGTATAGTATTTAGATTAACTTGTAGGTTTGTATTTAACCTGACAGAATCCAAAGAGCCAGATCAGCCATATGCTAGCAGTCTTTCCTGGGGCCCTGACAGAGCTACATGCAGGGAGGAGGGCTCAAGTCATTAGTTTGTGATTAATGTTTGTGGAAAGTAATATTTCTACCATTTTATGGATGGAGCAACTGAGGCACTGAGAGGTTAAGTGGCTTGCCCTTGATCACAAAGCTGTTTAGTAGTTCCAGGCAAATCAGGCACTGATGCAAGCTCACCATGATTTTGCATCCAATTCTCACCAATTTAAAATTTTGCAAGTTACAGTTCCTGTACCTGCCGGTGGGCAGGTTACAAACCGGAAGTTGAAACTAACACGAGAGAATGTTGACCATCATTTTCTCCAGGAAGGAAGCCACTAAAGTTTGCTTTGGCTAGCGGAGCTGGCATGGGGGCTATCGACTCCATGGACCCAGCCCTCTTGGACTGGCTGGCTCTCTGCTGATCCCCCAAGGCTTCTGTCCATGAGGATTCAATCAGCTTCAGGGCTGCTGGCCGGGGTGGGGGGCAGGAGGACTGTAAATCTGGGAAAGCTGCAAGTATTCAGGGTCTTGAACTTTATCAGGTTTGAATGTGTGATTGTGAAAGTAAAGAGCAGAGAAATGACAGCACTCAGTAAATCAAATATAGAGAAGATCAGGACTGTCAGAGACAAGAGAAAAACAGGCTCTGGGCACAAACGCCACTGAAAACCTGCAGGCAGGAGGAGACTTTTATGTTCCCTCCAGACTGTGCCTTCTGAAAAACAAATCTCTTTCTCTGTCACTTTATCTAGAGAACGGTGCTCTTTGTTTTGTCCCATGGATTTCTCTCTTTAAGTTTTCATTATTGAAGTTTAGATCTTGTTTTAGAAGATGGGGTGCTATATGGGGGGAAAACCCCAACAACAACAGAAAGAAAATTAGTTGAAAAATGTCTGAAATGGCCTAGATTTTCCTCTATCAATAATGTGTTCGTTCCATAGCTTATGAGTGATCTTTAATATTCTATTCCTTAACAAAATACGACTGTAAATAAGTGTCCTGCATAAATAGTGATACCAAACTTAAAGGTGAAAAGTGTGAGGTGACCTAGTCAGATGACCAGGTCAATTTAATTAGTCCCCCCAACCCTTTTATCTAATGCCAGTCCACAGGTTCCCCTCCTTCATGGCCCCATCTGTTAACTCACTCCTATCTGCTGCCAGAAAGAAGGGGGGAGAGGGGGGTGTGCTGTTGCCGACCAGGATACTTTTCTCAAGGGATGAGCCTCAAGATTACTATCTTCATCCTGGAGAAGAGGCTGGAGTCTGCTGCTGGGATTTGCAAGGGAGAACAACAAGGAACGTTTCTTCTTCAAAGGAACCAAAAGCAAGTAAAGAACTGTGTTTGTCTCAGCCCACACTTTCCTACCATAATGCAATCAATAAAATCCTCAGTGCTGGTACCTAGAAAAAGCCTGAGGCCTCTAATGAATGGCAAGACTCAAAGTTGAATGGGTGCTGAAAGAAGTTCTTTCTTGGAAATTAATTTGCTCCAGGGAACAGCTGGGTCACACAAGAAATTGAAATTCGGTGTAGTATATGTGAGTCTATTACAATATAGATATTGGTAATAATAGTTCACACTTAACATAGTGCTTACTAGGTGCCAGGTACTCTTAGCACTTTCCATTTAAGAAATCTTTTAATCCCCTTAAACAATCCTATCAGGGAGTTACTTTTATCATCCTCATGTTACAGATGAGAAAACTGAGGCACAGAGAGGTTAGGCAATTTGTCCTGGTCACACAGTTAGAAAGTGGCAGAATCAAGATTGCAACCCAGGCAACTCTCTTAGTCTGTGAGCCAGAGTGACTCGGTTCTTTACAAACTCACCGTGAAGCCTAGAAGACAATATGAGCCTGGGTAAACTCTTCTAGGGAAAGGCTCAAACACCTCCCTCCATCTTTGAAACTGTCTGTGGTACTTTGCCTAACCGGCTCCACAGAAGTCCCAAACTTCTAGACTGTAAACACTTCAAAACTAGGAGCTAACTCTTCTAGTTCTCTTTGTGCAGTATATATACTCAGTAGTGTTGTTGGGCAAGCGCAGGAAACTGGAGGGCTGCATATGGGTAGACAACTCTCGGTCCTGATTCTCTGCATATTTGCAACATAACTGAATGCAGAGGTCATAGTTCTGGGTGGCAAATGCAGTAATTTTTTATTTTGGGGGCATTTCTCTCCCCTTTAATTGACTCAAGGAGGAGCATTAGTTACTTAGCAAATCTCCAAAAGCTTATCACCTCCTTTTCTGCTCCCTCTTAGCAACATTACCCCCTCCCCCCCAACCAAGAAAAGAGAAACAGAAAGGTCTCTGAGCTGAGACAGCTCTGGGGCAGTGGCATCTGGACTCTGACCCTAGAATTGGCATTATCTGCACATCTAGTGATACCAGCAAAATTCAGGTCTTTCATGTCTAGTGTGTTGGAAATTTCTGTCTCTTTCACCTTTGGGGGAGCAGAAATGATCTCTTTCCTTCTGATGCTCTGGTTTTTCCTATCGCTCCCCCCCCCCCCAGGGGTGGCTGGATGAGGGGGAAGGATTAGATGAGGTGGATGGCTTTGGAGTTCACCTTATTTGGAGGAAGGCAATGAGAAAAGGGAGTCATCTTTAACTTCTGGGACCCAGCATGAGGTGACAGACAGAAACCGAAGATGTTAGATTGCCTTTGGAATTCAGAGTCCTGTCTCCAGCTTCACCACAGAACAGAAGGGGACAGCACAAGATCTAAGAGGAATGAATCCCCGTTGCAGGGAAGCCAGCGCTGTCTCTCTAACCTGCCACCCTGAAGGTTCTTAACTACCCATGTTGCAAAGTGGCAGAAAAGGCTTAGGTGAGACTAGAGTCCGGGGGAATGCTACATCTACTTAAGGGAAGAAGAAATGGCTCAGTGCGGAGACCTCCAAAACGTGGCACCTGACTCCCCAAGCCCCCTCTTCAGTCCTGGATCAGGAAAGTGGATAGTCCTGCCTCGCTTTAGTGAAAAGGATCACCCCAGGGGCAGGGCCTCTGCCCAGCTGGCAGCCCTAGGCTTTGTGTAGTTATGCCAATAGTAATTAATAATGATAATAAACACCGCATTTCATAACCAAACCCAACCTGGGGATGACGGAGGGATTGGACCTCTGCCTCCCACCTGCACGCTCTTCATTTGCGAGTCCACACCCGCCGCATTGGCCTCGGTCTAATTCAGCTGTCCAGTTCCACCCATCGGTTCTGACCGGGGTTCCAAAGAAGGGCTGCTCCAGACAACCAGAGATATGGAATAACATCGCCCCTCGGCAAAACCCCAGGGAGTGGGGGGTGGGAAGGTAGAATTATTCAACATCAGAAAATAATAAAAAACGGGACGGTAATTCAGGCCCCAGTGAGCTCGGCTGAGTTTTCCTGGCAAGTGCAGGGTGTCTGTTTTGGGAGCCCAGCTCCGTCCGGCCTGGAGTCCCACGGACCCCGGGACCCAGGCAGCCTGGGGACCTCCACATTCCCGGTGCAGCGGACACAAGTCCCGCCGGGCCCGCGGAGGTGTGCGCCAGTGAGGCCACGATCTCAGGGTGTCAGGGCGCAGCCAGGCCGCGGGAAGGGAGGCCGGCGCCGGGTGGAATGTCTTTATCGGGATCAGAGAGCCACAAGCTTTTCCTCCGCTTCTTTAAGCGATCACGGATAGACACCTTTCGATCTTTTGTCAGGCATCTTGGCCCTTAATAGCCAAATTTATTTGGGTTAAAGCGGCCTTGGGAGAAGCCGGGAGGGAAGATCTTTCGTCGGTCATGGGTGGCCTAGATAACAAGCTTTAAAAGAGAGAGGGAAGAAGAAAGTAAAAAGGTTAATGGATGAGGGGAGGGCTAGGAGGCGCCCAGCGTGGGGCTTTTACAGCGACCCTTCTCTGGTCGCCCGCTTATCGCGGCCCTAACTTACCCGCGGCGTATGAAGTACATTAAGTCACGTAAACAGCGCGCGGGGAGGAATGCCACCGCGGTGACCTCTCCGCGCCGCGCTGGCGGCCCGGGGCTGCGGGGCGAGGGGCCGCCGGGCCGGGCCTGCAGCAGCCGCGCGCGCGCGCCGGGACTCGGTGCCGACCGCCCTGGCCCGGCGTTGGCGCGGCAAGTTCCCAACTCCTGGTGACCAGCGGGGCGAGAAGGCGGGGAGCCGGACGGAGGGGGGTGGGGGCGACCTGGCTTTCTAGGCTGCGCAGTTCTCGAGCTCCCGCCGCCACCACCTGACTTTCCTAAAGAGTGTTTTTGGGCTACCGAGAATTAAAGAAAAGAGAGAGAGAGAGAGAGAGAGAGAGAGAGAGAGACAGACAGACAACCCTCCCTCCCCCACCCCAAACACCGCCTGGACTCTCTGGACGCGCTTGCATTGGATTGGCAGCCGCTGAGTCCGGGGGACAGGCCGCCCCAACCCGACTATTGGGGCAGGATGCTGGCTGGGGTGGGGGCACCGGGGCGACCCGTGTCCTTCGTCAAAAGCGTCCCAGGGACAGCAAGAGATACGGTAACGGCAAGAAGTCCCCAGAGATCTTTTTTAAAACTCTCAATTTAAAACTACGTTTTAAATCAGAAATTGTATTCTTTCTTTCCGAAACCTCGCTGGAGCAGCCGGGAGCTTTGTGAACTGACAACTTATTGAGCTTAAGGTTTCGGGGGGCGGGTAAAGGCGTGTCGTTTCTCGGTCCTCACCCGGGTCTCGCCCTCCTCTGGAAACAGAGCACCACTGGGTTCCCAAACACCCCTTCGCATTTGGCAGCAAAGCCTCCGCCCCCTGCCCAATTGGCTGCCGGATTCCGGCTGGATTCGAATCGCAAATAGTAGTGTGGCGCAGCCCAAATAAATCAGCCTTGGGGACAGGTCGCATTTCGGAGCCAGCACCTCTCCGAGGGCGAGGAGGGCGGCTTGAGGACTGAAGGCTCACTCCAGAGGGGCCCCTCCTCGAGTCTAAATAGTCCGGGGAGAAATAATTTCGTTTCAGTTTAGTAAATCTCCTCAAAAAGGAGACAGACGGAAGGAAAAGGAAAGGAAAAAGATAAAGAAAAAACCGCGAAGAGAATAGAACTTCTAGCAGCCTATTCACTGGGGAATTATGGGGGACTTCTCCAGCTCTCGGGTTCCTCCCTAGTTTGGGGTGCACTTCTTCCCTCCGCATCCCTATTCCGCCCTCCTTTCTGGACCAGCTGGTGTGCTCAAAGGAAGCGCGGGACCCAGGGTCCCTTAGGGGTGGCTTTGAAAATGTGCCACTACTTCCGGGAGTGTTTTCCCCAGGGCCAAATCCAATGCATTGGGGAAATGGTACACTGGATGGGTCAGGCAGCCTTAGCTTGTTGTCTGGATAAACTCTACGGGTTAAACGGTTTTGTTTTATTTTTAAGCGAACTGAAAAGAAAAAAAAAGAAAAACCATTTTACTACCCCTTGTCTCCTTTAGTTGGAAAACCAGTCTAAAAAAAATTGTGACCGTGCAAAGGAGCAAATTGCAACTGCCCACCCTTGTTTTAGGCAATGTTAAAAAGAGATTGGGAATCTGGAAGGCAAAATCCCGGGCGCCTTCTCGAGCCATTTGAGACCGCACGTTGTGGGGTCGGTCACGGTCTGTCCCAGCGGTGTCAGGGCCGGTGCACCCTCGTACAGCTGCTGTGGAGCTGCGGGGAAAGCATGTCCCTGGGGGCTTAGCTATTGTCCAAGGAAACTCAGACACCTTCATACTTCCTAATATAAAGAAACACACACAACAGGAATCAGGTTCGGGTCTGGGTCTTCTCAGGGCTCAGGCTTGGAGGCCATTCACATCCTGGAATCTAACTTAGCCAGAGGATTTTTAAAAACTCGTCCGCATTGGAAATCACCTCACTGAGATATGAATTAAGAAAAATGAAAAAAAAAAAAAAAAACAAACCAAAAACAACACCTTTGCTTTTAAGAGTAAAACTGAGAAGCACTTGGCAACAATTGGCCCCAAAGAAAATCAAATGTCCACAACGTTTCTCTAACTGCTTACAAATGAGCTTCTGAAAAAACTGAGTCTGTTAAAAACTTGGTCGGAAACTCACGAAAAACCCAAAAGAAAGTAGCTTTCAACCCTGGTCGGAGTTAAGTGGCAGGCGGACGTCAGGTCAGCTCTTCTGCCAGTCCCATTCGATCGAACTCAGGTTAAAATTTAAAGCCCCTGAATCCTGCTCCGGTCGCCGATCTCTGTTCCAGAGTTTTCTACCTTCACTGGTTCCGATTGTGGCCACATTGAAACTGGGAACCGCCACAGTGATTGGGGGAAGCAAAGAGGAATGTAATAAAAGTGACTAAATTGGATGAGAACGGTTTATGGACCGTCTTAGTAGCAATTGAAAAGTCAGAAGTGTTTAGCAGCAATTTACAACGAAGAACGGAAAAAAAATTAAAAAAAGAACTCTCTTCGACTTCCTCGATTCGGCGACCTCCTCCCCCTCATTGCCAGGGTCTGTCCCCTTCTCTCCCTACAATACACAGGTTCACAGCTCACTATTATAGTGAGGAAACATACTTTCAGCGACTCAGTCTCACGACCTCTCTAAACCATATTTTACAATGTCCCTACCTACCCCGGTTCAACTCTCTTAGTCTTGTCTTCCTTTTCCAACTGGAAAAACACAGTATTAAAAAAGGAGAGAGAGAGAGAGAGAGAGAGAGAGAGAGAGCGAGCCCAAATGCTTTCAGGGAGACTGACCTTTAGAAAATCATTTACTTCGATTTACCTGGAAAAAAATTGTAAAATCCATTCTCACAAAGCAACTCCTCCTGCCCTAGTTAAAATTCTCTCTCCGCGGCCTTCTGGGGTCACGTCTGTCGGAAGAAATGTTTTTGTGCGCTAAAGGGAGCGAGACATATATCACAGCTCCTGCGGACCAACCTGCGGCCGCGCGCCTCGCTGCTGACAGATCGGCGCTGATAACCCTGCGACGTTCATTTCCAGTCCCTTTGCCGGCTCAGGACCGTATCAGTTTGTACACAGTTGTGATAACCATTTGGAGGGAGAGAAGAAGGGGTGTGTATGTGAGGGTGGGGGTGGGGAAGCGGTACTTCCCGCTGGGTCCAGGGAAGTTGACCCTCCTCCCCCTTTCCAATGACTTATCCAAGACTTACCTGAAATTCTCCAGGATAAGCTCAGAGCAAACGGGACACCAAAACTTGGAGAGCATCTTGGGGCGCGACTGGGGTGGAAGCCCTTTTTTCCATCACGCGCACCTTCAGGGACTAGCCTTTAAGTACACCAGGACCCCGAATGAAAAGGTTTTTCCCAAAGGTTAGCTGGTGAGTGCAGACGTGAACTCCCGAAACCTCCTGGGAATTTATAGTCTGTTTCTAAAAAGCAGGGTAGAGATAAGAAGCTGGGCACTGGAGTTCCTTCTTTTCCATATATTTGGATCCTCGATCCCCGGTGGCCACTACGACCCGAACCCCAGGGTCTCGAGAAGAGGTCGGGGAAAGTTTAAGGTCAGTCCCATACAGCTGCAGAACAACAAAAACTCTTCTAACGTGGACAGAAGAACGGGGCAGGCCCGAAGAGCAAAGCACTTTCCCCCTCATTCTGGGGGGCACGTTGACCCGAAAGCTGGCGCATCCCTCCCGCCGCGGTGGCAGCGCGGGGCTTTGCACAGCCACTGCTCCCCCCACCCGCCCCCGTGAGTGCGTGTGTAACTGGGGGCGGAGGAAAGTGCTGCGCCGCCGGATGGGTGTGGGTCGCCAGCCAGGTCAAGCGTTCCTCCACCTCCGCCCCTCCCCGGGCGTCCCAGGGCTCTGCGCCCCCTCGAAGGGCTCGCCCCCACTCCCGGGAAGGTACTCTGGGCTCGGCCCACAACCGCAGGCTGAGCGGCGCTCATTGTCTGCCCTGGTGGCGCGTTCCCCTCCCCCCGCCGCCCGCGGTCCCCTCCCCACCCTCTTTTCTCTCCTCCCCTCACTCCCTCCTCCTCCTCCTCCTCCTCTTCACCTCCAGCGCCCAGCTGCTCGCGCAGCGCAGTTCCGACCCACAGCCTGGCACCCTTCGGCGAGCGCTGTTTGTTTAAGGCTCGGTGAGTCCAATCAGGAGCGCAGGCTGCAGTTTTCCGGCAGAGCAGTAAGAGGCGCCTCCTCTCTCCTTTTTATTCACCAGCAGCGCCGGGCAGACCCCGGACTCGCGCTTGCCTGCCGGCGCCCTCAGCCTCTCTCCGCGCTCAAGAGCGGTCTCCGCGGTGGCGGTTCTCCATGCGCAGCGCGCACCCGAGGTTCGGCTGCTTCCTCTCTTGCTCGGGCTCCCCTCTTTCCTCTCCCTACCCCCCACCCGTCACGGGCCCTTCAGCCCCGGACTCTCCGGCCCTCTGCGGGCCGCGGTCGGCTCTGAGGGTGTCTTCCTTCTCCTGTCGCGGCCGACTGTAGCGGCTCCCAGGTTCCTGGGACACCGCGGACCAACTTCTGCTGTCTCTTCCTCTCCCTGAAGCGCTTATCTGCGCACAGCCTTATCTCCGAGTTATCTGGCGCAAAGGGGCGGGAGCCGGCAGTCAGGCGAGCAGAGAGACTTCTTTCCTGCTATCTGGCCCGGGTCTGTGTGTGGGCATTAATTTTAGTATGGTTATCTCCGATGAGACGAAGCGATTTGGAAAAGTAGCTCCGAGGAGGCCCTCCCGGCTGCAGTTCGCCTCCCTTCCCCACTCCCTCCGAGTCTCCCCGTCTTTCTTCCTGCTCTCCCCTTTGGGGTGGCCTCGGCTCCGGGGCGGTCTCACACGCACCCCCCCCCCCCCAACCCTGCATTTCCCCCTCCTCTGTGCTCCGCTCCACCCCGCTACGTCCGATTCCGGAACGGTCTGGCCTTTCCGCGGTTGGGGATGACCACAGGGTGGGAGGGGGTGGCTCAGCCGGCGTGAGCGCACGCGCTGGTGGTGCAAACTCGAGCCGTGTCTAAGGTGTGCGGCGCCACGGGGACTAGTGTTGGGCGTGAGACTCGGGCCCCGCGGGCAGCCAGCAGTGCCTGGGCCCGGAAGGTCAGAGACTGTCGTCTCCGCCCCGGCGCCCCACCTTCCCTGGGCTGAATTGCGCTTCTCTCTGGAGCTCGCACTGCGTCCCATCAAGCGTAGTCGGGGAAGCTCTGGGAAAGCCAGTGTGGGAGAACGCGGCGGTTTCGTTTTCGGGGACAGGTTGCCTTCCTTACGCTAACGATTTTCACGCGGGTAGACCTCACACTGAGGCACTCCGGGCTAGGGGCACGTGTAGCGAGGCGGGACAAGGCAGCGCCGACCAGCACAACTACTTTAAAAGTTCTTTTGTGTGTCTTCGGCAGAGAGGGAACCACTTTGGGGCGGAAGGGAAACCTCCGCCAGGCTTCTCGTCACCCCTGGGATCTAGCGCGCCGCAGATGAAGGATGCTGCGGAGAGGGTGGGCGGGAGGACGAGGGGACCCAAGTGGTGCAGGCAAGGGAGGGCGGATATCCCGGTCCTGGGAGGACCCGGCGGAGACTGCCCAGGCTCCGTTCCCCTCTCCTTCCCCAAACCCCGCGCCCAGGGCAGAAACGGGATGTTTGAGAAATCTCATTAGCTAGAAAAGGCAGTGGAGTGAGATGTGTGGCCTGCGCGTTTGTAACCCTTTTTGATTTCTCCTCCCGTCCCTGCCTCCCCTCACCCCGCCTCAGGAACTAGAAGTTAGCTTGGAGAGGCGCCGGACCGTGGATGGCCTTGACTGACGGCGGCTGGTGCCTGCCGAAGCGCTTCGGGGCCGCGGCTGCCGACGCCAGCGACTCCGGAGCCTTTCCAGCGCGGGAGCCCTCCACGCCGCCTTCCCCCATCTCCTCTTCTTCCTCCTCCTGCTGCTCCCGGGGTGGGGAGCGTGGCCCCGGCGGCGCCAGCAACTGCAGGACGCCTCAGCTCGATACGGAGGCAGCGGCGGGACCCCCGGCCCGCTCGCTGCTGCTCAGCCCATACGCCTCGCATCCCTTCGGGGCTCCCCACGGACCTTCGGCGCCCGGGGTCGCAGGCCCCGGGAGCGCCCTGTCGAGCTGGGAGGACCTACTGCTCTTCACTGACCTCGACCAGGCCGCGACAGCCAGCAAGCTGCTGTGGTCCAGCCGCGGCGCCAAGCTGAGCCCCTTCGCCCCCGAGCAGCCCGAGGAGATGTACCAGACCCTCGCCGCCCTCTCCAGCCAGGGGCCGGCCGCTTACGACGGCGCGCCCGGCGGCTTCGTGCACTCGGCAGCCGCCGCTGCAGCGGCCGCGGCCGCGGCCAGCTCCCCAGTCTACGTGCCCACCACCCGCGTAGGCTCCATGCTACCGGGCCTGCCGTACCTGCAGGGGGCGGGCAGCGGGCCCGCCAACCACGCGGGCGGCGCCGGCGCGCACCCCGGCTGGCCTCAGGCCTCGGCCGACAGCCCCCCGTACGGCAGTGCGGGCGGCGCGGCCGGCGGTGGGGCCGCAGGGCCCGGCAGCGCCGGCTCGGCAGCAGCGCACGTCTCTGCTCGCTTCCCCTACTCGCCCAGCCCGCCCGTGGCCAACGGCGCGGCGCGGGACCCCGGGGGCTACGCGGCAGCGGGTGGCGGTGGCGCTGGCGGCGTGGGCGGCGGCGGCGGCGGCAGCCTGGCGGCCATGGGCGGCCGCGAGCACCAGTACAGCTCGCTGTCGGCCGCGCGGCCGCTGAACGGGACCTACCACCATCACCATCACCACCACCCGAACCCCTACTCGCCCTACGTGGGTGCGCCGCTGACTCCCGCCTGGCCCGCAGGACCTTTCGAGACCCCAGTCCTGCACAGCCTGCAGAGCCGTGCCGGAGCCCCGCTCCCGGTCCCGCGGGGCCCCAGTGCAGGTAAGAGGCGCGCCGCAGCCCGGGGGCCTGAAGCGCTGGGGCCTGTGGGAGGGTGTGGAGCAGCTGGTTGACTTGGGCCTTGTTTTTAGAGCTCTTCTGTCTGGGTGCCTAGAGGTCTGCCTGGCCCCAGGCCGGATTTGCAGAACTTTGGCAGGGCCACCCAGAGTCTGGCAGTGTTGATGAAGTGCTTCTATTTTGCGGATTGTTTCAGTTCCTTTCCACGAAGGAGACAAGGTGCGCGTATTCATCTCAGTGCCTTGGAGAAGCTCGAGGGACTTTAACAGTGAATGGGGTGGGCAACTGGAGAAAAAAAGCCAGGGAAGGAACTGACAGGGCCTGAGATCTGTCACAGACCCTAATTTGCCTAAATGGGAGAATGAGACTCTACTGGGGTGGGTAAGTTTAGGGGAGTGTTGGGCCCTTGATTCACCCTCTCCTAAAACACAGTCTCACCCAGTTCAGCTCTCCAGAGGGGAGGAATTGTGTTTTCCTCAAGGAGAGTATTTAAGAGCCCCACAGTGGAAAAGGACCTAAGGACCAAGTTGGCTTCCCCTTCAGTGGGAGGGAGAAAAGAGGGGGATACCTGGGCTGGTCAGCCTTCTGACTATCCCGAGGGAAAGCTGGTGGAGAGGCCCTTTGGTTGGACATCACCTGGGCCGTGGTGTCTGGGGCTGCTGCCCCTGTCTGCCCCTGCCAGGCTGGGACCCAGGGATCCTGGCACTCCCACATCTGTTTTTCATCCAGAGTTCAGCCTACCGATTTTTCACCAGTTTTCCATGCCACCCATACTTTCATTCCAATGTCTGGGGACAATTTTGGGTGAACTGGGAAAACACAGTTGTAAAAATACCTGGAAACACCCCATTTTTTCTGCTCAAGCAGAGGAGGTTATGAACTGTGTTAACCTGGCCTGACCACTCTGGCTTCTGTTCTCAGCTGCTGCAGTGTTGTGGGTACTTTGTGGTGCTTTTACAGGTCTCTCGCTTTGTGTTTAACCCGTTTGATAAACTGACAGACTCCTAAGACAAAACTTTTTTTGGGGTGGGGGGGCTGTTGTTTGTTTGAGGCCAGGTGTGGGAGTCACTGAGGTGGCAAAGAGGCAGGAGGCATGTCAGCTTAAATTATCCTAACTGGTGTCCTCACACCCTAGGTCTGGGCTTTTCCTGGGAGCCTCAGTGCTCGGTTTTGGGACAAGTCTTCTGGGGCCCCTACTTAGTTAGGATCAACTGAGGAATTGCCAACCTTGTACTCAAAAGACACACTGGAAATGGCAGTGGCCTGAAAGTGAAGGATCTGACTTGAAAAGCCCTCCTGGTAACACTGGGAGGGGGCAATGGGTTATTTGGTAACAAGCCCTCCCTCTCTTTCTCTACCTCTTCTAAGACTCTGGTCTCAAAATTCCCTCTGCTTTCCTCTGGGAAGCTGGCCCTGGAGACTGTCTTCACTGCGGTGTAGAGTGGGTAGGGAGGGCCCTGTTGAGTATAGACTTGAGACAGAGCGCTGTCACCCTTTCTGTGGCACAGGAACCCGTGGCTGGCTCCCTGGCTGGAGCTGAGAGACTGGGAGGTGAGGAATCTTCAAAGCATGGGAAGGGGGTTGGTGGTTAGGGTGAGGCTTTTGTCAGTCGGGAATCCAGCGGGGAATCCAAAAGAGTGTGTAGGGTTGGGTAGGGGCAACGCAGTGGGAGCTGGATCCTGCAGCTCTACTTATCTCCTGACACACCTTAGTGTAGTCTCCATGCCCCTCTTCCCCTAGTCTTCCAGCATTTCACAGGACAGAAAGAGAAGTAGCCCAAAAGTCATAATTGGAGTCATCGGATGTTTTAAAGAAACTTATTTTGTATAGAAAAGCTTTTCAGACAGAGGCAGTAAAGTGCAATAGTAGGCGAGTTACAAATTTCATTTTAAACCTAGCTTATCCTTTCACTAACTTTCACTAACAACAACCCAAAACTAGGAAGGGCTTGGGAACACCCAGCTTCTGCATAGAGTCTTTTAAGTCAGGAAGCTACTGAGAATCAGCCAGTCTGGGGTTGGGGGAGGCAAAAGACCTCTAATTTCGGTTGTCTTCACAGGTGTTCTCTTGCTAGAGAAACCTTGACCTCCAAAACCTCTCCTCCCAGCTTCCTAGCTAGATTCCCTGCCTCTCCGCTTCGATTTTTTTCTTTTTTTAAACAGACTATTTTTGAAGGCACTCTTTAATAGATTTAGGCAGACAGCAGGGCTAAACCTTAGCGCTGAGCTCTCTCTACCTACACAGTGTGGAGGCCTCTGGGAACGTGCTCCATACACCTCTCCCTGATTTTGATGGTGGGTAGGTGGTAGGGAGTCCTGGGGGGAGTCCTCACAGCGCTACAGTCCTGGAGCCCAGCGCCCTCCTGAGCTCCCGAATTGTGTTCCATTATTTTCAGGGTCCTGCGACGGCATTCGCTGGCTGTGCCCCTCTCCCCACAGCCTTTTTCTCCCCCGGGGATCCCAAGTCATCGTATTGGGAGACGATAATGAATTGTGGGGGTGAGGGTAGATGGGGAAACTGGTGAATGAATGTCTAGCCCAATCAAGATTTTGTAATTGTTAAAAAGTTTTCTTATTTTAGTCAAAGGATTGTAGCTGCTGGGTAAGCAGTAGGGAGAAAATGGGAGCTGTAGATTTGATTTAATTAAAAATAAACAAACTTTGGAAATTTTATTTATCCAAAGTGGACTTTAAGTTTTGTCTTTGGGTTTTCAGATGACTAAAGAGATTTACCTGGAGTGTTCACGCTGTCTTCTGGGAGTCTTTATTGTTTCCAGCCTGGGGGAAGGAGGCCAGGCGTAGGGCTGGGTTCTCCAGGGAATGCCCCACTCCTCTATCGAGAGGGTCTCTGATAGGTAACATTTTAAAGTCAACAACTAAGACAAATACCTTGTTTAACTTCAGTGTCCTTGAAGTCCTGAGCATTTTACTGATTACCGTAGTCAATAGTGGCTTTTAGGGCGGAGAAGAATAAATCTTTGTGATGTGTTGTAAGTTGCTGTATCCCCATGACAACTTTGAACTCCAGTTATGTAGGATGCTAGTTTCTTTTAAACTTATTTCTTGAGGAGGAAGGAGACTTGTTTTGTAGGGTAAATAGTATTAATGGAATTAAAAACTATTCATGCCAAAGACACATTTAAATATCTTTACAAGTAGAGTGGTAGAAACAAGCTGTAAATTGCTTGGGAATGAGAAGGAATAGAAAGGTTTGCTAGCACACAACTTCAAATAAAACTTTAAAATGTAATGTTAATTTATTTTAAAAATTGATTCAGAAATGCTTCTTAAAGAAAGCCAAATTCGGACATTTAAATCCTCTATAAATAACCCTAAACAGAAGGATATTTTTATTTTTTACGAAGTCTATTTTAAAAGTACTTATTTAATTAATAAGTACCTATCTTATTTTATTTGTCTTTTGTACCTATCTCATTTTAGAGAGTACTTATACATTCATAGTTAATCAATTTTTTTCATAGGTAATCAATTTAAGCAGATATAATAAATGTTACAACCATTTATTTTCAAGATTTTTTTTTTTTTTGGTTATGAACAGGTTTAGGTTAGTTGTAAACACCAGAAACCACCCAAATAGCAAAATGACATAAACACAATTTAGATCGATTGCATGAATTGATGAATTGAAGTTTTAGTGTAGGAAAATAGGAAACAGTTTTATTTAGCACTGAAATGGTTTTAATAATGTTTGAATCAGTAAAATAGCAATCATTTGTAGAAATTTTGCAGATAGAAGCAGTTAGACCCATGTGGAAGTCAGAATGTTTTAGTGTTCGGTCCTTGTGGCATGAACATAAAACTTAACATTTATCTCTGTGTGTTAATGTTGGTGTCTTTTTTTCCCCTTAGGAGACCTGAGTCACTTTCTAATCGATAAAGTGCTCAAGAACAGTATTTCTCATTTCACTTGTCTATTTTTTTTTTTTTAAGAAAAGGAAGGGGGCAGATATAGTAAATACTTTAAATAAAAGTGACTTGGGATTTATAGAAATAAAAAAATTACTTGGGCCCTACTCTGTCCCAGGATATTTGTGGGTTGCTGCAGGGGTCAGTGATCCGTGTTGATATTGTATGGCTTGCTCAGTTTTGATAAGTGGCACACTGTAATTAAGATAGATTTCAGTTTTGAAACGCTTGGGAACAGCCCAAAAGGAGGGGTCAGGGGACCCAAAGTGACTTCCCCACAGCTCATCTCAATTCCGAGGTCCTTGGAGACAGAAGGAGGATGATTGGGACTCAGCCTTCAGCACCATATCCTCCTGCTCCTTTCCTGGGGTTTTACTGGTCACTCCCAGGGCTGCAGAAGTATTGGGCAAATGCTGAACCAGAGCAATAGTGACCACAGCCGGCTCCTGGCTTGGCTGCGGAGCAGAAAGATCCGTGGGGAAGGGCGCGGGCGGGGAGGCGGGCAGCGCGTCGCCATCACGCGGCCAGGGGTACCGGGGGACTTCCGGGGGGGCCCGGGGAGGGCAGGGAGCAGCGCGACCTCACCCAGCCTTTTGTCCCCGCTCTCGTCGCAGACCTGCTGGAGGACCTGCCTGAAAGCCGTGAGTGCGTGAACTGCGGCTCCATCCAGACGCCGCTGTGGCGGCGGGACGGTACCGGCCACTACCTGTGCAACGCCTGCGGCCTCTACAGCAAGATGAACGGCCTCAGTCGGCCCCTCATCAAGCCGCAGAAGCGCGTGGTGAGTGTGAGCGCCGCCCTCCCCTGCGGCCGGGCCCCGAGCGGCGCTCCTCCAGCAGCCCGGGCGCTTCCGGCTCGCCCCGGGTGCCCCCCGCGGGAACAGGTGCGGCGCGGCCCGGGGCCACCAGGGTCTGCCGGAGCGCGGGAACCCAGCTGTCCCCTTCCTTCCTCGGCCACTTGAGCGCTCGCCCGCGCGCGCCCGAGTGGAGGTCGTCCCGAAACCAGCGTCTGGGGAACGAAGACAGCCTTTCCCCACATTTACACCTAGGAAATGATGTCTATAAAAGGGGGAGGGAGAAGGTGTAGGGAGCTACCATTTTCAAAATATACAAAAGTCAATATTTATATAAATCTAGATGTACTTGTAAATGCCCTAGAATATTTTGGAGGGAGACACAAGAAATTGGTCATGACTGTAACCTCTTGAGTATACCGACCCAGGTCAGATGAAGATCTTTTTCTCTGTGTACTCTTTGGTGTGGTTTGGATTTTATTATGGAAAACTGTGCTGGTTTATACCCCCTCACCCTCCATAGAACATGACAACTGCAAATCCACATTCCCTTACTCTCCACAGCCTCGTCCTGGGTTCCTTTGATTTTGTTCCTTATACCTTTGGGTCCCTTCTACCTCTTCTGGGAGTGAGACAGATTTTAGCCCCCATTTCCATCCCTCTTTTGGATTGTCTTTGAGTTTGATGAAAATTTAACCTTAGTTATTTTGAAATCTGGCTGTTCAGAAAACTACATAGAACTTGAGAGAAAAATGCAGTCATGTTCTTCTCAAGTTGGGGATTTTCACCAATCCAAACACATTTTTAACTACGTTTTAAATTATGGGAATTCTGATTTTCTTCAGGGAAAAATCCCTTATTGTTAGGTGTGGTTTTAGGAGAGGGCATTTACTGCCGTAGTGATTAGAGAGAATAAATGAAAATGTTCACAGGCCCCACTGTAAGGCTAACATTTGTTTAACCAAGCACTCAGGCTCTTAATACCTTTTAAAGTAAAATATTTTACAGTGAGATGCCAGACGTCTTTAAGTATCCAAGTAATTTATTTAATTGTTATACTCTAATTAGCAGGAACAAATGCTACACATGTTGTTTGTGTTAAATAGATTAGGGTGAAATTGCATCACAATGGAAGTCTGACACCTTAAAGAGAAGCAATTAGTTTTATGGTTGTTTTGTTTTTAATGCATTTAAAATAAAGTGGCTGAGGTTAATTTAACGTGCGTATGTGCCTTAAACTTGTTATATAGCCTCCCGCAGCTTAACAATCGTCTTCAAAGGGCATCCTCAACTTCAGCGTCTGACTCCCTATGGTTTTCATTTCTTACGCATCATATTCAAAAAAGAAAAAGTAGTGGTCAGAAAATATTCCAGGGAAGTTCCCTGTTTGCGTGTATGAACAGTGAAACTGATTTTTTTTTTTTGAAAGGCACACTGAGCTGAATACTAGCTGAGTTCAGCAAGACGACATTTTCTTGAGATTGAAGGAAATACTGATAGAATAGTAGCCTTTGGGGTTCTAGTTGCAGTCTAAATTTGATATAGTAACATCCATATTTAGATTGTGCCATTTTGCATACTTACTGGTAAAAATAACTGTTAGCAGAAAAGAGTTTTTAACATCTCTGAATCTGTTAGTTTTCCTTCTGTGTGGCAGGTGTTTTGGCAGTGACCAAGGTCAGCCATTGTGCTTTGTAAATGGGTTATAAATGATACCAATGGAAGGGCGTGTTCATCAATTAGTTCTTGTGAGTTTCTTATTTATGGTTTTGATGGATCTAGCTTAGTTCTCAGAATGTTGAACCCAAGTTTGTTTAGCCAGCAGTACAGAACCAATCACTGTGAATTTGAACTTGTAATATATTGCAAAATAAGAGATTTATGGTGTAACTTGAATTCCTTGTCAGTGATGAATATAACTGAGATCATTTGTTACAAGGAACTTTTATAACCCATTCACCTTCATTTCACATGTTTATGGAGACTGGCTTCACTTATGATTTGCAGTTGACAGTCATAAAGTTCTTTGTTATAATGGCAAATTCTGATAACAAGTTTACTTCACGTTGGCTTCAAATTCCACTGGAAACTGTCATAAATGACCTGTTTATAAAATGAACCTTCTTGTCCTTTGTTTAATGATTTCACATTTACACAGAGAAAGCAGTGCTCTCCTAGGAAATTATTTTATTTTAACCATAAAAGAAAAAAGAAAAAAAAAACCCGATGTGTAAGATTTTCTGTGTTTTTATTGTTTTAGCAAAGCAATTCCCCAAATAGTTTGCCTGTCAGCCAAGCATATTCACTTCAACCAAAAGTCAAATCTATTTTTTCTTAGCATTGACTTCTTAAAAATGTTGTAGCGCTAAGAGGCTTACTACCAGTGTCTCTCTGTTTTTATGACTTGTCTATAAAGAATAATGTGAAAGTGATACAATAGGATGTGAATTGTAAATGGAAAATTCAGTTTTATCTTTTAAATTTGCCAGCAAAGGATTTGAAAAATCTGTCCTTTCATCTGAATATTTAGTACACCCTCAATTCATATTTTTGTTACACATTCTTTAAAACTATTCCTTTGTGAAATTAATCTATGTAGCTAACTTCCCTAATTCTGTTAACTTTCAACTTATTTTGGTCCTTGGATTTGTCCTCACAGCTTGTTTACTGAAGTCACGGCACTGTTTTTTAGTTGCCTCTCTAGGTAATTCAATAACAAATTTAGATTTTGGCATTTTGGAGAGTAACTTTTACTAGCTTAAATAATCTCTTTATAACTTACACATAATAATTTAGACGAGATGAATTCCCTTTAAAGATATTATAGGCATAAAGGGAACATGGAAATCAGAATGACAGTGCCCTTTCTGATAATACCACTTAATCCTTTGTATGAACAAAAGTTGGGTGTTGTACCGATAGGGTGAGGAAAATATATCCCTATCACTGTATGTAAGGTAATGCCAGCATTAAAACAATGCCATCAAATTTGCTTATCCTTTGTAAAATGAATAATATAAAAGCTCAGCAGTCAACCGTGATAATTATAAGACATGTATTAAAATATATTTCTTTATAAAAATATTGTACACTTTCCAAGATCCGTTCCTATCAGTATAACATATATAGGCCCTTCTAAAGTTTTTGGGTTATTTCTCTGGATTTATCTGAGAAATAGACGTGGTTATCTCTAGTTTCCAGGTGAAGTGGAGACTGCACAAAGCCACTTAAGAACACTGGCAGGTATTTGTGATTTGTGATTGCATTTCATGACTTCTATCTCAGACCTCTGACAACAGTGAGCACAGTTATTGGCCAACATTGTGACTTCGTTCTGGTTATTATATCATCTATGCTAATATGCTGGAGCAAACCAAACACACACGTGGGATGGAGCACTGCACCTGAAACTCCAGTTTCTTGGTCCAGAAAGGTCAATCTAATTACCCTTCAAATTCTTTTCCCAAGGGACCTTTGATTTATAATAAAGTACATGCTTGTTGATGACAGGGACACGCTGCATGGATGTACATAGCATATACATAAAATCACTTATATCTGTGCACTTACTGTCTTGTGCTACTTTTTAGCCTTCCTCCCGGCGGCTTGGATTGTCCTGTGCCAACTGCCACACCACAACCACCACTTTGTGGCGCAGAAATGCTGAAGGCGAACCTGTGTGCAATGCTTGTGGACTCTACATGAAGCTCCATGGGGTATGCCGCGTATTCTGCTCATGTGTATACGTGTTTAGGGTCTTATTTGTACATGGTTTTAGTCAAGAAAAAAATCAGCCAAGGAGAGGGGATGAAAGTGAAAAATCTGATTTCCTATGTACATGTTTTTGAATTTAGGATGTTATTAATTATAATATAAACTATTATCTCATATACTAGTAAGAAACAAAAAATACTGCCAATTGAACTGTCACACACATTCATTGTAAGGCATCCCAATTTTAGAAATACTAAAATGTGAAAAATGTGCATTTTAGAGTCGACAACATGGTAGTAACCTTTTTAAAAAACTGTATATTCAAAGGAAAAAAAGGCATGGAACCAACTAGAAATGCACAATAACTATATCTTTGACATTTGGGGAATGCAGCAAGTACTTTTATGCAAAGGAACAATAATATATTTGGTAGTTATAGTTAGCAACATTCTGTTACTCATTTTAAGCATAGCACAAAATATTATAAACACATTAATCTTAAAAAGGAAATTAACCTTGTATGTGTAGGAGAGAGAGAACACATGATCTCTTTGAAATAAAAATATGTACTTCTTGGTTTTACTCTGTAATTGAAGCTGTTTAAAACAATAAACAGTGAGTTGAGGGAATAAATTTTCCCTGGCAAATAACCCCATTCTCTCTGAGGGAATCTGCATTTGATCGGGAGAGTGTAGCCTTTGTCCAGGTTGGAATCTGTTGCGCATGTATCAAAATTGGACTGAAATTCATGCCAGCTTCTTTTATAAATGAGGGCTTTCAGTACCGATGTTGAGTCTTTAGTTAAAAGTTGTGTTTCCTTCCATATAATGTTAAACCTAAGGCCTATATGAACATTTTTTTAGGTGCCTCGACCGCTTGCTATGAAAAAAGAGGGAATTCAAACCAGGAAAAGAAAACCTAAGAACATAAATAAGTCAAAAGCTTGCTCTGGTAAATACAGTAAAATGCTATTTGATTGTAAAGCATCTGCTAACTTGAACAGTAGAGTATGTGTGTGTTTATGAGGTTAATTTTGATTTGCAGGTAGTAGCAATAATTCTGTTCCTATGACTCCAACTTCCACCTCTTCTAACTCAGATGACTGCAGCAAAAACACTTCCCCTACAACACAACCGACATCCTCAGGGGTAAGTGTTAAAGCAGTATGTAGACTCATTCTAAGCTAGGGGGTTGCGCTTGCTCTCTAGTCTATTATCTCAAATTTTATCTTATCTGGTAGTACAATAATCTAAACCAACAGTTCGGTTTAGTTAGCTGATACCTAAGAATAGTTTTTAGAGGAGATTACATTTGAATGTCAACAGAATGACAAACGTAAGTACTTTACAAACCTCTTAATTAAGATCTATATCATTTTTTATGGTTAAATTAACCCAAGTAAAAGCAAGAAGTTTTGAAGTGCTTTCCAGAGTTTTAGTTGCAGGTTTCTATCTGAGCTGCCATATATATGTATTTCTAACGTAGACCAGGAGAACTAGGAGTCAGAGGTTTTATAGATCTCAGTGCCCATGGCACTTAAATTGCTTTTGCTTATCATAGAGAGACTCCCATCTTTTTTCCCTTCTCTCTTCTCTTCCTCCCCCCGCTTTTCTTTTTTAATAAAATCATTTACGCCAAGAAAAGTTCATCACAGTTTGTGCTGTGCTGCTATATTCACCGATCTTCCTTTATCCACTGCCCTCCTGCCTTGCCTTCTTCTAACTCACCTTCATGGCACCCAGGCTCATTTCAGCCTTGCTGCAAGCCAGGGAGCAATTCTGGTTGTGAGTAATTACTGCTCTTGAGGGTAGAGATGCAAGGGTCTTCGCGAAGATCACAGTTTCTGTAAAGCTGTGACCGGAAACTCCGTTTTTTTCAACTGCCGAGCACCTAGTGTTTCCCACATTTACTGAGTGTTTCCCACATTTACCCAGAATGCTCTTTAAAAATGACCAGGCCTCACCCTAGACCACAGCGGGTGAGGTCTGGGCTGCAGGACTGTGGCAGTGAGCGTGCCTCGGTGATTTTAAGGATTACACCGAGACTAGTTTAAGTCAAAACACGAGCATTAAAATCCCTGTTTACTTAGTAATTGTTTTTCACATTTAGCTTTGCCCTGTTTGGGGTCCTTTGAAATGCTACAGATTCCTGGGCCCCACCCTGGATTTTCTGAGTCAGAGTCTCTGGGGGTGGGGCTTGGAAAGTTGTGTTTTTGAGCGAGCGCCCCAGGTGAAATTGAAACTGTTGCCCTCGAGGTGTCTTCTGACCGGGGTTTGGGAACCATAGAGCTGTTTTCTCTTCGTCATATTTCGAATGGTTTAATAAGCAAAAATGAAACGTGAAAGAAGTTTTTTAGGCTGCTTAAAATTATATTTGATATTTCTCGTCCTCCATCCCAAATTCTGTTGGGCTTTTGCTTTTTGCTTTAATCGCACAAGAAGTCTGTTGAGTTTCACAAGGCAAAAAGCCTTTCCATTGTTTTTTGTTTGTTATAGATAGATGTTAAAGAACGTTTCTAGCCTTTATGAAAGTGGACTCTGGTGTATGATTTTTTTTTCTTTAACAGAAGGGTTAGGTGTAATTTTAAGGGTCCAAACTGGTAAACAGAACATTTACCTGTGTGGAAATGGAAAGATAAAGATTATTTAAGAATGTTCTTTATTACACCCTAAGTCCTTGGCCACACTTATGTAGTAGTAGCTACCTACATAGGGCAAAACGATGAACCGTTTTTTGAAAGCACTAGGGTAGCAGCCAGGTTTTCGGCTTCAGTGTGATGTCAGTCTCTCCCAGCTGAAATGAAGCTCCCTGCCAGCTTCGGGTCACTTTTGTTTGTTAAGGTGAGCTTAAGCATGGAAAAAGCCAAATGTGAGTGGTAAATGGCACAGAAATACAGGTGTTTGCCCCTCGTCGGGCTTTGGGGGCTTGGAACCACAGTGAGTGGGGTTTGTTTTGCTCTCGTGGTTTTGACCAGAAGGGACCATTTGCAAGTCTGATCAGTTGTCCTCCAGGGGAGGAGCCATGGGAAGTCAGTGACGGGCTCTGGCCTGCCTGGAAGAGGGACCTCGGGAGCTCTGCTGCTGAGCTCTGGGTGCTTCAGTGGGCATCTCTCACCTGGGACTCAGCATGCTGGAGGTGGCTTGCCAGTCAGTGCCCTTTGGAGGAACGCTCCATTCCCTGCTAGAGGCCAGGAGGCAGAGCAGTAAGGATTGTGGAGGTTGGTGGAGTTTGAGAGCAGTTCCGTGCAAAGTCTCGTGCAGCAAGCCCCCAGCATTCCCTTAGCCTGTGCAGCCTCCGCGGGAGCCAGGCCGTGCGAGCTGCGGACCTGACGGGGGGGGGGGGGGGGGGGGGGGCAGCTTGCAGAGCCCAAGCAGCCTCAAAGCCTCTGTGACACCTTTTCTCACGGCCAGGGCTACAGCTTGCTTGCCCTCCTCCCTTCCCTCTGTAGGGACTCACCTCCCACCCTTCCCCCGCCTGGGCTCCACAGGCACCCGGGCTTTCGGGGTTCTCTCGAAGTTTAGTCCATCACAGATGTCTCCAGCAGCCCCTACCTGACGTGGCTGTTGTGGGGAACCAGGCCTACCGCACAGAAGGCAATCTGCTGGCTGCCTTTGGAAACTGTCCCTCTCCAGGAATAATTGTGGTAGACCTGAATGGTCTTGCCAGGTTACTGCCGAGGAGTGCCGCTGTGTGTACTCAGTGGCCCCTTAGAACCTTCAGAGCCTTCCCTGGGTGTGTGCGGCCGGCCAGGGGCTGGGAGAGCTGTGAGGAGGACCACGCTGGGGGCGCCGTCTGTGAGCAGCTGGCCAAAGCATTTGTGAAAGGTGGCTGCGCTGACAAGATGTGTCCTTTTCCCATTTTGGTCACAGTTTGTGATGTTGGAGGGAGCCGGTGTCGTGAC